>NW_022437048.1:6080847-6312878 GCF_009761245.1 Sapajus apella
CAAAAAAAAAAAAAAAAAAAAAAAAAAAAAAAAAAAAAAAACATATCGTAAGTATTTGACAAACTATGCCATTGAGTCAGTTGCAAAATCAAGTCTGATTTTTCCTTCTTCATGACAATGATGGATTAAAAATTAAAGAAATAAAATCATAGAAGTCCTCAATTATCTGCTTTTTTTTGAAGGAAAGGTAGTCATAGATAAATGAAATAAATTGTTAACTAGTAATGTTTAGATAATCTCAAGTCCTTCTACTCAAACTTTAATAACATTTATTCAAAATCAAATATTGCCCTCTTTCCCCTATCGCCGTCTCCTTTGTAATTAAAAAGTGGGGACAGCCGGGGGTGGGAGGGTGGGGAGGGTAGGGAGGGATAACATGGGGGGAAATGCTGGATATAGTATACACCTACAGTAAAATTTTAAAAAAGTGAGGACTATGAAAACAAAAGGGCTTAACTCATGAATTAAAATGATATTTCTCTAATATACTGAAATTTTGCCTTACTACTGGTTTAACTACATTTTTTTAAGTTGATAGGTCTTAATATGTGTTTATTTATTTATATTATCCAGATAAGAAATTTGATGGAATGTTTTCACATCTCAACCAGTTCCTTAATATTTGCTATCAAGATGCAGTTTGTTAATACAATAGTTCTATTAAAAAAAAAAAAAAGAAATCTATTTTATTCCCTCCTCCCCTAGCTTTCCCATTTCTCAGCTTTTTTTTTTGGTAGCAACATTTCTCAAAATAATTTTTACTCCCTGGTGTCCACTGTAACAGCTCTTGTCAGGATCCCCAGCACCTCCATCTTGCCAAATTCATCGGTCCATCCTTAGCTGCCATCTTACCTGAACGTTCAGCAGCCTGTGATTCAACTGATTTACTCTCCTTATTGAGCTGTTTTTTCACTCGGCTGCTGGTGAAGTCCTGGTTTCCTCTTCTTTTTCAGTGTTATCTGCCTGTCTCTTCTCTTATTCCTATAAAAGTTAGAGTGGTCCAGGACTTACCTCTTACCCCTCTGCTCTGTCTACACTCACACCCAGGATTGTGCCATCTTGTCTTATGGTACCAAATACTGTTTATGTCATGATGCCTCCCAAATTTATGTCTTCCTGCTCCGCTCCATCTTTCTACTTGGGCTTTTGGTAGGTAATTCCTGCCTGCAACTTCCAAAACTCCTCATTGTGGCCTATTATGCCCTACAATCTGGTTTACCCCTTACCTATGCAACTTCTTTGGCTACTGTTTTCTCTCCTTTGCTCCTTTGGTTTCTACCACACTTGGCTTCTTACTTTTCCTGTAACTGCCAAACAGCTTTTTGTCACAGAGTCTGCATTTACCATTGTTTTGGCCTAGAATATTCTTTGCTCTGATTTTTGCATAGCTTGTATCTTTACTCCAGTGTCAAATGAATTTCTTCGGAGGCCTTCCCTGATCACCCTCTCTAAAATAGTATCTTTTTTTTTAAACTGTTTTAACTTAGTGCTTATCAGCATTTTATATTTTATTTTTCCTCTGCGGGAATATGAGTCTAAGAGGGACACGTAATTAGTCTATCCATCCCTGTATACCTAAGGCTTATAGTATAGTATAGTATAGTATAGTATAGTATAGTATAGTATAGTAGATTTTCAACAAGTTTTTGTTGAGTGAATGAATATATAAATGAATGGAGTTGTATGATACATTGTTTTATAAGTAAACCATGTGATTATTCCCCAATATTTTTGAATCCAAGTAAATGTTTACTATAATAGAATGTTTAAACATAATATAGAAGTGGCCAGCTAGAACATGTTGTATGTAGATTTGTAAAAAGGAATTTCCTATGAGTGATACATGGGATGTCTCCTTTTGTTCCCCTCTCTGTAACTACGTTGTGTTTTCTTGGTTCTTTTCATGCAGCTGAAGAATAAGTTCATGAAAAAATTGCCACGTGATGCAGAAGCTTCCAACGTGCTTGTTGGGGAGGTTGACTTTTTGGATACTCCTTTCATTGCCTTTGTTAGGCTACAGCAGGCTGTCATGCTGGGTGCCCTGACTGAAGTTCCTGTGCCCACAAGGTAAGCTGCCCTCCTACCTGCTGGGGCCTACAATGTGCTAATAGAGTTATCTTTTCCCTCTCAGGCTAGAGAATCAATAGGTTGTGGAAATGTTTAGTGCAGACACATTGGAGAGGTTTAACTTGAAATAATGACTGTTTGGCTTTGATACTGTCAAATTTTTTGGCACTTACATAGTAATAACAATAGCAATTATAATGGTTTATTGGTCAATGCACTAGGTTCTTATTATGGATTATTCTACTTAATCCTTACAGTAATATTTTAAGGGACAAACTATAGTTATCTGGTTTTTACAGATGAAAAACGGTCTAAGAATTTAAGTAAGTTGTCCAAGGTCATATAGTTAGTAAATGGTTCAGAGCTCATAGTTGCTTTCATTTACTCTGTGTTTTATCAGAAAATTGGTAGTAGGTTTATGCACACATATTGTATATGTTGAAATCATCAAGCTGTATACTTAAATTTGCATACTTCGCTGTTATATGTTATGGTCGAAAATTTTTGTTTTAAAATGAAGTATATTAATGTTATTATAATCACATACTCATTTCACTGCGTAATACCTGAGAAGTCATCTCCTTCTGCCTCTGAAACCGAGCTCCACAAAGTTGGGAAGCTTGACTTGGGAGTGCAATTAGTTGACTGAAGTTCATTTTTCACTTAAATTTGTGCTGTAGAAGAGTTTAAAGAAAACTTGTAGTTTTTAGGTTGACAGAAAATTATCATATGAATAGAACTTTTTTGCGGGGTAGGAGAGGAGAGTTGTTTCTGTGGGTTCCAGGGCAAGGACAGGTGAATTTCCTTGAGGTTTCCTCATGTGAGCAGTAAGGACCCTGAATCCTCTTCAGTGGTAGATGTATCCTCCTCAGCTCAGAAGGTCTGAGCATGATTAACCAGCAGTGTAAAGAGGCTCAAGATTTCTTTAGAGCCAGTTAGGTGAAAAATTAAGAGAAAATTTCCTCTAGGTCTCTCAATTCACACATCGAAGGACATTCTTGCTCATCATACAGGTACTTTTTTTTAAACCCATTTTGATATTTGTTAGACACTTAAAATAGGAATGATACATAGGGCTGTTATTGGACAAATAGCAGTGGAAAGGAGATGACCATAGCTTATTCAGTTAATAGGATTATGATGATTTGTGTTTTCTGTAACATAGCATTTTGCTTGAAAACATTCCAGCTGAGCCTTGTGGTTCTATCTGTACAGTCACCTGGTGAACAGCTGACTCAGATAATGGCTGAAGTCCAGCTCTGTGCCCCAATGGCTTTATTTATGTCTCTCTGGCCTAACTTTACTGGAGCTTGAAAGAAAAAAACATGCTGAGAAGTGTTAAAGAAAATTGCTCTTGGCTTTTCATTTTTATTACCATTTTTCTTTAGAAGGTACAAATTAAAAAATACTTCAAAAGGCTTTTTATTTAACAATAATATGCATGCATTGAGTAGCAAATCATGACCATTTTTGTGTCCTGCTTGTCATTTGCTCCTCTCTGGCTCACTGACTTTTTTCTTTTATTCTGGAAGGTAGGGCTAGTGTAAAGGTAAAATACAGCATCACTTAAATTAGCAAAAGGAGCCGAGCAATTCAAAACAATGTAATTCAATAATATTATAGACTATTTCAGGGCAATAATCTGAACAATATATCCTTGCATGTTATCATTTTTCCTGGACATAGTTTCAACCATTTGCTGTCCTCTGAACCAGTACAAGCCATAATCACTGAGTAGGGAGTGTCATTAGGTTTTTTTGTGTAAGTAATGTAGGGCCATTTATAATGGCTGCATCCTGTGAAATCCAATAAAAGAAATCCCACAAGGAATGTGGTAGGCATTGTGAGGGACAGCGTCTACATTTCACAGTGTGCTTTAATGTGCATGCTACTCTGTTGTACTGAAAGAAAACCTGAAAAATCTGTGTTTGCACACATCCTTTTATGGTCATTTTTCCTTTTAAAGGTAGAGGAAGGTTATGCTGCTGCTATTATGATTATTACTATTTCTAATAAACAGTATTACTACCATCTGCCTTTTAGGAAGTATGGCTCTAGCAACTCCCCTTTCTTGTATAGAGTTCACAAATTTCACTAATTTCTCTGTTATTTGCTTGATCTGTTTTAGGCCTCCACTTGCAGCTGATGACTATCAACTGGGCGGATGTCTATCTATGTAGGGGCCCCTCTTGATATTCATGTGAAAGCAAACAAACTGCGTTTTTTGATCTTTGGTGACATGATAGGATATGTTTATGATTTTCCTACTATCTTGCAGGCACTTTGCTTGCTGTCATCTTATGTCTATCCACAGAGGCCACCACTTATACATATATATATATTATATATATATTGTACGTATGTATATATATAATACATATTATATATAGGTGACAGAACATATAATATATAGATATATGTATGAGTAAGATGGAGTCTTGTTCCGTCACCTAGACTGGAGTGCAGTGGCATGATCTTGGCTCACTGCAACCTCCGCCTCCCGGGTTCAAGCAATTCTCCTGCCTCAACCTCGTGAACAGCTGGGATTACAGGTGCACGCCACCACACCCAGCTAATTTTTGTATTTTTGTGGGGATGGAGCTTCACCAGGCTGGTCTCAAACTCCTGACCTTAAGTAATCCAGCCGTGTTAGCCTCCCAAAGTTCTGGGATTACAGGCGTGAGTCACTGCACCCAGCCTCATTCATATTTTTTAGTTATATAGGGGATGAATGTTCTTTTTATACCATTTTACAGTTGAGAGATGAAGGCAAACGGAAGATTCAGCATCAGTGCTGGGAATAGAACTTTAGTTAGACTTCTAAATCTGAGGCAAGAGTTTTAGGGAGAGCCTAGGGAGATTCTAGAATGGATTGGAATAAAATGTTTTAGGGTTCTCTCATAAAGAAGAATGAAACCTTAGTTTGTACTTTTGTGATCTTTGATTTGCACATGTAAGGCAGTTGTAAGGTGTAGAGTATTAAAAATTTAGAATGTTTACCCTCTTAGTAGCACTGTAAGGTAATATATATGTTACAAATAATTATTTATCTAAAAGTAGTAGTTTGTGTTTAATTGTCAAAACCATTAAGAAAACTATTAGAGGGGTTGGGATGGAGTTCCTGCTAGTTGAATTTTGTCACATCCACCAGCTTAATTGCTAGCTGCTATTAATATTTACTGTGTGTAATGCAGTTAGTTATGGTGGGTTTGTGGTCCTCATGAATCCATTATGGAAGCCACAGTTCAGCCACATTTTCAAAAGCTGATAAAGATGAATAATGGGTTATTGAATTCACTGTTGTTTTGAGAGAAGGATATAAAGGATTGGCACATGCAGAGTTTATGCTGGAAATAACTGTGATGTATCAGGAAAGAGGGGGGTATACCTCTTGTCCGAAAACATCAAATGGTTTAGGAAGGCTTGCTCCTTTTCTCATATTATGTTCTGTTTCTACCTATAATTATCTTGTGAATGTGAGTATAGGCCATTGGCTCTGGACACAGATTGGTTAACACTTCCTTTTGTTGTGGAGAATGCTGGAGGTATCCTCCCCAAGCATAATTAACTATATGAAAAACTCAAAAAAGTAGAAAAGGGCCTCATGAAGAGTCTTCAGATAACTAGATTCTATTAAAAATTGTAACTCTGACTTATTTCTGAGTGAATAAAAAGAACTTAGTAACATAAATATTTTTCTTTTTTTCTGAGCTGTCAACATAAGCTGTGTCCTTGCAGCCACACAAATGTGATGTTGACTCTAATTTGTTAACAAAGAAAAAAGCTTCTGGATAAAAATAACATCTGTCCATTGAGAAAAATCAGCTTGGGTCATGAAAGGAATTTTCAGTACATTATAAAAACTGAGTTTGGCAGGATGTACTTCAATCATAAAAGTTGTAACAGCTTTCACTTCTTTGAAGGTTAAAGGAGAGAAAACATATTTCAGGCAGAGGGAACTTCAACTTGTTAGATTGTTTTGTGTTCAGTTTTCTCAGATTTCTCATCCCATTTCAGTAATGCGGTCCAGATTAGAAGCTTCTTAAGGGTCTCCATTCCTCCAGATGACATTTTTGGCTTGAAGTTATGTTTCTTGCTGCTTAGGAATGCTTGGATTCTCTCTATGTATCAGTTTAAGAAGGCAGATTTACTGTATTATTCCTGATTGGAGTAATGTGAAAATTTTAACTGGTATGTCCACCATAATGGTTTGGCACTAGGTGTTATTCCATTAATGAAGAAATTTGTTCTTTAAAAAATAAAAATTGCATTACCCAGGAAAGAGGAATACTACTTTTATATCTGGGTTACTGAACCAATATAATTCTCATATACTGGGTTTATTGCTATTTTTGTAGACAGGATTGATCTCCTGCTTCCTTTCATTCTTCGACTGGTACTATTTAGCGGTGAACAAAGAGTAATTATTTTATAGAAAATGCCTATCCTTATCTCTTAGGATATAACTTGGAGGCTCAATTACTCTGTCAGCTATTGGAATACTCATCGCCTGCCAAAGTTTATGTTTGAGGACTACTAATGACTGACAATGTTTTCTCACTAACATGATAGTATTTTGGCTTTGTTGCCATATAGTCAACCTGATAATTAACTTGTGTCAGTTGATAAATACGTTTCCGTAATATGTATTTGTAAGCTATAGTCATGATGGAAGTGCTAGAGAGAGGTAGGAAGAGATACAGAGTGGTTTTGGAGAAGTTTTGGATATGTATTACTGAAAAGTTAATATTTAGATACATGAAGATAATAAAAAATGGAAGCAAAATAAATCCATTATTTAAAAGTGTACTAAGTAAAGGATCCAGGTGTTAGATATTTTCCCTTGTGGCACACCATCTGCCCCTTTTTCTCTAAACCTACACCCCTATTGTCTTGAAAAATGACCACTTGTAGTCAGGCAAAAGGAATTAAGAAATGTGACTAGTAACTGTGTTTCTTAATGGGATTAAAGCATTATTTTGCTTTAATCATTAAATATTTTTTGTGTATGTTGCACTGAAATCAGTGATCAGTTCCTTTAGAAAAATACATTTTATGGTCCTAAAGAAGCACTTTATAATACTATAAATAGTGGCATATAATTAGGAGTCAGCTTCAAAGGAACAAAAGTTCTAGTGTCAATTGAACTTCAGTGTTAGAAGAGCTAAAATTCAATTCAAATAATGACTTCCTTCATACTTGAACAGCCTTTGGTGTCTGCTGATTGCTATCTACTATGGTAACACTTGAAAGTGAGTGTGCTGCTTTACTCCAGAACTGGTTTCTGAGCAAATAAGTGCTAAGCGGTTTTATGATTATTCTGGTACAAAACTTGGGTATTCAAACTTTCAGACACCTTTTTACATTCTTTATTTCTGGGGTTTTACAATCCCTTTTGGGTTGAACTTTATAATTAAAAAAAGTAATTATACATTCAAGAGCATTTTGAAACAGACCCAAACATATTTTAAAGTATTTACTGTCAATTCTTTTTCATTTAAAGTGAGGTACATAGATAAGTAAGTTAAGAATAAAATTCGGCTAAGCAAAGTGGCCAGCCATTTCTGGTACCATAAAAATCTTACCTAAGATTTCTTTCCCTAGCTAAGCATCCAGAAGTTCTTTCCCCGGGGTGACCTATAGAAGTCATTGTTGGACTTCTGTTAAATCACAAGCTTGGTATATCAGTTGGGCAGGTAATATTAGGCAGAAATATGTGGTGAAAAGAACAGGAAATAAGAATACCTATCTATCTGCCCTTTGTCATTTACTAGGCACAGAACTTGGGCTCTTTCCTTAACCTAACTCAGCCTCTCTTTCCTCACCATTAAATGGGAATAGGATACTTTCTTTATTGCAGGCGGTCGTATGGAAATGTAAATAAAGTGATGAATGTGGAATGCTTTGCAGGCTTTAAAAGCTGAGCAAGCATATGATGTTATCATTTTTATTGTACTCACTATCTCCCCATTAGGTGATATATGATTAATATCAAGGTGGAATTTATCTGATGTCACCTTTGGTATATTTTTTGTGTGTTTTTTCTTACTCATTTACTTGTCAGATTCCCTCATCCCCAGTGCCCACAAGCTAGAAGGGCAGAGGCCCTCTGTGATCAGTGAGGGATTTTTTTCCAACACGATTAGAGGTGAACCTAGCGGGGTTTAAGTTTGTTATTGCATGTTTCAGGACCTGTTTGCTATGGAGCAATGTTTTGTGCATTATGAAGAAAAAATGTTGGTAAAAGACAAGAGGACACCCACAAAAGAATTTTGACTGTCTGTGACTGATGCTTTATTTTGAATTTTGACTGTCTGTGACTGATACTTTATTTTGGATTTCTCTCATATTTCTCTTTCCTTACTTTGGCTGTCAGCATGTGGCTTACTTGTAGAGGACTTGGTTTTTGCTGAATCCCAGTCACTTCTGAGTAGAAATATTTCTTAAAAGTGTGGAGCCCATCATCTGTCATTGCCCATATTGGATAAGGAAAAGTCAGAGAAATGTAAAGATGTACTAAGTCTTTCCAGTTATTGTGTTTAATGGGTTTGCTCCAAAGATTCCGAAAGTCAGTAGAAATAAAGACAGAAAAAAGGCTTAAAAAGGAAAGATTGAATGACTCCTCTAAAGTGCTTGAAATGCACCTTTCCTGCTCAGCTAAGAAGCTTCTCAGATTTCTATGCTAGATTCTCATTTGCCGCCAAATAAACAATAAATAAATAAACAACTGTGTTTTGCAATAGTGCGGAAGAGTGTCCTTCATATTACCAAGAATATTACCTTTGTTTTAAAGGTGAATTCTAAACCTAACCTTTTTATGAACTAAGTTAAATATTTCTCAGTTTTATGTATGTTGAGTTTGATGAAATTTTTTCCTTTTCTGTTAGGTTCTTGTTCATTCTCTTAGGTCCTAAGGGGAAAGCCAAGTCCTACCATGAGATTGGCAGAGCCATTGCCACCTTGATGTCTGATGAGGTAGGAAATCAGGAAGATGGAGTTCTGTGAATGTCCTACTTGTGTTGTTTTCATACTGTGAATTGGCTGTCACAATTTATTCAGTTAGAATTATGTGATTACTAGACTTCCTTATAACATAAGGTACAGTCATTTGAGACAAATGAGCTGACTCCTATGTGGTTTTCAAAAAGTAAGACATACATTTTGGTTTCATAAGGGATTCTAAACTCTGTTGGAATAAAATATATTTTTCTTTCTTTTGCAAAACATTTTCATTTCTTAAAACTGATATATGTTAAATATTCTTTAAACAGTTCAAGGTCAGCCGGGCACGGTGGCTCATGCCTGTAATCCCAGCACTTTGGGAGGCTGAAGTGGGCGGATCACCTGAGGTTGGGAGTTCGAGACTAGCCCGGCCAACATGGTGAAACCTCGAGTCCACTAAAAATACAAAAATTAGCCAGGCATGGTGGCACATGCCTGGAATCCCAGCTATTCAGGAGGCTGAGGCAGGAGAATTGCTAGAACCTGGGATACTGAGATTTCAGTGAGCTGAGATCATGGCACTGCACTCCAGCCTGGGCAACAGAGCAAGACTCATTCTGAAAATAAAAAAGTTCAAGGCCATTGTATTGACTTAAACTTTATCTCTTGAAGTTTTTAATATACTAATTCTGTGAGTTCAAATGCTTATATACTATGTTTCAGAAATGATGGGTTCTATAAAATAATGTTTAATAAAATGGATGATATATTTTTTCTTAGGTATCAGAAAGCACATGTTTTTATTACTTTCTTATTTTGTGGGAAGGAATGATACACATCTAAAAATGCATTAGCAACCATTATGGCAGAGTATCTATACAGGTACTTTGGAATTATGACCCTTTTACTTTCTTAACAGCCTGGATGTTGTTACATATATTCTAGATATGATAAAACCCTGAACTATTCCCAATAGCAGGAGAAATACTGTTAGAATAGAGGATCATTAGCTGCTGCTCCTGGGTCTTTCTGGCTTACTATTTTCCCAAATGTGTTGCTTTTGCTTCATTGCTTGATTTGTCATTTTTTCTGTGTGTTAAGTGGAGAATGGGGTACCTTTCCCCTTAGTTATAGAGGTTCCCTGTGGTAATTACTGAGGTAGCTACTTTATTCTGGGACCGAAAGCTTTATGGCTATGCTGCTTTTTCCCCTGAAGAGAACATCTATTTCACTCACCTCAGTGGATTCATTTTATGTTTTGCATTTTTGTAATTTATCTGTTTTTAAAAATGCTTTCTCCTAAGATATTTCAATTAAGAATGCTTTAACAAGTGAGATTTAGCGTGGCTTAAACAATTTGGGATTTTATTTGGAAGTTTGGAGGTAGGTAGTTGCTGGGGTGATTTTGATGTAACGGCTTAATGATAAATCAAGAGCTGAAGCTCTTGCTAAATTTATGGTCTTAAAATGGCATTTTTTTTCCTGTCAGTATGGTAAAACGACATTGCCTACCATCAGCTCCAGTCATCTTATCTATATTCATCTTATCTGTATTAAAGGTAGGAAGGATGGTGTGGTAATGCTAGCTGTATCTCGTCTTTTATCAGATATTCTAAAGCTTTCCCATACAGCCTTTTTCTTATATCTTATTGGTTGGAACTGTTCATCTTTATCTGCACAGTTGGCTGGGAAGTGAATCTGTGACTTTCCAGCCTCCATCATGGGAAGCAGCAAGAGAAAGTAAGGCTGAGGGTGGCTGTATCTGCCACAGATTATGTGCTGGCATTTTGTGTCACCCTCCCCTCAACCCCACAACCCCCAGACCATTAATGTTACTTAATTGATAGCTTAAAAAATTCTTTTCCAAGAGAAGTGATTTAGTCGCAATCTTTAAAAATAGGTAAGGATATTGAACAGGGACCATCTTCTCTTCTGAAGACTGAAGAATTTGACATACGAAGTGTGAAAGACTTAGGTTATGTATAAAGATATTTCAGATCATCGACTCTGTTAGAAAAATGGAACGATTGACAGGAAGGATCGTGTACATTTTGGAACCTCTTTCTTTGGAGATCTGTATAAAAGATATGAAGCACTTGCTGCCTTGGATGGTTTTGTTGTTACTTTGCTAAAAGGTAGGCAGATGATCTACTCTTCAAGGCCCTTTGACTAATGTGCTGCCAATATAACCCAGATTTTTCTTTTTAAGTATCTCACATTATTTATATGTTTGAGAACTCACTGTCTGGGTCTTAACCTAATCTTAACACTCAGCTTGAACTTTTCCTTCTTGAGTTATGAGCAATTTTTATCCCAGTAGTTTTTATTTCAGGGGATGACTCTTTAGTATGTTTCTCCAAACCATTTTAATCTGACTTCCATAGCAACAGTATCAGTAGTGGTACATGCCACTGGGAGCGGAAAGGCAATGTTGTTTTACATTATTGGTAGGAAAGAAACCACATAAAAACAAAGCATTTTGTTCAAGCCTCTACCTCTGTTCTTTGAAGTCAGAATTCATATGCCTGTATTTTCTGGGGACAGGCTGAATAATAGGGACTATGAGAGCATGGCTGGATTAATATTAATAGCACAGTTGTTATGGGTTGCATTCTTCAGGCTTGATTGACATGGTGTGAAACGTGCAGAGTTCTCTTTTTGAATGAGCACATCTTTTATTATTCTTTAGGTGTTCCATGACATTGCTTATAAAGCAAAAGACAGGCACGATCTGATTGCTGGTATTGATGAGTTCCTAGATGAAGTCATTGTCCTTCCACCTGGGGAATGGGATCCAGCGATTAGGATAGAGCCTCCTAAGAGCCTTCCATCCTCTGACAAAAGGTAAATTATAGCCAGTTGATAGTTTTCAGTTGCTGGGATGACTCTGAGAAGGAGATTGTGTTTAAAAAAAAAAGTGAGGTCAGCCTATTGCTCTAATGTTTTCAGGTTCCTGTTTAACTTGATATGTTTTCCCAAATGGATCACTTATGTGCCTTGGCTTCACGTTTCCTTGACACTGTAAAATAAATGTTATGGGTGTGATGTTCTTCAGTTATTATAAATTGAAGATCTCAGATTACTACATAGGAATGCATCACAGACATTCTTTGGGGGATGTTTTGGGGACTCCCTGTATATCTGGGAACATGAGTTTGCTGAAGATGAGTCCTTGAAGATGTACACAGTTAAAAAAATGGGTAAAGTAGTTGAAGAGAAACAATTTTCTGGAAATTTATTTTTTCCCAGTTGAAACAGTTTCCCTCTTATAAGATATGCAGTTCATTCAACTTTCCCATTCATCCAGTCATTTATATTGGCTCTAAATGCAACACTTAAAGAATTGCCCGTTAGGTAGCAGAAAAAATAATGATCTTTTATCTTAAGGATTTTCACTCCATCTTTCCATTAACCAGTGCATGATACAGCTAAGAAGCAAATGAATAAAATAAACTAATATGCTCTTGGTGTCTGTTGTCTTGCTTAGAAAGAATATGTACTCAGGCGGAGAGAACGTTCAGATGAATGGGGATACGCCCCATGATGGAGGACATGGTGGAGGAGGACATGGGGATTGTGAAGAATTGCAGCGAACTGGACGGTAACTGACAGTTCCTTTTGCCATTCATGATGACATTCTCCTTAGGTGTAAATTTCCCTTCATCTTTCATTTTATTCATCAGTTTGTTCATCTGTTCAGCCAACAAATATTTACAGTATAACAATTTGTCACAGGCATTGGGAATATAGCAGTGAATTAAATGATACTGTCTTCCCATAAGGTCTTATATTGTAGTGACAAGACATAAATAATAAGCAAATTAGTAAATGTGATGATGGTTTTATGAGGAAAATTAAGGCAGAAATAGGGACTTTGGGGATGGGAGTACTGTATTCCACTTTTAGATAGAGTGTCCAGAGAAGGCCTTACAGAGAATGGCAACATTTGAGGAAAGTACCACAGGAGATGGGAGACAGACCGTGTGGGTGTGGTGGGTGTGTGGGGGTGGGACTGCAACAGAGTGCCTGCTGTGTGGCTGGCACCAAAGCCAGCAAGACTGGAGGGGAATGACTGAGGGCATGTTAGGGTTAGAAAGATGGCAGAGAACTGACTGATGTACCAGCCTTCACCTCTTGGCTTTCATAATTACATTTCTCGCCTGTATGTGTATTCAAAAGTGAGGAACATGATACAGGAATGAGTTCTCACTCTTCGGCCTCCTTACCTGAAATTGGGAATTCAGGTTTCGTAAATTGCTTCAGCTAATTTCTTTCCATGATAACTCTTCCTTCCCTACCATTAGATTCTTCCTTTTATTGGGGGTTAAGTAAGATTTTAAGTGGGATACTTATTTTATAAAGATACAGTTTTTTAAAAACATTGCATGGTTTTTGAAAATGAAAAGATATGTCATTATAATATGCAATTGAATCTGAATGAAATGAAGTTATTTCCTTCTCCTGATGACCCACTTGGATTTCTCTCCCAAACTGACAGTATATTATTCCCTTCTTTATTCTCAAAGATAGAGAATATAAAATCTTCTCTCCTCTCCTCTCCCACCTTTTTTTGAATAGTTTTTTTTGTAAACTATTTCCATTAGGAATATCCTTTTCTTTTTCTACAGATATGAGTACTGGAATTTAATTTAATCAGAATCGATTTCATTCGTTTATATTTCACCTTTGCTAAATTCATTGATTGTCTGCAGTATGCCTGGTACCATGCACAGCCCTGTGAATACTAAGAAAACTGAAGCAGGGCACTGAGTCAGCTAAAATGCAGTAGGAGCACAGACAGATAGATGGATAATCCTTATAAAGTATGATAGCCCAGAGTGGAAATATGAACCTTAAGTTCTAGGTCAAGACTTCGGAGAGCTGTTGAGCTTCATAATAGGGCATTCTAGGCAGAAGCCCTGGGGAAGACTGAGGTTTGAAGTTTGGTTGGGAGGGGGAGTAGACCCATGTGAAAGTCACTCAGCTGACCTGCTGACACTTGTCATGGGGCTCAGCTGTATTTCCTCCCATCACACACTTGCATGCTTCCTCCCTTAGTTCCTTCAGGTCCTTACCTAAAGTCACCTTCTTGGAGGCCTCTTCTGGCCACTCTAAAATCTCAACCACCTTTTCTCCAGTACTACATAATGTTCTTCCCCATTTAATTTTTCTCTTGACTTTTATCACTGTGTTGCATTTATTCATTTATTATTATACATTTATTCAATGTAGAATAATTCATATATTCATTTATTATGCATTTATGCATTTATTGATTATTACTATTGTCGGCCTCCTTTTGGTCCCCAGAGCAAACTCCATGAAAGCAGAACTTTTTGACCCATGTTGTTCACTGTTGTGTCTTCAGCACTCAGAAAAGGGCCAGAGTGTGGGCATATCACAGGTGCTCAATAGCGTTTATGGGATGAAAGAATGAATGATGAATAAACGAGTGAGTGAATGAATGAAAGAGGGCGGAAGGATACGGTGGCAAGATGATGAAGGGCCTTATATGATATGCTCACGTATTTGGATGTTTTTCTCTAGGCAAAGAAAAATTTTAATGTATTTACATAGTTCACTTTTATCTAAAGACCAACTGGCTGGTCTTTAGGAAATGTGACACCTAATTTGGTGACCCAAAAATAAAGAGATAGAAGAAAATTTATTCCTTTATAGTTTTCTGGTTTCATTGGAAGTGGTTAAGTAGTATCTTATCACTGATTCAAGCATTTTAAATATGTTATGTTTGATTTAATGAGTCACCTCTTGATTCATTTGATAGTCATTTACTTTACATTTAGTAGATGTTTGCATTCTCTTTGCCCAGGTTCTGTGGTGGACTAATTAAAGACATAAAGAGGAAAGCACCATTTTTTGCCAGTGATTTTTATGATGCTTTAAATATTCAAGCTCTTTCGGCAATTCTCTTCATTTATCTGGCAACTGTAACTAATGCTATCACTTTTGGAGGACTGCTTGGGGATGCCACTGACAACATGCAGGTGGGTATGGTTTGGGGCGGACACAAATAGTACAGCCCAGATTGCCTTCCTCACCCCTACAGCTCAGTTAGAAGCAGATGGCCTTTCAGTTACTCAGCATGATTTTCTTTCTTTTGCTGGATGCTGCATTTTACTTTGCTTCTGGCCTGCTGCTGTATTTCCAGCATTTTAGTAATTATAAAAATAGCTCGATGAAATCTGGCTTGAGTCACAAGTGGGGAAAGGAAGGGAAGGAAATGAGGATATACAATTCTATTTGGGCAAAAGCATATCAGCTGCTTTAATTTCGTACAGTGCACAAGGTTTAGATCTTCTACTACTTTGGCTATGTGGAACATATTCTGTTAAGCTTGATGATTATACTTTCTTTAGGAATATGTGATTAGCCTAATTTTACACATGAGCAAATAGCATGAAACCATTGAGTATTTGCTCAAAGTTGGGTTTGCATGTTTACCGGTATAATTTGGTTTCAATGAATTCAAGCTAACAGCTGTATCTCCTGTAGGTGGACCTGATTCTCATTAAGCTGTAAAGACTCTGGCTTGACTTATTTTATATGATTAATTTTAACTACAATTACTTGGTCACTTCAAAGATAGCATTTGCCTTCCCTTTGTAACAATAATAGCTAAAGTTTTGGTGATAGAAAAGATGTTTTTGATTCCCTCCATCAACAGAAAAATATGTCAGGAGCTGCTTTTAGTTGATCCAGTCATTTGAAAAAAAGGTATTGTGCTACATGATGAATACAGAGTAATGAATGAAGTTATATTCCTATGAAAAGGACCAGATTCAAGCCTTTTCACGCATTGTCCTTCCACTTTACTATTATTATGTGACCTGTGGGGCATTCATAAATGGTGCCAGCCAGCTTATTATGATTATTTTTAATGCAGCTGATTCCAGAGGATTGCTTTTTTTTTTTTTTTCTACTTTGATTTTCTTTCCTGGGCATACGCATGTTTAAGATTTTTGTCTAAATATAGAAATACTATGGAGATTATAGCATCTATGTTGACCTAAGTAAAAAGGGAGACATTATACAATTGTATTTTACTTTGTTAAATGTACTTTTATCTTTTAGTTCTTATCTATCACTGCATAGCATGTTACCCCAAAACTCAGGGGCTTGAAACAACCATCTTATTAGTCTCTTTCATGGTTTTGGTGGTGGGTTGGCTCAGCTGAGTGGTTCTCTCTTTGGTCCCTCATACACTTGCAGTCAGATGGCAGCAGAGGTTGAGGTCACACAACAGCTTCTTTACTTATGTTTTGGTGCCTGAGCTAGAATGTCTGGAATATTTGGGGTCTGGAAACTCTCTACGTGACTTCTCCACGTAGCTAACTTGGGCTTTCTTATAGCAGGGGGACTGTGATGCCTTCTAAGAGCTCATGCTCTGTCAGAGTCAGTTGCCACTCAGCTTTGTTTCAAAGAGAGGCTGAAAATTCTAATTCTTAGTGAAACCAGTGATTTTAAATTATTGGCAGCTGATTAACATTTTAGAAAATAACATTGTGCTGGTCAAAGAACACTTATCTCTGTGTTACCAGTGAGAGACGTGCAGCATGGTTTGTAAAAACCAACTCTAATAGGACACAGAGTTGAAATATACAGAGTGTTTTTTTTTTCCTTTTCCCTCATTTGTAAGGCAAGAATGAATAAATTAAACTATAGTAGTGATGTCAGTAATAGAATTTTTATAAAATTTGATCTATATCCAAGTTGGGCAGCTATTCTTCATCTAAATGACAGCATAAGGGTAACTGAAACAGATAGTTCGAGAAAACAAATGGAGAAGATGGCACTGGGGAAACACCCTACGGCCAGCTTGAAGAAGATAACACAGGCAGCCACATGTTAAGGAAATAGAAGAAAGCTGTGATTTTGAGAGGGCGGTAAGAACAAAACTGTCTTCCGTCTGTCAGAATGTGTAGAGACTTTCTTGTGTTGTGCAGATCATTTTTACACTTTTTTTTTGATGGACATTCTCATTGAGATGGGACATTGCAATAATACCTATGTGTATTAGTTTATTGCCTTTTTTGAATTGAATTGTAATTCTTTGCAATCTTGTAAGACTTGGCTTTACAATGTTGCATCTGACTCTAGAGAAGTCTGTTCAGGTCCGTTTTGATCCCTCTCAGGTGTATGAACTTCTGTATGAATAAGTTGTGGGAAAGTAGAGGACTCTATTATATAACATACATAGTTAATTGGCATTTTTTCTCCTCTGTGATATATGACCTGAAAAAGGTCTTGCTACTGGAATTAGCTATTTTCTGGGTTGTAAAAATTTCAGGAGAAACATAAATGCTTTTAGTGCTTTAGGATGTTAAATAGTCCACTAAAATAACCATTTGTTGTATGTGACTCCTAGGACTTGACTTTCAAATTTATGGGGAAATTTTCCAGGTGTAATTTGATTATTTTATTAATAGATTTTTTAACCTCCATTGATAATTTCGCTGAAACTGTAGATAGATTATTTTATAGGTTTCTGTGAATGAAAATACTGAAGAACATACTTTTCACTCCCTTCTCAAGCTTTTTTCCTTTAAGAAACATATTGGCAATGTCTTTCTTCTTGACTACAATTTGATACATCTAAAAGTCAGAGTAGATGGCAGAAACACTGAAAAAAGTGGATAGAAAATTAATGACTGTTAATATAAATTAGTCGAACTGAAATTCAACAAATATTAATAATTTTATCTATTTTAAGGACTAGGGAGTAAGGTGATTTAAAATGTGGAAGATAATCTCTTCATTGAAAGGGTGTGGACTTTGCCACTCAAAATTTTTGATTTTCTGGCACGAGAAGTCTTCTTGATCTGGGAACAGGATAAGAAAATATTTTATAGATTTGGTGGTAAGGCCTACGTCATTTTACAGGTCTACGGCAGAAGTTGACATGTTTCTTTGCAAATATTTATGGAGTGTCTACTATGTGTTTGACACTGTTTTAAGTGCTGGAGATAAAGATAGATGAGCAAAATAGACAAGAATTCCAATTTTGAATCCCAGTTATAGTGTAGAGCGTTGATGAAAACAGTCTTTTTCAGTTACCCCCAAGAGATATTAGTAGTGGTTTGTAGTGGGCTTATTTGGGGGATGAAATCCTCTGGCTTCACTTGCTTTTCTAAACACTAGACCAAGACTAAGCAGAAACGCATTGGCAGAGCCTGAAATAACCTGCAGTTGTGTCACATGCCTTCATAAATATGGCAGTGGGTTATTCTCAAAAGCACAGGCAGCTCAAATGAGTCAACTGAGAAGTGTCCTTGCATTTAAAGGCAGACAGCTCAGAGATGGTTCACATAGGGCCTTTATTGTCAGGCTACAAATAGACATGGGTGCTGGGTAGAAACGTGTTGTGAAAACACAGATGAATCACTGCATGGCTGTTGTCTAAGCAAACTCTTCTGCCAGCTTCTGTTCAGAAGGTCTTGCCTGCTTGAGGCATTTATCTTAGAGCATGTATATACACATATATAATTAGAAGCAGACTATTTTGGGAGCTATGTAGATTATTTCTCATGAAATTATGTTCAAAATAGAACAGTTTAGGCTACAGTGGCTCTAAGTACAGTCATAGAATTATAATGCTGACATAGATGATTGTATGAATTTCCCAGTTTGGGGTACACATTTTGCCCATTAAGCTGCTCTGAGAGAACTCTGGGACTTACAGAATGGGTATTCACAAATTTCTTGTTAAATGTAGCATAAAGTTTAGCTGGGGTTTCTTTGAGTAATTGAATGACTTAGCCAAGAGTTGACCTTATATTTATCTTGGATGCAACCCTGGCTTGTGACTGTTTCCTTTCTTATAGTTCAGCAATGGAGGACTAGAACATAAGCTTTCTGAAGTCCAAGAATTGTAAGACACTCTTATTATCCTTTTCTGATAGTAATTCCCACAGTAATGCTCTGATCTCCTTGTCATATTTTCAGGCAAACAAATGCTTTTCAGCCTTACTGCCCTAAACAACATGTCCCCTTCACAACTAAACTCTCTGTAATCGTGCGTGCCAACTCACTGCATGATTACAGTTATTCCTCGATATCAGCAGAGGATTGGTTCCAGAACCCCCTTTCCTCCTGTGGATACTAAAGTTCATGGATGTGCAAATGGCTTTTACAAAACAGGGTACTATTTGTGTATTACCTTTGCACATCCATATATTTTAAATTATCTCTAGATTACTTATAATGCCTAATACAATGCAAATATTATGAAACGTTATATAATATTTCAGATTTTGTATTGTTTTTTATTGTTATTTTTTATTTTTATTTTTTCCTGACTATTTTTGATCTGCAGTTGGTAGAATCCACTGATGTGGAACCCACACATATGGATGGGCCGATTCATTTATATTCTTTCTTGCCAAACAAGTATACTGCTCGATTCATTTAGCTACTTCTAATTAAATTGTTAAATGTCAGGGTATAAATGTATTTCGGTAGAATTTATTACTACTATGAGTTTTTCATTCTAAGTACTATCTGAATGGAACCTTAATGTGAACTAAATCAACAAATATTTATGGATTACTTTAGTCTATGGGCAAGATATTTATACAAGGAATACTTTTTGATACCTTGTAACAAGTCTTATATTATTTAAAAAATTGTTCCTTTTAGTGTTATGAAATACAGACAAGTATTTTAATTAAAATCTACATTGTTGATTGTGAATGAATAAGCATAGTCTAGAGTGAAGACTGAGTGAAGAATGTAATTTTAATTTTTTTCCAGGAGTAAATATAATCCTATTTTCATAAACCTTTTAGCAAGAGAATACAGTAAGATTTTTAGATTCTGTGAATTTTGTGATATTTATGGAGCTTAACAGAGCACATTTTAAGGGAACTTGTCTCATAATAAGGAACATTTATAGCTGGCATCTCCAAATTTGAAACTTTATTTTAACATAAAGCCGTGCTGAGAATATTTAATCAATCTGCTTAAGTTGGAACTATATCACTCTTATTCACATGTGATATTCCTTGGTAAGATAGACGCATCTTTACAAAGCCTATTATGTGTAATTTATAACAGCAAGATTAAAGCAAATTGGTAATTGCTTTACTATATTGAGAATTGTACAAGAATTTCAATTTAGCTGAGTGTTGTACTTTGGCACCAAAATGCATTTCCTCCTTGAAGTGAAAATATAAAGTGACGTATTCCACACTATCAACATATTCCAGTTTCAAAGTTAGATAGAGGTAGTTTGTTGGAATGACACAATTTTGATAGGTAAAAATAAATAGACCTATTTAGTGACAAAATAAGGATTTTGCATTACTTGGTTGCCTCTAAACTTTATTAGCTATTTCTTCTTCCTGAAAGGAACTTTAAAAAATGTACTCTGCTTCATGTGCAAGTTGTGAATTAAATCCTGTTTCATTGAGGTTAAGTAATGTGTATTTGGTGGGTTGTTTGATTTGAAAGACCTTTGTCACCCTATTTTCTTGGTGATCAGAAAATGATAGTGATTTAGTCAGGGTCATGGGCAGTCTCAACTGATGCTAAATTCTAATTCTTATTTTGTGTTTGGCTTGCAACTGTTTTCAGAATAAGATATAATTATGTATTGTAGAAAATTCCAAAAATCTAGAAAAATAATGTAGAAGGGAATTTTGCTCTTAAATCCATCACCCAGAATTTATCATTAACATTTTCATGAACATTTTCCCATACATCTTAAAATTTATGTGTATACAGATATATAGGCTTTTATATAAATAAGATCCCATACTTGCTGTTACATAACTTTAGTATTTCATGAATGTCTTTCCACCTTAGTATGAATCTTTAACATCATTTTTAATGACTATATATATTTATACAAATGATGTGTGTGCCATAATTTACTATAACAGAGCCTCTTTTAGTAGACTTTTAGTTTTTTCCAGTTTTTTATAAACAAAAAAGTGTAGATAATTAATTACATTTTTATTCTTTGTGATTACCTTCTTAGGGCAAATTTCTAGCAGAATGATTGCAGGATATGCTCATTTTATTTTTTGATATTTGTTTCAAATACGCTACACAAGGTTATACCAGTTCATACTTCTACCAATAATGGACACTTGCTCATACCCTTGTGAAAACAGAATTTTGTCTCATATTCTCATTTTTGTCATTCTGTGGGTTGAAAACTGATGTTTCATTTTAATTTAATTTAAATTTCTTTGATTACTTAGTGAGGGCCAATCTGTCACATTTTTATTGATTATCTCTACTTCTTTATACTTGTATCATTTGTATATTTTCCTTTTGGGGCAGTTAGGGGTTTTTTCATTGACTTAGAAGAACTCTTTAGGTATAATAAGGATACTTTCTCTTTGTGAGAAATATTACAAAATGTATTTTTTTAGAGCTACCATGTCTTTTAACCTTATCTATGATTTCTTTTGCTGTATAGATTTTAATTTTTATGTAGCCATAATCATTAATTTTTTAGTAGTTTCTTATTTTTATGATATATTTAGAGAGGCTTTCCCCACCCCAAGATTAAAAAAATATTTACCACATATTTTAGTTCTTTTCTGTTTTTGTTTAAATTTTTTATCCATCTGGAACTGGTTTTTGTGTAAGGTTATACTGGCCTAATGTTTCTGATGATGTAGATACATATTCACAGCTCTTCAAACAAACAAAAAAAAATTAGAAAGGTCTCCATGTCTTGCTCATCCAGTCTATTAGACTTGGAGTTGAAACTCTTGGTAAGATTTTTGGCTTGTGCTTTTTTTCAAGCAGGAAGATAATTTGTCTTTCAAGTCTTGCTTTTTTTTTCACTTCCTGCTGGGCATTATAAACAAAAATCCTGCTTATGACGACAAAGTACTTTAGGCAAAGTGGATGGCTATAAGGATCTGGCAGCTGTGATCTGTCAGGACAGAAGTCACTGATTTATAGGCTGTACCTACACAAGGGAAATAAAAAATGAGGGTTGTATATCCAGTCTCCTTCCCCAGTGTAGATGAATGGTCTGTGGTACCAATCGTTACTGCTATTCTGAAGGAGAAGGGGAAGTACATCTCACATTTAGGCCACATGGGAATCACTTGGGGAACTTAAGAAAATAGATTCCCTAGACATTATTTTCATTGGTCCTGACTTGTTTAGGGTGGAAATAAAGAATCAGTATTTTTTTCTTATTAAAAAAGCTTCTGAGATAGCTCTCATATGATCCAAATTTGCTTTACATACTTGAATCATTTCTCCACTTATTTTTGATCATGTGGCTTGGCTTGTGCTGGTGATCTGACATCAAAACTCATAGAGGTAATTCAGCCCTGACTGCTCATTTCCAGTGGCATTGGGCTACCTCATAATTCTTGACTAAACTTTAGCTTCAAAGGCTTATCTAGAGAAATTTAATTTTATTATTTGTTACTGAATATGCTGCAGATTTCCTTATGAACACCATCAAAAGGGCTAGCATTTCTTTGTACTCTTATAAACAAAAAAATTTATAAAGTCTGAAACATGAAAGTAATGCTGGCAAATACTTTACCATTTGATGCCACCTAAATATTTTATTTTCCATACTTTAGTGTGTTGAAAATTGTCTAAAGAAATAGAAAATTTTTTGTTTTCCTAGGCTGTTGTGCAACTTTTCTCCTTAGCCTTTTTTCCCCTTCTGTTATTGTCATTCATCTTCCCTAATCAGGGTTATAATTATTAATCCAAATAATAAAGTCCTTAATTAAAAAGAACATAAAACAACAAAAATCACTTTTTAGTGTTATATGAAAAAACCAAATTGCAGTAAAGTCAAAGTTGACAGCATTGATTTTAAATATTTAATGTTTTATCATCTTGAATGTGCTTGCTTTGCTTTAGCCATGACAGGTAATGGTGGTCCCGGCAGGCCTTGTCCCAAGTTGCTCAAAGACATAAAAGTCTGATATTACAAATTGTGATTGGCTTTTAATTTAGAATCTTGCTCCTATGGTCTGATTTTTTTTAGTAAAGTGTATGTTTTACTAAAACATAGTAAATTGGGACTTGTCCTAATTTCTTGACTTTTAAAAAATAAGGGCTACCTGTGGTTTAATTTTATACCCTAATACAAGCTGAAAAAGATTCACAATTTTTTTTGATTATGGATTTTGACTTCACTGCTGAAAAGTAAAACAAGCTATTTTGTTTATTATCATTGACTTGTGTGTGATGTGAAGGAATGAAAAGACGCGGCCCTCAATGGCCATAGTGTTGCGTCTAAGACTTCCGTAGATTTAAAATTTGCTCTGGAAAATACTGTAGACCTAAAGAGATTCTTTTCACCTGTTTCTTCTGAAGACTAATTTTTATCTTTTCACATCATTTCTTTTGCCTTTCTTTTTATCTCCTTTGTCTCTTGAAGGAAAGAGAAATAATAGAGAGAGGCTGAAAAGAAAAATATGAAAAGCAGCCAAGGAAAATAAATCAACATTAGATTGTATCTCTGCTTTATATGAGCCTCTGTTCTTAGCTCTTTACATATTATTGTTTCATTTATTGAAATAATTATCCTTGAAGTACCTATTGACTTTACAGAAGAGAAGTAGGATTTAGAAATGTTACCCAGTTCGTCACTGGTGGAACTGAAATTTAAATTCAGTTGTCCCTGACTCCAAGACATGCTCTTTGTGCTGAGCCACCTGGAAGAGACCTTAGAGATTATCCAGTCCAAACTTCTCATCTTTTTTTTTTTTTTTTTGAGATTGTCACCTGGGCTTGAGTGTAGTGGTGTGATCCCAGCTCACTGCAACCTCTATCTCCTGGGTTCAAGCAATTCTTCTGCCTCAGTCTCCTGAGTAGCTGGAACTACAGGCATGCACCATCATGCCCAGCTAATTTTTGTGATTTTAGTAGAGATGGAGTTTCTCCAAGTTGGCCAGGCTGCTCTCGAACTCCTGACCTCAGGCGATCTGTCCACCTCAGCCTCTCAAAGTGCTGGGATTACAGGCATAAGCCACCACCCCTGGCTGTCATCTGATATTTAAATAAGTACAGTACACATATGGTTGCCATGTATCAAGAAGGTTTTTATCAGTCAGAGACTATGCTAAGCACTTCACATACATTATCTGATCTAATGTGCATACTAACCCCAGGAAGTATAGGTAGGTTAAATAACTTGTTTAAATTCATTGATCTAGGAAATAATATGCTATAGATGTCAATCTGGGATTGTCTGACCCCAGAGTCCAGTGCTCTACTATTGTGTTTCAATTTTTTCTTCATAAAAATACTGCAATTGACTGAGGTGAAGTGACATTCCTAAGACCATCAGCTCCCTTTGGCAGAACAGAGCCTAGATGCCAGATTTCTGGACTGCCAGTTGTCTGCTCTTTCTACTGTTCTTCAGTGATGTCACATGATCAGAAGTCGAATAAAATGAAAGCCCAACCAGAACAGACCAGAGCACTTTGTGGGATATGATTGCTCCACACTTCAGAGCTCAGCTGTCTGCAGCATCATGAATTGCTAGGGAATTTGTTCCTCTGAGAAATCAGGTGTAGAAATGTCTTTATGAGTTATGGCTTTTAAAACTGTACATATCCACACATTGTTTTCCTTTTTATATCAGTGAACACTGAATATAAAAAATCAGAAAAGAGGTTTCTGATAGTTCACCTTATAAATTGCTTTAAACTTGAGTTACAGTTAAACTAGAGTTATTCATTACATATTTTTAAAATTTCTGTATTATAAAGAGGAAAATGTCAAATAGTTCTTTTCTCAGAAATGCTGGAAGCATCTCTAAGTTTAAGCAAGTTTCCAGTGCAGTGTGTATCATAAATCACCTGTCTCTGTTTCAAAATTGTCAGCAACAGAATGGAAACTGTAGCACTTACCAAAGGATCAAGTACTGAAATAAAAATAATCTGCCTTTTAACAGTCACATGGCTTCCATAAATCACAGTGGTTTTCTGGAAGAAATTGGTTGTTATCTTTACTGAATGAGCAACAATGCCTGTTGACCTTTGATAAGTGGAACCTAGAGTGTCATTTGGGCCTTGCTTCTTGGTTCCCTTAGCATTTGCTGAATGCCTGCAGAGCACGTGTAGAGATGGTGGATAGCATGATGAGAGAAGGAGAAACATGGATGATGCCAGAAGATCCTACCCTTGTCCTTCCAGAGATTAATAGCTATGTCAAATCAAGTAGAGAAAGTGAAATCTCTCCTTCTGTATTGCTCCTTTCCCTTTTATATTCCCCCTTACACCCAGTCAGTGCTATGTTTTGATGCTATGGTAGTGATGAGAAATATTACTCCTTGCTTGATAAAGAATGATGCAGTATATCTCCCTATCACATACACCCAGAGTGTGGCTTGTCCTGCTACAGGAGACATTCAAGTTTCTACCTTTCATTTTATACATGCTCTGGTGTAAGTTGTAAAAAAAAAGAAAAATAAATTATAAAGACATAGAAAGCCTACTTTCTATGCACAAGAGTTGGAATCCCAGCCTATGGTATACCTTTCATCCTTGCCAGGGGTGAAGTGTGGTTAGGCAAGTACATACACCAAAGACCCAAAGACTTGTTGTGTCACATTGAATGTGAATTTGTTCATATCACTTAACTCCCCTGAATCTCAGTGTCTACATGTTTAAGAAATCAAGGCAAATGCTATTTGTTGGCGTAGGAAAACCCTTTTCTGTCTTCTCTGCATAACTACATCTTGGTTCTGCTGCCCTTCCTTGTCATTCTGATTTCTGTCCCTGTGAGGAAGAATAAACAAGATACTCTCTCTACAGAACAGCTATAAATAATGAGATGGCACCATTCAGCTGTGCCCTGGACCTACATCCATGTAAATTGAAGTCCCTATGGGACCTTCCTACCAGACTTCAGACCTAGTTTCTGTATGAACTGGAATTGTTCTAGATTGTTTCAGAGTGTGTTTATTTGCCATAGAAAAACCAGTCTTACTACTTAATTGTCAACTCTTATTTTTTATCCACCACCGTCCCAACTCCATTATTATCTAGTGCTGATCTAAAGGATTTTCATTTGTTTTCTGAAGTGAATTCTACCCTAAAAAGAGGAGGATGTGCTATTGCTAATGTCAGTCTATGGAGAATCTTACTGTCTTAGAAATAGTGTAAGAAATATTTTGAATAATCATTGTAATAATGATCTCCCAAGCTGTTGATGGAGCTTACTGTGTTTGTTTTGTAAGTTGATTAAAAAATTTCTTCATAATCATTTTATATATATTGTATTTTCTTTAAAAATGGTAAGTGAATGAGAAGTTGCTGGAGAACTTTTGGGGCAATGGGAAGAGGTGGCCTAGTGAGGCTGACAGATGGAGAGGTCAACTTGGGGGTTGAGGGTCACAGGTAATGACTGATGGGTGCTGCAGACTCCCCTGAAATCCACTCTGCTCCAGTCAGGGGGTGGTTTCAATTAAAAGGCTTATTTTATGTGGCATAAATCATACATCTAAGAACAGGTAATTTGTTTAATTGAAGAGAGAACTCTTCCTATACCAACAGAGATCACATGATTTTGCTTCACTGTTTAATCTACCACTGAGTATATTATTGTATCCTTTAAAGCTACGGACTTTCTTTACTCATTTGACAATGTTTTATTTTGCAAATTTTAACATTCAGATTTATAGCTTCATGTGTTAATAAAGGCTCTCTGTCATCTTTTGATGTTTAAAAATTATGCCTTTATAAAATAGTATTTTAAGTCTACAAAAGAACCTTCCTACAAATGCACATGTGCTTGTCTATAGGTTGGTGCAAAAGTAATTGCGTTTTTGGCTGTGATGACTAATAACTAATAACTAAAGTTTGAAATAATGAAAAATATAGGAAACAGGCTAGTTTGTCATCCTTGAAAGCATTGGTCCTGAGTGATGTGATTAGGAAAGTTAGAATAGTTTTGTAAGTCAGTGACCCTGGTTGACATGCCATCTTTGTTTTTATTAAGCTAAAGGAAAATAATGGGTAGATTTCCACAGATGTAACTAAAAGGAAATGCGGCCATAAAACACTACCTATTTATGTTCCAGCACATAGATTTTCTTTAGAAATAGTTAACTGAAGCTCATATGTAAGTTTACGTTGAACAATGAAAATGTAACGAGAATTACTTTTGAAATTGTTGTCTTAGAAATTGCAGAATGGAGGACAAATCACTTTTTTGGTCCCTTTGTTTCCCTCTCTTCTTTAAAGGCATTTCTCTAGGAAAAAAAACAGCTTCTGTGCATAAAAGATAGCTCCCTATAAGTGTCTACTATGTGCAAGGCGAAATCAGGCTAAAACATTCTGGCTTTTCATTCCCTAAAATCAGGGAACCACAAAGAGAAAAATACCAGCAAAAATACCAAGTCACTTCTAACCATTTGAATTTTACGTCTAGAAGCTTCAATTAGTATTTTAACAAGGATCAGAGTCACCTTTTGCATGGTACTCACCAGTTACTCTAGTTATTGTAGTGCTTTAGAGAAGGTTGACCCTTGAAGTAGGGAACAATGACTAAATGGCATGCAAGTGAAATACATGGTGGCAATGTGCATATTGGTAAGAGTCTTCGTTCTTCATTCTTGATACGTTTCCTAAGACCCTCCTAATAGTATATCCATGTGGCTTTATTTGCCTAGTGACATCACAAATGAGAAGAAAAAGAAGACGTGTGTCATTTAACATCTATATTTTCTTTCTTGTAGGGCGTGTTGGAGAGTTTCCTGGGCACTGCTGTCTCTGGAGCCATCTTTTGCCTTTTTGCTGGTCAACCACTCACTATTCTGAGCAGCACTGGACCTGTCCTAGTTTTTGAAAGGCTTCTATTTAATTTCAGCAAGTATGTATATACATATTTAATTACAAATTAGAATTGCTTAATTGTAGAACTTTTATAGCTTAGATAGAGCACAGAAGAGTGATTAGGCAGATCCAAGAATCACTCAGCATACTGCAATGTTCAGATGGGAGAGGTGAAAGGGCCTTAGCAATCAGGTAGCCACCACTTGTTTCACATGTGAATGGACTGAGGCTCTTACGTGGTGTGTGTCCTTGCTCCCCCGCCTACTTACTCTCTTTCCCGTTGTTCTGCCTTGTGCCCTAGGGGCTGATGCCTTTGGATGGCAACACCCTTTGCCTTCTGGCTTCCTCTTGGGTTTGGTTAATGGGGAATACCAGCAGGGCAGGAAGAGAGAGAGACAGGTCTGAGTATGTCTGCCTTTCCCCAGCTCACCGTCTTTGCTTTAGCACAGCAGCCTGGCAGTGCTTATCCCAGGGGACTGTAGCCCCTGTCAAGTCACTTATCTACCGTGGCTCTAGCCCTCTCTAGACTCTGGTAGCTCTGTTCCTTCACTGGCTTTTTCAAGTCTGAAGTTAGTAGTGGTTTCCGGCTGTTGATGGTCCCTGAGTGCCTTGCCATTCGTTGTTACTTCAGAATGCCTTCTATTTCCTGCCATGATCCAGACTGATATGCTAGAGAAATTAAATTGATTAAGTTCACATCATTCAATAATGAAAGAAACTGGATGCTGTTTACTTGGTTCACTGCTCCTTACCCCAGTTTTGTGTTCTTAACTAAAGATAGCTTCCAAAACTCAGCTGAATAAATACCTAATATTTATTGAGAGCTGATCATGTACCAAATACTATCCTAAGCACTTTACATGTACTAAGTCATTTAATTCTTACAGCAATCCTGTGAGGTAGGGACCACATCCTGATTTATAGATGAAAAAGCAAATACAGGAAAAATAAGTAAATTGCCTATTACTACATCACAAATCATTGGTAGGGCTGGGATATGAATTCCTGCTTTCTGACTCCAGAATCCACATCTCTTCAGGAATTACTAGATGTTTCAAACAGGCATTGCAATTATGATATCAGCATTTTCTTTTAGAAATTGGTGGATCATTTTAAGAGGGGAAATGAGTTAAATGAATTATCCAAGTGGCCATATTAATACACAAATAGATTCAAAATCAAATTGGGTATTCTGGCTTCTTTCTAATGTAGTTGATACCTCTAAGAGAGAATTGCTTTTACTGGCAGATCTCAATCTTTAGGTAGATTGCAGAATGTCACATGGCTTGCTGGCACTTCTTGTCACATTCCCATAGTCTTATATTGTTATACATTTTTAGGATTTTAATTTTAGAATTGTCATTACCTTCATAGTACATCATGGACTTAGGGACTCACATGTAGCCTTTGAAAGTGTGTGTGTTATAAAAAATGGTCCTAAGGTGGAGGAGGCAATGAGGATTTCAAACCAGTTTGTTGAAAACAGGGTTGAGGATGTCAGTGAGAGTCTTTTGAGAATGTAAAATTCCAAATTTTAAGTAATGTTGTGAATTTTCTGTAGGTAATTATTATTATAAATCCCTCCTCTATCATAATTCTCAGAAGAACTTTGGAAAGAATTTTATTCATGTCAGTTTATAGAACGAGTCAAACAGTTTTTATATGTTTAAGGAAACATTGTGTGAGACAAGAAAGCCTTTGTGGAAAGATTAAACCAGGATGTACTATAAACAGGAACAAACATGAACAAACTTAGAAGAAAGATTTATTGGATGAAATGTGATCAGAGCCTTAATCTGCAGAAAATGTTTGCATCCCAGTTTGTTTTAAGTAATTGTGAGGTACAGATTATATCCTTTCACTAAGCAAGTTCTTTCTCATTCCCCCTTTTTTTCAATAATAATTGGTAACATAACATAGTTCCAGGTGATTAATTTGAAAACAGTTTTAAATCAACAAGAAACATTTGAGAAGCCATGCTTTAAATCCATCACTGAGCAATATGTAACAAGCATTATTTTAATCACAATGCTGTATCATTTGTTTACGTTACTGCAGCAGCAGTGATAATATATAAGCTATATATTATCTAAGCTATAGAAAAACTTCTAAGCTATATAAGAACTTAAAAAAGTTGGATTTTAATTTGTACTATTATCATTTGGTCGTTCAGTATTTATTTTCCTATATTCTTCAAAGTATGTTTTTTTCTGTATTCTTTAAAGCCTTCAAATTATTATTTCTTCCATGATAGTACTGGATATATTTTTTTAGGGAGTTTGTTTGTGAGTGGCTGCATACTAATTTCTGTAGCATATTTCAGATGTGACTTCTTCAGTTTGTCTCTATCCTTGGTTTTATGTTACTGAGAAACTATGACTCCAAATATCTAGGAACACTGAGTGGTACCATAATGATATGAATCTATTTTCTCCTTCTAATTCACCGTAATTTCTTCTTTGGTCTCTAATATCATTTCCTGTTGCTTTTAGAACTTAATTGCTATTTAAACTTGGCACCAAGGGAACTTATTGGATGTAATAATACCGTTTTATTGTAGTCATTACTGATGATCAATTTACTTAAATTTTTCTCATCTCTTATTCTTCCTTCTGATCTCTCTGCACATATGACTTTCATAATGAAGTGCCATTGGTTTTATGGACTTTATTTGGGTCATTCTTGTTGAACTACTCTAGGATTGCGTAAGTCTTTTAAAGCAGCTAGTTTAGTATCTTGTTTAGGTTCTAAGGTTTAAGTTTATACATGCATCTTTTCCTTTGTACTCAATCTAGTGTTGTTCCTAACCACTGGCTAGTTAATAGATTTGTTTCTCATCCTGTCCTGTAAACATCAAATCTATAAACAACTACTAGCATTCTTAGAACAAATCGAGATTGCTCTTTCATCTTCTTGCTAGGGTAGCAAAACTAGGTAATTGTTTAAAATTTTTATTTTAAGGAAAAAGTATGTTGGCTCAGAAGTAACAAAACTGTGTTTATTAGTTGTTATTCTGACATTGACTCATTGTATGATCATGTAAATTATCTCAAATTTCCGGAACTCAGTTTTTTTTCTATAGTTTACTTATCTCACATAGGCATGCATAGGATTTAAACTGTGGGGTTCTGGATGTAAATTGAACTGCAAAGGAATGCAAAAGCTATCTTCAGAAGGATCCCATGAAGTGAATAGAAGATAACTATTTACTCCAGTATTAATAATCTCCTTCTTTGGTAATGTATTCACCCTATCTGGAGCTAAATACAAATCAGATGAGGAGGGATACTATAATTTTTAAAGGGATCATCTAAGAATCAAGAGATTTGGTTTCTGGTCAAGCTCTGTCATTAAAACCTTAATGTTGGATAAATGATTTAACTTCCATTGGTCTTGATGTCCTTATCTATAAAATGAGACATAATTTGACAGATTGGTGTCTGTATTAGCCAGTGTTCTACAGAGAAACAGAACCCATAAAATGTGAGTGTGTGTACAGATTTATTATAAAGAGTTGGCCCATGCAATTATAGAGGCTGACAAGGCTGGCAGGCTGGCGACCCAGGGGAGCCAATGCTCCAGTTTGAGTCTAAAGGCTGTCTGCTGTAGAACCAGGAAGAGCTGATGTTGCAGAAGTTCAAAGGCAGTTGCTGGAGAAGTCTCTGTTGCCCTGGGGAAGATCAGTCTTTTTTGTTTTATTCAGGCCTGCAACTGATTGGATGAGGCCCCCACTTACTATGGAGGGTGATCTGCTTTACTCAAAGCTCACCAATTTATATGTTTATTTCTCCAAAAACACCCTAACAGAAACACCCAGAGTAACATTTGACCCAATGTCTGAGTACTTTGTAGCCTGGTTAGGACATAAAATTAATCATCACAGTACCTAAAGAACTTTTAATTCTAATATTCTATAATTTTTAGCTATCACAGGAACAGTCATGCCTTGGTTACATGTGATATAGTTCATAGGCCAGTGTCAGCAACTGCCTCAGTCAAGTCTTAAGTTATAGGCATGCATGTATTCATCCTGCAAGTCTTTGTTGGGTAATTTCTATGTGCCAGGCACTGTCCTAGGTAAAAAATTTGAATTTTATTCTAAGGGCAATGGGAAGCTATTGAAAGATTTTAAGCTGGGGTGTCTGACTTACATTAAAAATGATAATTTTTGGCTGTGGTGTGGAAAATGGCTTTGAGTAAGGCAAATATAGATATAAGTAAGGATATCAATGAGGAGGTTTGCATCAGAAAAAGACTTACATATGACCCATATTGGGCTGGTGCTGGTAAAGGTGGAGAGTTGATTGCCTATGGGAAAGTTTTAAGATACATCATTAGCAATTATCAGAAAGTCATTGTCTAAAAGCAAGGCTATAGAGTGTCAAGCATGCACAGCCCTTGACTTATTTCTTATTCTCTTGCAAATAATACTGTTACCTGCTTTATCATCATATATAAATTGAGTATAAAAAATCATTGTAAAGCACTCTCCACATAATTTTAAAAGAATCAGTATAAAATGGTAACACGTTAATACTTGACCCATCCTTTCAGAGTTGTGAATCTTGAACTATTAATAATTCAGTTGTAAAAGATGTTAAAGTCCTCAGAAGACTGTGACCTCCTTAGATAGAAGTAGCCTATTCCAAGTCTGCTGTGGGACAAACACAAAAAGCTGTTAGTCACCAGATGCTTCACACCCAGCTTCAGCAGGAGGATATCACATCTGTGGACAAGCTTCATAAGAAGTGGTAGGGTCTGGAAGTAGCATGGCAAGATAGCCTGTCTTGATCTGATGCTAGCTCATATGTCTAATTCCATCTCATATTGGTGGCACTGTGTCCACACATAGTGGGCATTGTAGGCCATCTTATGCCACATATCTTTTTAACTACTTTTTTCTCTTCCTGACCTGTCCAGAAAGCTTCTACTACTTATCCTTGAATACCTTGAGTTTTTTTCTGCAACTTCATCTTTCCTTCCAGCCAGAATTAGTTCCTCCTTCTTCTGTAATATTATCACTTAGTATTTTAAAGTGTGATTACATTTATTGATTTGTTTCCCTTAGTAGACTGTGATGACATAGGGACAGAAAATATATTGCTCTTACTGTCTTTATAAACTCATAAAGCTCATACTAACATTTATTGAACACATACTAGGTACCAGTGTTATGCTTGCAAATTATTCACTCTATAAATTCTATGAAAGTAAGGACCATATTTTTTGAATGAGAAAAATAAGTTTTTCACATATGAATGATAACTACTTTCAATGTGCTTTCCTCAAACTTCTGTTACTCTTTTAAAAATTGTATCATTAGACTAAGTCCCTAAACTTAGTACTTTCTAGTTAAAATTGAGTTTTACATTTAGTGGCTAAAAGTGATCTTGTATTTTTGTCAATCATTCTATAGACATTTGGTAGTTTTATATTATTCTTTATGTTCCAAGGAGGAGGAATCTAAACACCTTTCTTTCTTTTTTCCAGGGACCATAATTTTGATTATTTGGAGTTTCGCCTTTGGATTGGCCTGTGGTCTGCCTTCCTGTGTCTCATTTTGGTAGCCACTGATGCCAGCTTCTTGGTTCAATACTTCACACGTTTCACAGAAGAGGGCTTTTCTTCTCTGATTAGCTTCATCTTTATCTATGATGCTTTCAAGAAGATGATCAAGCTTGCGCATTACTACCCCATCAACTCCAACTTCAAAGTGGGCTACAACACTCTCTTTTCCTGTGCCTGTGTGCCACCTGACCGAGGTGAGGGCGTCACGCTTTGTGTTTGTACTTGCTTTGTATTTGGAGAAAGGTGTAGGCTCCATGCTTGCAAATTTTCAACATGCTGTTATGATCCTCAGGAATTAGTCTTATTTTATTTTTTCTGAAAAACTGTGCTACTGAATTTGAAGTCTCATTGCCTGAGATGTTTTAGCTGTATGATTCAACAAGGAAGTGAGACCAGGAGCTCTGGAATGCGAACATAACCAACTCAATATTTTGAAATTAGCTCAAACCTTAGGATTTGCAAGGAATTCATGTGTACATTATTTTTGATTTCATAAGTGGGGAAACCTGGATACATGTATTAACAGATATAAATACGTGACAAACCTGTCCTCTGATGCTTCTTTATTGGTGTAGGAATCTCTTCCTTGAAGTAAATCTTTAATAGATTATGTTAAGTTTATAGAAGAAAAAAATATGAATCTACTTCATATAATTTGAAGCATTAAATTAAAAAAGAGAAATTCAGATTGAAATTGCCTAGTGGTAGAATTTTATGGCTTATCTCTATGAGACAAATAAGAAAAGAAAGGAAGAGAAAAGAAGAAACCAAAGAAGGAATGTGATGTTCTAGCAGTAGATTTATATTCTAGACTCAAGAAGAACATAATAGCAAAAGTAATTTCCGGAAAGGAATGTGAGTATATATATCTTAGCACTTTAAAATCTGTCATACCAAACATGAGTTGACATCAGAAATTTTTCACAAAAAAAGGTTCAGCTTGGTCTTAGGAATTCTTTCTTGGAATAATTCCATTAAAAAATTCCATTTTATACTATGAAAGACATTAGAAAGAATGATTTACTTGGAGGGAAGTTGTTTTAGATCTTCTCTTGTAGAAAAAGGGATAGTGATTGGGTGCAGTGTCTCATGCCTGCAATATTGAAATTAACTCAAGCTGCAGTATTTGCAAGGAATTAATGTTTGTATTATTATTTGTATAGCACTTTGAGAGGCTGAGGCAGGTAGATTGCTTGAGCCCAGGAGTTTGAGACCAGTCTGGGCAACGTTATGAAACCCTGTCTCTACAAAAAATACAAAAATTAGCTGGGTGTGGTGGCATGTTCCTGTAGCTAGTCAAGTGGCTGAGGGGGGAACAAGACCCTATCTCAAAAAAAAAAAAAAGAAAAGAAGAAGGGATAGGTATTTGTGTCAGACAATTAAATGCTAATAGTACTGGTGATCTTAAGTTATGCAATTAGCTACAAGCCTGTGTCCCTTAAAATAAAAATTGAGATATAGCCCATACTTTTTACTAGGGTCTCTTAGCACCAGAGGTGTAGCAGTGTTCAAAGGGCTGGGACATAAATGTGGGGCACATTGATGCAATATCCACTATGACTTACAGATTCTGAGGAAAAACCTCTTAATGATTACAGTAAAACAAGCATGGTTATAGACAAGAATGCAGAATGCTTATGAATTTAAAGAATAAACAAAATACTGCAAATTATTTGTATGCTGTGGCATGCCATTTCAGATTACTCCTAGATATTTTGGTATGCAACACATTCTTCTTGCCATATTGGTGGAGAAGTCTTAGTAGACTGATATGTGTCTTGAATTGCAAGAAAAAAGAGAACACTACTTCCCTCACAATGAGGCAGTCAGTAACACTGATGATAAGCAAGGGCATTGTTGGGCCATGCACTTAGGGATTCTTTTTGTGTTAGGATAAATCAACGCACATTAAAATGAAACCCACACTTAAAAGCAATGCAGAAAGATATACAAAGTAGAAATTTAAAGATTCAGACTAACAAGGATGTCATATAGTTATAAAAGCGAGCTAGTGTTCAGCTGTATACTGATTTGAAATATTTGATAATTTAAAAAGTATTTGGAAACAAGTCCAATATATATCACTCAACCCATGATATATATTATTAATAGATCAATTAAATGTGCTCCCCAGAGAAACACAAGTGTTACCGTTACACAACTATATGGAACTCTTTCTAGGAGAGAAGGGGGATAAAACTCTCAATAACCATGCAACCTGGACCTTCAGGGAAGGCCAGGTGTTCAAAATAATGGCTTTACCAACATTTAATTGTGGGATTTTCAGCTTTCCTTTACATTTATTAATTTATATTTAAATAAATGTAAGTTTATTTAATAATTTATGACTTCTTAGGCAAGTTTGAGTAATCATACACCAAGATTTTCTAAAGGAAAAAAACCACTTTGAGGTATTCAAGAAGCCAGATGAGGGCTTTGCCAGCACACCTGTCACACAGAAAAGAAAATAAAATCTAGTGTCAACCCCATACCCACCTGAGGCAAATGGAAACTTGTGTTTGTTGTTTTATTATTTGGATGCTGATAGAAGAGGTAACAGGAAACCAAGAAAGACATATCTAAATGTGTTCAAATTGTAAAAAGTACAACAATGGTTTTACATGTAATCTCCTTTCCAAGAAAGATCTTTGTTTTTTGAAAAAGTGACATTGAGGGTTGAATCTATTTTACACTTGCATGGCAAGTGCTGGCATAAGTGGTGTTAGCTTTTCCTTTGTCTTGTTTTTCCAAGATTGTGTAAAAAGTCAGCGCTGAGTAACTAGAAAGTTGTTCAGAAGGACTCCAAGAATTCCTGCTCCCTTTAGTTGGTACCAATAAGGTAGTGTAGCAGGGCTTTGAAGTCAGAAGATCCTGTATCCATGTCGTGGGTTGGCTAAGGTCAAATGTGTGACTTTTAGCAAGTTCCTTTTCCCAAGGTAGCTTAGCCCCATCTCCCTAATCTGTAAACTAAGGTTAATAATAGTACCTACCTTATAGATTCGTTTTGAAGAAAAAAAAAAAAGAAGAACTATTACAGATAAAATACTTAGGATAGTTTATAATATATGATAAGTAATCAACTGTTAGCTGCCATTATTATTGCTATTACCAATCTTTAATATTTAGAGTTAGTATTTAGCCTAGAAGTGTAAATGATAGAATAAACAGTCCTGCCTTCATCATCCTTCCTTCTAGGCATACATTGTTGGGCCGTTGGCCCATTCTACAACAAGACTGTTGGTTATACCTCTTATTGGTACTCATAAAAGATATATATATGTGAACATGAATAATTATTTAAATCTATGGAGATGAAATCTATTTGTGGTTTGTAAAAAGGCAAATGGATAGTTATTTTCATTTTCATGACAATTTCATATTTAACAAAACCCCATAAGATTAATGATTGTGTATTTCCCACATAACCCTAGTACTTTTTGACAATGTTATTATTTCTCCATAACCTTAATGCTTTTTGGAAGCAAACTGCATCGATTCATAATAAATTTAGTATTTCCTGATAGCAAACTGAAAGATGATAGTGAGAGAATAATACAGTTGCATATACAGCTCAAGTAAGTATTCTAAAAATAACAAAAGACTGGCCTTTCATCACAACATGCACTCTTAGTAAAATAATTCAATGAGTCAATAATATTTAAACTGGCGTATGACTTGTTTTCAACACTGGGACAGTATGTAACAATGAACCAGCAATTGCACAGATGGATTCGTGATTCTGCAAACGGAGAATTGATTCTACAGGAATGGAAGTAGGGGCCACTAATTACTAAAGAAACCTCTTTTCATGGCCACAATATGCTGTGGCTTTTTGTAGCGCGTGCTTTAAGGCAACACTTCCTTTTCTCTTTTTTTCTTTCTTGTTCTCACTTGCTTCCAGAAAGCCTAATCACTTCCTTTTTTTTTTTTTTCCAATGCATCTTTTTCTCCATCCATTTTACTCCCGACTACTGCTTGGTAACTCAAGTCATATACATAGGTTTACTGAACAACCAAGGAAGCTCAGTTGCAAGTGCCAGTAGGAAAATCAGTCAGAAAGTTTGACATACTTGAGCGGATACATCCCATTCATGGGTGATTTTTGTGCTAAGATTTGCTTTTCTTAGAAATGGGATAGCTATTAATTAGCAGAGGAAACGGATGTTAAATTTCCCACTGTACTTTGATGATTACATGGCAGAGTATGTAAGAAAGAAGATAATTTAGGTCAAAAGCCAAAAGGGAAAACTGAAAAATATCCAGCTGAAGAACAATAGACAATATCTAATTTCATCACCAACATCCCAATTTAGAAACGTTAATGTGATGAAGTGTAAACACTATGTGCTTTAGAGTAAACAAAACTGAGTGTGAATTTCAGCTCTGCTACTAGCTAGCAGTGTGAGCCTGAACTAGGCTAATTACTTAATCTCTTTGTTTGATAATCTCTGAACTGGGTTAGTAATTGTGCCTATTCTTAGGGGTTACTATAAAGAGTAAATGAGGTAGCATATGTAAAATTGTTTGGTACCTAATGGACACTGAATAAAAATTTGTTCTTATTCATATTTCTCACTATCCTATAAAAGATGCCCTAGTGAGTTTAATCTTATAATAGTTGTATTCTTTAAATATTCAAACCTTTAATTTTCCAATAAATTTTCTTAGGGAAAGATACTAAAAAGGCTTCTACTGCAAGTCTGCCTTCTCCCCCAAAATTAACAGCCAGTGTGCTGTTATAGATAAATATGAAACATTGAAGCTGTATTTACAAAAAAAATAAAGTTAAGGCTTCAGTGCATTGTAGTTAGAGTATTTAATAGTATTTCATTGAATCTCAAGACAAAAAAGTGTTGTATACTATATGTAGTCATGCAAAAAAAGGCTTTAAAATCCTAGAGGCAAGGTGTTCATTTCTTCTAAGAGGTATCTATTTAATTCATTCAAAAACATAAATGCTAGAATTTTGGAAATAGGGGACAGAACATGGGCATCCCACCTTTCACTTGTTTTCTCTTCTGTCCTCTGCCCTTTTTCACTTCTCATTCATTCATCAACAAAAATTTTCTGAGGGTCTGTTTCACTGCTTTTTAAGAATTGTGCAGAAATTTTTTGCAATCTATCCATCTGACAAAGGGCTAATATCCAGAATCTACAAGGAACTTAAACAAATTTACAAGAAAAAACAACCCCATCAAAAAAGTGGGCAAAGAATATGAAAAGACACTTCTCAAAAAATATTTATGTGGCCAGAAAACATATGAAAAAAAAGCTCATCATCGCTGATCATTAGAGAAATCCAAATAAAAACCACAATGAGATACCATCTCATGCCAGTTAGAATGGCAGTAATTAAAATCAGGAAACAGCAGATGCCAGAGAGGATGTGGAGAACTAGGAACACTTTTACATTGTTGGTAGGATTATAAATTAGTTCAACCAATGTGGAAAGCAATATGGCGATTCCTCAAGGATCTAGAGCCAGAAATACCATTTGACCCAGCAATTCCATTACTGGGTATATACCCAAAGGATTATAAATCATCCTATAAAGACACATGCACACATATGTTTATTGCAGCACTATTCACAATAGAAAAGACTTGGAACCAACTCAGATGCCCATCAATGATAGCCTGGATAAAGAAAATGTGGCACATATACACTGTGGAATACTATACAGCAATAAAAAAGAATGAGTTCATGTCCTTTGCAGGGACATGGATGAAGCTAGAAAAACCACCATTCTCAGCAAACTAACACAGGAACAGAAAACCAAACACCGCATGTTCTCACTCGTACGTGGGAGTTGAACAATGAGAACATATGGGCAGAAGGAGGAGAACATCACACACCAGGGCCTGTCAGGGGGTGGAGGGCTGGGGGTGGGATAGCATTAGGAGAAATACCTAATGTAGATAACAGATTAATGGGTGCAGCAAACCACCATGGCACGTGTATACCTATGAAACAAGCCTGCATGTTCTGTACATGTATCCCAGAACTTAAAGTATAATAATAAAAAAAAGAATTGTGTTATTTGCAATGAAGTAGGATACATACATATACACACAAATTATAAAATGTATTGTTTTTCAAAAATGGCGTTAAATTGCTTTTTGAATGAACAAAAGTAAGAATTCCAGTTAATCCAAACTTTAGAAATAAATTTCCAGTCTAATATCTGTGTTCATTTGCCTAATGTGTAAACCTTACAGTGACTATGTACTCAAGGCACATTAATATTTTGAAAAGCATCAAAGACAATCTTCTGACCAGGTGTCAGTTTTACTTCCAGAGGAAAAAGTAACTTCTCTAAAAATGATGAATTATAAAAGTAAGGAAAATAGCCTCAAAAGGAGAGACACTATGTTGTTAACAAAAGGGATATATTTTATTGATTTATTGTTGACTGTTCCAGGAGAACAAGCTTAATAATAGATGCATGATTAAGGTGAGTAAATTCTTTCTCAGGCACTAAGTGCATCCTGTCTATATTATCTTAAAGTTGGCTTTTTTCCTGGTATGAAACTGTAAGACGAAGCCTAGTGATTGGAAGTAGCCATGGCTTCCATTTCCATACCTTTATGTCATTCACAGCATAAGGAGGCTTCTAGATGCTCGAAAATAGTTGTCACTAGAATTTTAACATCGTTTCTTTCTACATAATTTTTCTAATATATTAATAAGTGCTATGCACTAATATAACCATTCAAAAGAATTTCTGGATTGCATCCCTCGTGGTCCCATATTATAGTCAATATGTGTTTCATAATTAGCCTATTAAAAGAAAATTAGAGGCCAGGCGTGGTGGCTCAAGCCTGTAATCCCAGCACTTTGGGAGGCCGAGGCGGGTGGATCACGAGGTCAAGAGATCGAGACCATCCTGGTCAACATGGTTAAACCCCGTCTCTACTAAAACTACAAAAAAAAAAAAAAATCAGCTGGGCATGGTGGCATGTGTCTGTAGTCCCAGCTACTCAGGAGGCTGAGGCAGGAGAATTGGCTGAACCCAGGAGGCAGAGGTTGTGGTGAGCCGAGATCATGCCATTGCTCTCCAGCCTGGGTAACAAGAGCGAAACTCCGTCTCAAAAAAAAAAAGAAAATTAGAAAATAAAAGATTATCCTAACTTACCTTCCATGAACTATGTCATAATATATGCAATTTTATTTTTATTGTGTGCCATTCCCTCTTTATGAAGCCGGTTTAAACATAAACTAATGGTAAAACAAGGAAGTACAAGTTCTGCTGTAGCATCCCTCAGGCTTGCATTTGTGAGAATCCTTTTCCAGCACAGTTGACATTTTATCACTTATGGTAATAGTGTTTTGGGAGACACTCATCATTTTAGTTTTCTTTTATTGTCTTAACCTATGTTTTAGCAGTTTCTGCGTAATGCTTGCAAAAATCAGAAAATGGAATTGTTATCAGACCTGGAAAATTCTATAGTTTTGGGTTTGTATAAAAACAAATTTGTAAAAGTTTCCCCGTTGCAATGTCTATGACACATCCAAAATGTAATGATGGGTGGGTATGGAAGAGAAATTTTTGTGAAATTGGTGGCAAAATATACCCATCTTTTTTTTTTTTTTTTTCTTTTGAGATGGAGCCTTGCTCTGTCACCCAAACTGGAGCACAGTGGCATGATCATAGCTCAGTGCAACTTTGAACTCCTGGGCTCAAGTGATCCACCCACCTCAGCCTTCTGAGTAGCTAGGACTACAAGCATGTGTCACCATGCCCAACTTAAATATATTCATCTTAATATCTTCACAGTAGCTCAGCTCTTTAACTTCCAGCTCAACATCGTAGGCGAACTTGTGAAAAGAGTGCCCGTAGATTTAAAGAGTATACAATTTGAACTTTCCTAGTTGTGGTGAAAATCTCAAGCATTAAGACTTGGTGAAAATACTTAGGGAAACTAAAAGGATAATAAGAAGAAAATAAAGAAAACCTACTATTAATTTTATCTGTTTTAAGATTTAAGGCTGAGAGAGTGGCAAACAATTTTCCTAGAAGCTACTTCTCCCAGCTTTCCTGATTTACTTTGTCTTCCCTCAAAAGCCATTTTTACCTGTTGTTGCCTTTATTGACCTAGAAATTAAAAGCATACATATTTGACTTCATCAAGAGGCACTAGTGTGCTCAAGTTATCCAGAACCCTTAAATAAATCTGACTTGACCATGTGGCAGAGCTTATTTAATTTTATCCTTTATCTATTTTCTAGTTACTTAATTCCCTTAAGATGTTTCTTAAATGTAATAAAATAAAACTTTAAAGTTTCATTATCATGGAAAATTGTCTTAAAGATTTTCTTGTACACATATGGCTAATCAGTGCCACATTATTGTAATCCTAAGAAGCTATGTTGAGGGCACAGGTTCAGATTAGGCTAATATTTATTAAGCACCATCCAAATGCCAGACATTTAACTAGGAGATTTTAATAAACTATATTTTAGTAACATAATGTATGTATATTTAATTATCACATAAATCTTGAGAGATAGATGACATTCATCCTAGGGACAAGGTCTGCTTTCTCCAGGGCACAGAGCTATGAGTAATCTTAGCTGCCATTTATTTAGATCTTTCCTGGTACTGGACACTGTGTTTACAATTTTGCCTACATTGTGTTATTTAATCTGCACAGTAACCTTATGAGGTAGATGGTTTCAAATCTAGTTTTACATATGAGGGACATGTGGTCAAGAGGTGTGAAGTAACTTCTCAAGATTATGCAGTGAGGGAGCTTAAGGGCACTGTGCTCAGAAGGTACTGGGTTCAGAATTCAAGCCCAGTTCTCCTAGTAGTCCCTTCTCCACATTAGGGGATACATAAAAGCAGACAGATCTGACCCTAGTGACCAATTGTTGCTCACATTTGACCTCACAGTCTCAGCTGGGTTTGTTCCTGTTCCTGATGGTACCATTCTTGCTGATATGTAGAGCACACGAGCCACACAGTAGTTCCTGGGTCCAGGTCACTAGATGATAAAGAGGGACAACCTTTAACAGTGCAACTAATTTTCCCCTATGGAAGAGGTTTACCAACACTGACACATAGATATCACCTTCTTTTTTCTCTCATATCTCTTACAGCTTCAGCCATAGTTGATCCCCTTGTTCTTTCTCTAAATCTCTCATTAAACATAAGGAAGAAAATTCAGCTTAAATGCCTAGTGTTCCATTATTGGAATGCTAAGCTTGTGGGAGTTATTTATATCCTACTGCTCAAGGTCACTGTCAAGGTCTGATTTTTCACAAAAAAAATTTTGCAACCTCTGACATAAATGGGTTAAGAAGGAAAAGTCACAGACACATTTAAAAATTTCTATTACTTACAATATTCATTCCCTCATTCTAGAAGATCAGCTAAATTTTCATACATGGGAGGAAAGAACAAGATGTGAAAATCCACGTATGGAAAACGATCAGCATGTAGAAACTGCCTGAAAGCCAGTAGGAAACAGAGATTGTCCCAGTGATAATTGGCTAAATCTAAATTAGCCAGACTCCTAGGGCAAAGAATTTCTTTGCTTCATGAGCCAGGATGCTGAGTAAATGGGAGAGACGTGCAGAGTGTTTGGCTTTTCTGTTTGACTTTTCCAGAATCCTAATTAAGTAGATTGCAGATTCTATATAAATGGATTATTCTGCAATTGGTTGCCAAAATATCTGCACCTGGATCCAAATGGTAACCAATGGTTCTTGTAGACCAAGCTTCCAATTGGGATCAATCATTTTCTGTGAGCCTAAGGAAATTTACTTTTAATCTTGTTTATGGGCTCTAACATACCCTGCCAATATGCATTTATGGAAATAGTTTTTAAATGTATTTATTTTCAAGTCTTTCGTCTGAAGCAGCTGCTTATTAAAATAAGTAGGGAAAGAGTTATATACGTTTTACTGTCCTTTTGATTCTAGTCTTTTGGGATTTTGAGAGCCAATGTGCTTTAATAGCTTGTCTTAGGGGAAGAAAATTGAAATTCTAAAAGGAATTTAAATGAGCAGAATTGATGCTTATCCAAAACTTGAGAGCAGCTACTAAAAGTTCAGATTGCAATCCTATTTTAATACACCCCTGGCCTTTATTATCCATCATTCATTTTATGAAGAAAGACCCTTGAATATCTTTCCTCCTCAGTCTTTACTCCTTGCGTTATGCAGAAAAGTAGAATTGCAAAAAAGACTTTCAATCTCTTGAGAGAGGAAGGTGATAACATTGCATTAAAGAATCTAGCTCAAGAAGGGCAGCTTTTCAACACCGTCTAAATAGTACCTGTGATTTCACATATGCAGCTTTTCCTCGAAAGCTCAGAAAGATTAGACATTTCAGGTCACAATTGAGAGTCACATCATCTAACATTGGCAAGTACTATCTCACCTTTCATTCCATGGCCACATAAATCATCTGCTTTTGATCATTAGAAATGCTGTGTAAGAGAAGAAGGAATGCTGAACAAGGTCTTGCTACCAGCTCTGCTTCTGATAAACTATAACCCTGGGCAAGTAACCTGGCATATCTTGCTTCAGAGTCCCATTCAATATGAAATGGGTATAAAAGTATACCCATTATATGACCTAGAATGTTTTAAAATGAGGAAATACAATGTAAAAAAAGTTATTTAAGCTTTTTATGACAACATGGTAATTTAAACCTAGATATCGTTAATAATTATTTATAAATATTTTCTTCCTTTTAAGAATGTATTCATTTGGCTTTATTGTTTAGGTCAAACACCCTTTAGCCTGTTTTTGTTTTTTTAACTTTCATTTTAAGTTCAGGGTACATGTACAGGTTTGTTACATAGCTATATGTGTATCATGGGGGTTTGTTTTAAAGATTATTTCATTACCCAGGTATTAAGCCAAGTACCCATTAGTTGTTTTTACTGATCCTCTTCCTCCTCCCACTCTCCACCCTCTAATAGGCCCAGTGTGTATTGTTCCCCTGTATGTATCCATGTGATCTCATCATTTAGCTCTCATTCATAAGTGAGAACATGCATTAATTGGTTTTCTGTTCCTGCATTACTTTGCTAAGGATAATGACCTCCAGTTCCATCCATGTCTCTAAAAAGGACATGATCTCATTGCTTTTCTGGCTGCATAGTATTCCACGGTGTATATATGCCACCTTTTCTTTATCTAGTCTGTCATTGATGGGCAGTAAAGTTGATTCCATGCTTTTGCTATTGTGAATAGTGCTGCAATGAACATACATGTACATGAATCCTTATATTAGAATAATTTATATTCTATTGGGTATATACCCAATAATGAGATTGCTGGTATTTCTGTTTCTAGGTCTTTGAGGAATCACCACACTGTCTTCCACAATGGTTGAATTAATTTACACTCCCACCAACAGTGTATAAGTGTTCCTATTTCTCTACAACCTCACTAGCATGTTATTTTTTGACATTTTATTAATAGCCACTCTGACTGGTGTGATATAGAATCTCATTGTGATTTTGATTTGTGTTTCTCTAATGATCATTGATGTTGAGGTTTTTTTCCCATATGATTATTGGCTACATGTATGTCTTTTTTTGAAAAGTGTCTGTTCATGTCCTGAGTCCACTTTTTAATGGGTCTGTTTATTTTTTTAATATATTTGTTAATTTTCTTATAGATACTTCATATTAGACCTTTGTCAGATGTATACTTTGCAAAAATTTCCTTCTATTATCTAGGTTGTTTACTCTGTTAATAGTCTCTTTTGCTATGCAGAAGCTCTCTAGTTTAATTAGATTCTATTTGTCAATTTTTGCCTTTGTTGCAATTACTTTTGGTGTCTTTGTCATGAAATCCTTTCCCATGCCTGTGTCCTGAATATGATTGCCTATGTTGTCTTCTAGAGTTTTACAGTCCTGGGTTTAACATTTAAGTATTTAATCCATCTTAAGTTAATTTTTGTATATTACGTAAGGAAGAGGTCCAGTTTCAATTTTCTGCTTATGACCAGCCAATTATCCAGCATTATTTATTGAATGGGGGACACTTTTCCCATTGCTTCTTTTTGTCAGGTTTGTCAAAGATCAGATAGTTGTAGATGTGCAGTCTTATTTCTGGATTCTGTATTCTGATCCATAAGTCTATGTGTCTGTTTTTGTACCAGTACTATTCTGTTTTGGTTACGATAGCCAGGTAGTAGAGTTTGAAGCTGGGTAACGTGATGCCTCCAGCCTTGTTCTTTTTGCTTAGGGTTGCCTTGGCTATTCAGACTCTTGGTTTCATGTAAATTTTAAAATAGTTTTTTCTACTTCTGTGAAGAATCTCAATGGTGGTTCAATAGGAATAACATTGAATATATAAATTACTTTGAGAAGCATAGCTGTTTTAACAATATTGAGTCTTCTTATCCATGAGCATAGAATGTTTTTCCATTGTTTATGTCATCTCTGTTTTCTTTAGCAGTGGTTTATGGTTCTCCTTGTAGAGATCTTTCACCTCCCTGGTTAGCTGTATTCCCTAGGCATTTATTCTTTTTGTGGCAGTTGTGAATGGGAGTTTGTTCCTGATTGTTGTTAGTGTATAGTAATGCTAGTGACTTTTGCACGTTAGTTTTGTATCCTGAAACTTTGCTGAAGTTATCAGCTTAAGAAGCTTTTGGGCTGAGACTGTGGGGTTTTCTAGATATAGGATCATGTTGTCTGCAAACAGGGATAGTTTGACTTCCTCTCTTCCTATTTGGATGTGCTTTATTTTTTTCGCTTGCCTGATTGCCCTGGCCAGGACTTCCAATACTATGTTGAATAGGAGTGGTGAGAGAGAGCATACTTGTCTTGTGCAGGTTTTCAAGGGGAATGCTTCCCTTGAAGCATATGATGTTGGCTGTGGGTTTGTTATATATGGCTCTCGTTATTTTGAGGTATGTTCCTTCAATACCTAGTTTGTTGAGAGTTTTTAACAGGCATCGATATTGAATTTTATCCAAAGCCTTTTCTACATCTATTGAGATAATCCTGTGTTTTTGTCTTTAGTTTTGCTTATGTGATGAATCACATTTATTGATTTGCATATGTTGAACCAACCTTGCATCCTGGGGATAAAACCTGCTTGATCATGGTGGATTAGCTTTTTGATATCCGTCAGCCTTTTAATTCCCTTCTGATCTGTAATGAAACAGAGAGAATAAGAAAACAGATAATATGCATATGTGCTTGCTTTACTGCTGAAATAGAGAAACTCGGGCAATAGCTAGCTTTAGCTTAATAGTTTAACAATCTACTGTCTTGAAAGATCAGAGTGAATTCCAAAATTGGCCAAAGGTAGGGCTCAAGCTAAATATTTTCTCTCTTTTAGTTTGTTTTTCTTCTTTTTTTCCCATTTGTCTGTTCTCATTCATTTTTAGTCATGAAATGGCCTCTTTTCTAACTTCCTTTTTTGACAGCAAATATTTCTGAGTTCCCGTTAAGAGCTACACTGGGGAGATTTTTGGGAAAAATAGTAGCAAGATAAGCTTCTTCTGTTCCTCCTTTATGGATTTCATATTCTAATGTCAGCCATCAAAACCTGTGTGTTTCTTCTTAAACGTTTAGGTAAGCAGGACTTGAAGCATGCAAACTAAAAAGGCAAGCTAGTGGCTTAGAGGGGTGGGAGTAGGGACCAAATAGTAACTAGCAATTCAGATGTTAAATCAACTATGTGATCCTAAACAAACAAATAAATACCCTGATGTGTTGTTTTATAATATTTTTATAAATTAGGAATATGCTCTAATAGTTTATTTTATAATACATAAACCTTCACAAAATAGGAAAAAGGCTTATCTGATAAAAATATTTTATCTATAGAATACTTTTTAAATTCTGTGTTTTAATTTTCAGACACATGCAATTTTAAAAAAAGGAATGAAACATTTTCAAAAGGAAGTTTGGGTTAATAAGTTAGGTTCTTCTTCAAGTGCCATTTTAGACCTATAAATGATGCCAAATTGTCTGAAAATAATTGTAAAAATTAGATTAAATATTCATCTCCATTAGTTTTATATTATTTATTTAGTACTTTCTCTTGTTTTCACACATTTTGCAAAGATATCCTTTCTCATACACTGTCAAAATTTCCATAAGTTACAACTTATTTAATTCTTAATTAGTAAAGCTTCAATTTGGGAGATTTTCCTGTACATTCTGAAGCCAGTGATCAACTTATTCAATTATTAACAGCCCTTGTTCCACAAGGCAAAATATATTGAGTACTTGTAGTATCAGGGAAGCATTATTTTTTTTTGAAACCTGAAACAAATTTTAATCCCATCTCCTTAAATATCCCTCATCATTTCTTATCAGATTAGAGCACAGCAGATGTGTCCAAATCTTTGTTTTATCTAGGTGAAAGGAAAACACATTTATAATAAATAAAAATTCATTGTTCCCTTATGTTTTCATTAAGGACCTTTTTTTAAAACTGTTTAGCCCTGCTTTTAAAAATACCTAATTATGCATTTAAGGTTTTATTCTATTTTATTTTTATAGTATAAAATAATTGTCTTTTGCTTACAGCTAATATCTCAATATCTGATGACACCACACTGGCCCCAGAGCATTGGCCCACTGTTTCTTCTACTGACATGGTAAGTGACTTACTATTTTAAATTACCTTCATACAGACTGTGTCTTGTATACCTGTTTATAATATTTATAATATATGATGTCTTCTATCATTCAGCAATTCTGGCATGAACACAAATATAATAATCATTGACGGTGGAGGGACAGGAAAAAAGAAACCACTTTCCTTTGCTGTAGTAGCACTTTTTTTTTTTTTTTTGCCTTAAAAAAAAACTGAAGCCAATATTTACTTCTATAACATGCTTTTTAAAACTTCTTAGGAATTCAGCTGCCACATCACATTAATTGTAACCTCGAAATATTTTCACAAGGGAAAATGTGAGAAGTTGGAAAATGAGAGCACAGTATCCTCTCTCTGTTTCTCGTATGGTTAAGAATTCTCACTAACCAAATGGTGCTGTGTTTTCTTCACTAAGAGTGATTGTAGCAGGACCTTTCCCCTGTCACTTAGAAAGGACTGTGCCTCTGTCACATGATATCCTTTCCCATGGCTTGTAACCAAGGATCTTCAGGAGACTGGAACTAAGCTTTAAAAATGAGCTGTTTTGCATGGAAGGTCACACGCTGGAAGGAGGCTTTTGTGTTGGAGAAAAAGGGGAAAGTGCTGTTTCAGACTTCCAATTGTGCTCCTTCTATGCTGAATATGGAATCTTACCAAAGAATATCAATCTTTCAGTTATAAAGACAGAAGCCATAATACCTTGTATTGATAGAGTGCCCATCTCTCTGGAGACCCGAACATTTCTACAGATATTATGCAATGAGTGCCCTAACATCCCTTTCAAAGATGATGTTTTCTATCTTTCCTGGGCAACTTTCATGTGACCTTCCTTTTCGTTTTTATATTCTAGGGCTCTCTTGACTACTTTTTTTGCTGTTAAAGTTTTCTCTGACTTTCCTCAAACTTTACCTCTCTATTTCTTTCATGTTTGATACTGTGTGTGTGAAAAAGTATTTGTAAATGTTTTATTACGTGCATATAGAAAGGAGTTCAGTTTTCAGTCTTTCAGCTGGTTAGTTTATTGCCTGAAAAGTCTTGCCTAAGTACAGGAAAAACTACTTCCTTCTAGATTTGAAAAAATTTTATTCAAATTCTCATAGTAAAAATATAATTAATAAACCATAATTTAATAGTATATATTTTATTAAAATGTAGTTAATAAAATATAATTTATTAACTATAAAATATAGTTAAATATAAAATATAAAAAATAAGTTGATTTTCAATAAATATTAATAAAACATCACTTCCACTGACTTAAAAAAAGATTAATTTCTAACTTAATTCTTTTTGTAACTAATCAAGGAAAGCATTAAAATTAATGAACTTTTAAGTCCCACCTTTGGGCAAGTCCTGGAAGAGACTTCAGTAATTGATGTGTATTAAAACAAGATGTCACAATCAAGTTCATGGAAAAAAAATGGAAGTTCTGATTGACTTCTAGCATGACTATGATAGAAACACAGAGGCATAATATCTAATTATAGAGCACCTACTAGAGACCACATGTGTTATACATATTTTCATCATTATAGACTTTAATATGAACTATAACTATGAATACAAACTACCAGGGTTAATTATTTCTATTTTGTACATGAGAGAAACTGAAGCTCCAGAGGTTTAATAAACTTCTTGCTTTAGCCACATATTAGTAGAACAAAGATTTGAACTGAAGTCTGGGTGGTTCCAAAACTGGTGCCATTCCTAGTGTACCATGATGCTTCAATGTATGCAAGTGAAAATGTTTACCCTTTCAGTTTCTATAGATGCCCTATATTCCAGGGCAGCAAACCCCTCATGTGTGCATCAATTGCATACCTTAATTAAAATGTTAAGGTGCTATGTTCAACACCTCTAGAGAAATAAGTTAGGGGGAAAAATGTGTGTGTGTGTGTGTATGTGTGTGTGTGTGTGTGTGTGTGTGTGGTCATGAAGGACAACTTTTAACCTTCATTTCTCCTTTTTCATTTATGTCAATACCCATATGTATACATTGTATATACACACACATATGTGCACACACACATACAATATAGGTAAATGGTTCAGAAATTAGTTTTAAGAGGGAATATGGTTTGTTATCATCAATAATAATTATCAATTATTGAGCATCTACTAGGGTCCAGACTCTTCACAGTAATTGTCCATAATTCTCACGACTACTTTATGAGTTATTAGATGTTACCTCTATTTTATAGATAAAACAGAGACTTAGAAATGTTAGCTGACCTTCCAAAGGCCATGTTACAAGTATTGGTAAAATGGGGATTTGAACTCAGGGTTTTCTGGCTCTAGAATCTGCGTTATTTCTATTCTTTCAGGAAGCAGCATAGTGTTTCATGTAGAACTTACAGAGTTCTTGTGCCAGACTGCCTGGTTTCAAATGCAGGGCTCCACTACTTAGCAGACTGTGGAACCTTCTCAACCCATCTGCAACATTGGGATAGTCACAGTCATTATCTCAAAGGTACTATAAGTGTCAACTTAATAGATAGACAGGACTTAGCATAGTGGATGGCATATAGTCACCTCTCAGTCAGTGTTAGGTATTGTCTCTGTTCTTTCTAGATGTTAGCATTTGATTAGGTTGTGCTGCCTGCATAACTCAGAAGCTTAATGGAGAGAGGACATTGGGAACTCCACCTTCTGAGAGGCTACTGAGTCCTCTATCTGCTTGGTCATGCAAGCCGGCTCCATTATCCTGAACCTTTCCTAGGACACACAGTCATCAAAACTTTATTTTCCTTTTTTTCATTTCAGTCATAATTAGATTGTGAGAGAAGGTAAAGGAAAAGTGACATGCCGCCCTGGAGCCAGGAAGGCTTGCTCTCACAGGCCTGAGTACATCCTGTCAGATGAAGGAAGGCCTTTTCCCATCACCTTCACTAGCATGAAGACAAGCTTTCTTTTTCATGGTGGTAGCGATGTGTTTTGGGGGAAAGAGCAGGAGAGAGGGGTATTAAGGCATTTAAACAGAGATTAGAACTCTAGGATAATTATATCTCAAGAAAAAAAGACAGGTATTAAAATTTCCATTTGTTGTTGGAATGGTGTCATTATTTCTTCTTACTTTCTCTAATTTTTCTATAGATTTCTTACTTGGTATATCCCTTCAACTTGCAAACCAAATTCCTTAAAAGATTCCTGTAAACTTTTAAGACTAGCCACAGCTTGCTCACACTGTATCTGAATAATGAGCATTAATACCTGTTGGCTTCCAGTTTCCAACTCTTAAGAGTGTGAGACACCAGATTTCAAAATCAAATGTCAGTTTCTTCTGAGGAAGTAATTGAAAAGATCAATTAGTATTTTGTTTTTCACATCAGAGTCCTTTTTTTTTAAATTGAGGCATACTTTAAAATACACAGTTCTGAAGTATTCATTGAAATGAGTTTCGATGGTTGTATACCCCAGGTAACCACCATCCAAACAAGATATAGAACATTTCCATCATCCCAGAAGGTCCCATGGAATGCTATATTTTGTTTGATACCCCAGGTTTTTCCTTGGGGGATCTTTCATTGCCCAAATACTCTGCCCCTTCCCTTCAGAGGGCAGATACCTGAGCTCTTTCCAAAGTGGTTGAATGCTTCAGAAGGGTTTCTCTCAGCTCTGTCCCTCTGCCTCCCATCTTAAGAAAGTGGCTTTCTTACACTTAAGGGAGGCTCCATGTATCTAAGGGGAAACTCTTTTAGCTTTCTTGTCCAACCTCCAGTCTTGTGTGTATTACCCATGCACTTGGCAAAGACCATGAGAAAGCTTGGTGAGTGGATGTAGACTCAGCCTATGCCTAGGACTCGAGTCCTCTGAATTCTGATCTGTCACCCTGTCTGCATGTAGTCATTAAAAATTCATTAAATAGGCCAGGTGCAATGGCTCACGCCTGTAATCACAGCACTTTGGGAGGCCGAGGCAGGTGGATCACGAGGTCAAGAGATCGAGACCATCCTAGTCAACATGGTGAAATGAAACCCTGTCTCTACTAAAAATACAAAAATTAGCTGGGCATGGTGGCGAGTGCCTGTAGTCCCAGCTACTTGGGAGACTGAGGCAGGAGAATTGCTTGAACCCAGGAGGCAGAGATTGCTGTGAGCCGAGGTCGTGCCATTGCACTCCAGCCAGGGTAACAAGAGTGAAACTCCATCTCAAAAAAAAAAAAAAATCATTAAATAGAAAAATTAGTTGGGTGTGATGGCACACACCTGTAGGATTACAGTGAGCTATGATCATGCCACTGCCCTCCAGACTGGGCAGCAGAGTGAGTCTAGGTATTAATATCTTACAAATAAATAAATAATAACATAAAAAATATTTAAAAAATTAAATATTTGACCTCTTTCCTCATCTTAATGGTGAGTTTTTTAAAACTATGATTTTTAATCGGGTATCTAGCTTTCTTTGGTTGTTAGGATGGGAGTGATGGCCTCTTACAACCTTCTATAATCTTAATCACAAGCAGAACAACCAATTCATCTTGATATTTTATAATGGTACAGACAACTATAACTCAAATGCGTGCTGTAGATAAGGTAAGGCTTCAGATTACTGCAAGTCTGGCTCACCACTAGGAGAGGGGAACTCTCAAAAAGTATATCAACAACTTAACCTTAAGGCTTTAATTAGTGGTGTCACTATCATTTATATTTTTAAAAGCACATATTTTACCAGTCGATATTCAAAGAGGGTACAGCAGGTTCTCAAATAACACTGTTTCATTATAATGTTGATGAAAAAAAGACATTGATTCTCAGGCTGCTGCTTGTGTGGAGTTTGCATGTTCTCCTCATGTCTGGATGGGTTTTCACTAGGTACTCTTGAGTTCCTTCCACATCCAAAAGATATGCATATTAGCTTCATTGGCATGTCTTAATTTCCCAGTCAGACTGAGTGTGGGTATGTGTGTGCACGTACCCTGAGATAAGATGGTGTCCTGTCTAGGGATGGTTCCTGCCTTGTACCCTGAGCGGCTGGGATAGGCTTTGGCCACTCTCAACCCTGAACTGGAATGATAATTATTATCTTACTTGTTTTATTAATCTTTCTTAAATGTATGTATAGCTTACATTTATTTTAACATTTAATATTAGAAATTGTTTTGGTCTTTATTTAGAAGTTTGGTGATGTTTTTGTGACCAGGAGTATGCCCTAGGGACTTAATTCTTGTTTATAGTGATTAGCCTATGGTAAAATTGGTGCAGTTAAACATCATTTTAGTTAATGTTGCAGTTTCCATTAACCTATTGATGACATTAAGTGAGGATCTACTGTAATACAGAACCATTATTATTTTTATTATTATTATTATATTATCCAGAAATGCTGTTAATCATGGGACTAAGAACCTTCATGATGATTCTAGGAATTAACATTCATTTTCATGGGAAATGGAATGTCATGTTAATCTTGTGCAAAGCATCCTTTTGATTTTCTCCCATTGAGATAGTCAAGTGTAAAAACCATTCTGTCCTTAAACCTCCTTGAAGATTACACGTTCTTACTTTTAAAAGTATTACAGAAAATTTTAAATATGCACTAAAAGAGAATAGTGCAGTGAAGCCCCATATATGCATCACCTAGCCTCAATGGCTTTGAATATTTGGCCATCCTGTCTCATATATCCCCCACTTTTTCCTTTAGGTAGGATACTATGGTCTTTTAAATTTTAGAATGAATCCTGTGGTATACACTCTACTTTTAAGAATTGCAAGCAGGTCCACTCAGTATAACAGGGTAATTATCTTGAATAAACTATGTCAAAAATAGATTGAAATCTCTTTTAATGAGATTCACCACAGTAAAGATCCTCAGCAACTTGATCTTATTTTCTTTAAATCTTTTCCCCTAATACCCGTTTACCTAAACAATCTGCTTTAGCCCATCTGGTCTATTCACTGTTAGATCCTCCACAAAGGTGAGCATTCAGTAAGTCTTTAAAACTGAATGAAGCTTTGTATGTCCCCATATCAGCATCTTTGCTCATGATGTCTCTCTCTAATACTTTACCTCCTTTTTGCTGTCAATGCAGAAAGAAATACACACCTAACGTTTGATACTTTTATTCTTTTTTGTTACTCTCACGGTCATCCCTTTCAGTTTTGCTGTCCTTCTACTGTTACTCCTGCTGCCTTTTGAATATGAGAGTTCTACAAAGACCAATCCTTCGTTTAGGGCTTAGTTTAAATTTTATTTTCTCTGTACTCAATGAAGATGATTATTCCGTCTTTGGATCATGTGATGTTCATACCACTCATTTAGATTCTTTCCTTAACTGCCTTATATTATTAAATATTTAAGTGAACATATCTTATTTCTCTAGGGAAAGTTTTAAAAGTTGTTGCTTTATTGTTATTGCACCTGTAAATGTTACAGTAGTTCATTCATGCAGTCAGGTTGCAGTGCATTTTCTATTTTCTTGTGGCCTTATTTTTCTACTTTGTAGATGTGACTATTACTCAAAATATCCTATATCTAATTGAAATAGTGTTGCCAGATTTAACAAACAAATATAAATTGTGCCCAGTTACAGGTGAATTTTAAATAAATATTGAATAATTTTTAGTATAAATATGCCCTAAATGTTACATATGAAACACTTACACTGAAAATATTATTCATTGTTTAGCTGAAATTCAAATGTAACTGGGCGTCCTACATTTTACCCAGCAACTCTAAATTGAAAGTTTATTTTAATTTAATTTTGTCCTCCAAATAAAAAGAGTAGATAAATTGGTAGATATCTTCTTTGAATATGTCGTATATTCCAGACCTGATGAGAGATTTTGTTCAACAATGATTTCTTCAGTGCCTAATGTATCCCAAATTGAATTCTGCTACTGTTGTGCTCTGCTCTTTTTTTTTTTTTTCTTATTGATGCACAGTCCCTTTCATCCTCAGGCAAAATGTAAATTTATCATTTTTAGCTTTTCTCCATCCTCAGTCCAAACAGTTACTAAGTCCTGGTCCATTTCTCTGTCTCTGTCACTTCCTTTCTCCATTCTTGCATTTCCCATCACTCTCTTTTCCTTTTCATCCCCATAGCCAGATTATTTCTCATCTACTATAAACACCTCAAAAGTTTTTGCCAACCCCAAAGAACTTGCCTTAACCTTGCAATTTGCATATTCTAACCTATTCTTTTGTTACTGTATTTCTTGAAAAAAATAGTCTGTAATTGCTGTTGCAATTTTTCCACTCCCACGCGTTTCTCAGCTCATTGTGCTTCTTTTACCCATCACTCTGATGACTTTTTCATAGTGTTTTGTGGTATCTTCACTTCCATTGTGGATACCCTAGATGTTTTATACTCTTTTATTCCTGCACATTTTTCCCTTGTAGTTTTATTGTCTTATTACTCCAGTTATCAGCTCTTTGCAGATGACTCCTAAGTAGATATCGCTACACTTGACATTTCTTCTAGATCCAGGTCTCAGATCCACTAGATAGCCCTCTGAATATTTCCAAACTTATAACACGGAATATTGAGGGAAGCTGTAATAAATTGTAACAAAACATTACAAGCATCATAAGGAAAAGAGATAATGTGCTAAAAGAATTCTAACAGGCAGAGAGGACTTCTGAGATTATGTTCCCATTTGCCTTTTTTTTTTTTTTTTTTTTTTCAGAGACAGGATCTTGCTCTGTTGCCCAGGCTGGCATATAGTGGCACAATCATAGCTTACTGTAATATCAAACTCCTGGGCTCAAGTGATCCTCCTGCCTCAGTCTCCAGAGTAGCTAGGACCACAGGCATGCACCACTGAGCCTGGCTAATTAAAAAAAATTAATAGAGATGAGGTTTTGCTATGCTGCCCAGGCTACTCTCGAATTCCTGGCTTCAAGTGATCCTCCTGCCTTGGCTTTCCTAAGTGCTGGGATTACAGGTGTGAGCCACCATGCCAGAACTGCCTTGTTCTTAAAGTTCTGATTTAATCATTCAAACAATATGTATAGAATTTTGCATAGGAAATAAAGATCAAAACCATAGAGAAGTGAGAATCGCTTATAAGTGCTAGAGGACAGTAGCAGTTAGATAAGTTAAGGGTCTCTTGCATTAAGCCCAGAGGAGATAATCATGGCTTAAACATGGGTGGTAGCAGTGGTTGTGCGTTAGTTTGTTCATGAAATGGACTCTGCCTGAAGTTTTATGGAATTAATCTTCACTGACATCAGCTTATATGGAATAATAACACTGAAATAATACAGATGATATAGATATCTTTTCAGTGATATCTAAATAGAATTATTTATTACCTAGAATTTAAGTTTTATTGGAGTAGGAAACTTTCTATTCTGAAATGCCAAATATGCTGAGATATATGCATGCCATCTACAATATTTATATTGAAGTCCTTAATGATAGGTGTATTTGGAGACTCAAGTTTCTGGATAATGATACAAAGAATCATTTGAGGCTTACAAAATACTGATCATTTGGCATTTTAAGTTGATGTAAGCGAGAAAACATGTCTATCATTTCATGGACATCTATATAGTCTTTACCTCAACCTGAATCTCTGTAAAAAAATCAGTGGAACTTTCTGTCAGGATTGCTTTAATACAACTTATCTGTGGGCAACACTAGTTATAGAGAAGAATTCTGCTGGTATTAAAGTGCTGAAGTGAAATTATGTTAAATTTTTGCTGACTTTAAAACAAAGTCAGCTGTTAGCTGTCATGACCTCTAAACTTTAAATGTATGATACTGTAAATGTCCATATGCAGAAATCTCAAAAACAAAATGAGATATGGTTAATTACCTTTCAGAGGCAGAGTTTGATAAAAGCAAGTATGCAGTTCAGCTGTTTACAAGTTGAAGCTTCTATAGGAAAGTATTTCAGGGAAAGATATCAAGTTTGTTTTACATTGACTTATGCAAGCGCTTTACCTTTTGAGCTCTATAAAAAAGTAAACTCTTTCTGGCAGGAGATTCTTCTTTCATGACTGTATTACTCATACAACGAGAATTCATTGAATAGTAAAAGACATTGATGATGTGTTTGATGTGAGGTAGAACTCTTGTATGCAAAGGACAGGAGAAATTTATCTTTCCATATTTATTTGCAAGGTGTTTTCAAATAACTCTTCTGATAGCATATGACATACCAATTAGCCCTGGATCTAAGAGGAGTAAGTTATGGGTATTTAGAATGTTTCTAAGCTGAGACACCCAGTCCCTTCCATCCAACCACATTGGCATACATTTAGATAGGTAAGATTTTGAAAATCCCCAGGAAAGAGCCAGATTGTCACAGTATGCAAGAAAGTGTTACTGTATAGCAAAAGAAACTTAGTTAAAGGGTATTAAAGAAGATTCAAATGTCAGTATAAGGAAGATCTGTGCAGAAGTTTTATTAAGCATGGGAATGAGCAACAAGGAGACTGCTCATCACATAAAATGTTCAAGCAGAGAATGAATGTTCATCTTTCAGAACTATTGAATACTAGAGGTGAGAAATCTCATTAAATTATTTCCTCCAAACTCTGATATTTTAGAAAAAGTTTCTTAGGCTTAGAGGCCATTAACTTTTGGTTGACTAGTAATTTAAGTAAGTCGGCTGTTTTAGAAGCCGATTCAGATACAGGGATTTTGGGTGACTTGACTTTATTGAGACAGTGTTCTCAATAAAAACAGATTGAGAGAAGCAGCATAAGAGAGGGAAGGAGTTAAACAAGGATGCGGTTTCAGCTGAGTTTCGCTTCAGCCTGATCCCACGGGGAACTCTGGAGCATAAATTGTGTGTAGAGTTTCTCTCACCTGGAGACAAAGCGGGCATAGTTTTAAATTCCGGTTAGTATTGGTCAGTAATCAGCTATGAGAGGGCACTATATTGCAGGTGAGGTGGTTCTTAAATGGCTAATGCCAGTTCTCTAGAGAAGAAGACAGCTGTAAACTAAGAGCAGCTAATACTCAGAGCAGCTGGGGAATGGGTGTGCTGGCCCTATCTTCTATGTTAACAAAAGGATTCTCCTCTGTATTAGAAACAAAAAATAGGAACAGGAGTGAGCTGCTGGAGAGAAGCACAGCACTGACTTCACGGCAGCCATACGTGAAAACTGACCATATGTTTGAGGCCATGTAACATGGGGATGGATATTTCATACTTAACTACACAGCCTTAAAGGCATCAACACATACCAAGAACACATGCTTTCAAAGCTGGCCTAGAGTCAAGAAGAAAAAAATCTCTACTGTATTAGAATGTGCAATTGAAAAAGCAGGGAACATCCACATTTTTATAGTTTAATTGCTTAAATCACTGGTCTCTAGTTATTTAGAAAAGAAATACAGTACTTGTGAAAATGCTTGGTGAGTAGTTAACCTATTGCAACTTTTAGGGGGTTAACCATAGGGCCATCAGGTAGAAGCATAAGAAGCTGTGCCTTACAATGGTAAGTACTTTTTGAAAAAGAAAAGTGTTGTAAAGAGTCTTACATTTTGAGACTTAGAATATTAATGTGTCTCATTTTACTCTCAAGAAGGCTGGTAGGAAAGAAGTACTTTGTGGTGGTTTATTTCTGTTAAACAAGTGGGCATTTTAAGGCTGTTGCTCAAACTAGGTAAAAAATTGCATCATTCTCATTGTATTTTCAATAATTGCCACCCTCTTGGCCCATCTTATCTGTTATTCCATTAACACCTCATCAAGTTTCACCCCCAGTGCTTATTTTCAGACTGTTTTACAGAAACTTTTAGTATACTTCCTATATAGCCCGTCAAAGGCTATGTAGGAATTATACTAAAGGTATCAAAGGCTGCTTTTTGTATGTCAGTGTTGTCTAGAAAAATTTTAATGTTTTTCTTCTTCAGCACCATAATACTACCGTTGACTGGGCATTTTTGTCGAAGAAGGAGTGTTCAAAATATGGAGGAACGGTGGTGGGGAACGACTGTAATTTTGTTCCTGATATCACACTCATGTCTTTTATCCTCTTCTTGGGAACCTACACCTCTTCGATGGCTCTGAAAAAATTCAAAACTAGTCGCTATTTTCCAACCACAGTAAGTACCTCAGCTTTAAATAATTTTCATTGGATTTATACTGTATCAACAATAATACAACTTTATAAGGTGAAAAAGGCACATGTAATTCAACTTGTCCAATATAATTTTGTGCATTTTAAAAATTACACTTCAATCTTTGTTCACATGCATACTTACTAACATAAGTGTAGTCAAGCTTTAGGAAAACTTTCCAAGGATTTGCTCACATAATTCTGTCACATGTCTCTCATAATTCTGAATGTGCTGAAAGGAAAAAAAAAAATGAGATGAATTCTACCTAAAAATGCATGAGTGAAGAAAAAGACCTTTTAAATTCATAGTGTTTAATTATATAACCAAAAACTCTTCATGTTAATCAGGAATTTCCATGTTGTAGAATTTCTTCAGCAGCTGTACATGTGAGTATTTTAGTACTTGAATTATGGGCTGTGGGAGTAAACTTAAATTGTGTTGTTACACAAGTACTGGTATAAGATACGACTGTCATATGAGCCAAACTTCCCTTCCCATAATGATGAATGCCATAGTAAAGAGAAACAGATAATTAAACTGAGTTGTGCAAACATCCTGTCTCCCATTAAAATGCTTGAGTGAGCTTAGTCAAAACTGTGGGTTCATGGAGACACTACAAGATAAGACCAACATTTTGTTAATGGCATTTTGGTTTTTTGCCTGCAGAATCAAACTAAGATAATCCTTTGCTTTACAGTTCAGTTCTTAGTGTTTAGGATGTCAGTATTTCTTAGGCAATCTTGATTACACCTGATTTATATCAGTGACCTGCTCTATACAGCTGACATCTCATGAAATAGCTTTTCTTGCATTTTGTGTAAAAGGAGTGGAAAAATTTTAGAGTATGAGATACACTTGATGAAATTCCTTTTTCTAATTCCTAGGAAATGAAAATATATTTACTTTCACCTAGAAAATTTTTAACTCTCTGATTCTTCTTATAAAATTGTAAATAAATGGGAGGGTTGATAATGAAATGTCTAGAACTAGATAGCCCAAGGAATGAAAAATTTCCACAAAGTGAAATGTAGAAAGAAGCATTAAACTTAGTGTGCTTAACATGGGCATTACAAGCTGGTGATCCACAGGCAGAAAGAATTCAACCCATGGTCGTTCTTTGTTTAGCACACACACACACACACACACACACACACACACACACACACACACACACCCCTCTCCCCCTCTCTCTCTCTCTCTCTCTCTCTTTCTTTCTTGAGGCTTTTGGTAGAATCTGTACTTTGCAGGTAGTTATTTTTCCAACTCTCTATTGTCTAAGACTTGGCTGTTTCACACATTCAGATTAACTGCCTGTTCTTAAAGACACTGGGAAATGTGCTTTCTTGATATACCTCTTCAACTGTATGAGTTTTGTGTAGAACAGATACCTGGTTAAAAATCTTTCAGGACAATTTTTTATTATCTATTGAGGTTTTTTCTTATTAATTATTAATTTATTGGGGACCTTGGTTTTTGTTTGTATTTTTGGCTTATACCTTGTAAAATCATCACCACCTGACAAAGTCTGATATAATTTAAGTATAGTAAGTGGAAAAGAGGGAAATTTATGAAGCACTTAATAAGTCATAATTTGCAAAATAAACTAGTTTCAACCTTGAGATGAATGGGGATCCTTTTCCTAAGTTTTCAAATCTTAATTGAGAAACAATAATTGTACACTCTATCTTTCAATAGCACAATGTGACATATGTATATGTTGCAGAATGATTAAATCAAGGCAATTAACATATCCATAACCTCACATACTTATCATCATTTTTTGTGAGAACATTTAAAACCTACTCTTTTAGCAATTTAGAATTATACAACACATTATTATTAGCTACCGTCATCATGCTGTGCAATGGATCTCAAAGACTTATTCTGATACTTTGTACCCTTTGACAAATATCTTCCCATTCCCCACCTCTGGTAGGCACCATTCTACTGCCTACTTATATGAGTATGACTTTTTAGGTTTCACATATGACTGCGATCATGTAGTATTTGTCTTTTGGTGTTTGGCTTATTTCACTTCATATAATGTCCTCCATTGCTAATGACATAATTTCCTTTGTTTTAAGGCTGGATAGTATTCCATTGTTTATATGTGCCACATTTTCTTTATTCATCTATTGATGAAAACTTAGGTTGATTCTGTATCTTGACTATTGTAAATAATGCTACAAAGAACATGAGAGTGTTGATATCTCTTTGAGATCATGATTTCATTTCTTTTGGATATATACACAGAAGTAGGGTTACTGGATCATGTAGCAGTTCTAGTTTTTATTTTAGGGGGAAATTTCCATACAGTTTTCTGTAATGGCTGTTCTAATTTACATTCCCACCAACAGTGTACAAGGGTTACCTTTTCTCCACATCATCACCAACACTTATCTTTTATCTTTCTGATAATAACCATCCCAACAGGTGTGAGGTCATATCTCATTGTGGATTTAATTTGTACTTCCCTGATACTTAATGATGTTGAGCATTTTTTTCATATATCTGTTGGCTGTTTATGTATCCTCTTTTGCAAAACATCTATTCCAGTCCTCTATTAGGTGAGTTTTTTGTTTTTTTGCTATTGAGTTGTTTGAGTTCCTTACATATTTTGGATATTAACTCCTTATCGGATGTATGATTTGCAAATATTTTCTCCCATTCCACAGTTTCTCACTTCACTCTGTTGATTATTTTCTTTGCTGTTCAGAAACATTTTAGTTTGATGCAATCTGTTTGTCTATGTTTGGTTTTGTTGTCAGAAAATAACCTTATGTTGAGGTGTCATGTTAGGTTGTTTATTTGATACTAAGAATAATCTTTGCCCGGACTAATGTCATGGAGCTTTTCCTTTATGTTTTCTTGTAATAGTTTTACAGTTTCAGGTCTTACATTTAAATCTTTAATCCATTTTGAATTGATAATTGTATATGGTATGAGATGAGAGTCCAATTTCATTCTTCTGCCTGTGGATATCTAGTCCTCCTAGCACCATGTATTGAAGAGACTACTGTTACCCCATTGTATGTTCTTGGCATCTTTGTTGGAAATTAGTTGGCCATAAATGCATGGATTTATTCCAGGACTCTTATTCTATCCCATTGGTCTACATGTCTGTTTTTCTGCCAGTACCATGCTATTTTGATTACTATAGGTTTGTTTGTTTGATTACTATAGGTTTATTTTGAAATAAGGTTGTGTGATGCTTCCAGCTTTGTTCTTTTTGGTCAAGATTGGTTTGGCTCTTTGGGGTCTTTTGTGATTTGATACAAATTTTAGGATTATTTTTTCTATTTCTGTAAAAATATTAGAATTTGGGTAGGGTTTGCTTTGAATCCACAGATTGGTTTGGTAGTATGGACTTTTTAATAACACCACTTCTTCAATTCATGAATACAGTATATCTTTCCATTTACTCATGTCTTCTTCAACGTCTTTCACCAATTCTTTATGATTTTCAAAGTATAGCACATTCATCTCCCTGGATAAATTTATTCTTTTTTTGTTTGTTTGTTTTTTAAGTGTACTTTAGGTTCTGGGGTACATGTGAAGATCATGCAGGATTGTTGCATATGTACACACATGGCAATGTGGTTTGCTGCCTCCATCCCCCTGTCACCTACATCTAGCATTTCTCCCGATGGTACCCCTTCTTGACCTCCCTACCCACCCGCTTTCCCTGCCTTGGCCCCCCACAACAGACCCCAGTGTGTGATGCTCCCTTCCCTGTGTCCCTGTGTTCTCATTGTTCAACATCTGCCTATGAGTGAGAACAGGCGGTGTTTGATTTTCTGTTCTTGTGTCAGTTTGCTGAGAATGATGATTTCCAGATTCATCCATGTCCCTACAAAGGACACAAACCCATCATTTTTTATGGCTACATAGTATTCCATGGTGTATATGTGCCACATTTTCCTTGTCCAGTCTGTTGTCAATGGGCATTTGGGTTGATTCCAGGTCTTTGCTATTGTAAACAGTGCCGCTATGAACATACATGTGCATGTGTCTTTATAGTAGAATGATTTATAATCCTTTGGATATATACCCAGTAATGGGATTGCTGGGTCAAATGGAATTTCTATTTCTAGGTCCTTCAGGAAGCACCACAATGCCTTCCACAATGGTCGAACTAGTTTACACTCCCACCAACAATATAAGAGTGTTCCTATTTCTCCACATCCTCTCCAGCATCTGTTGTCTCCAGATTTTTTAATGATTGCCATTCTAATTGATATGAGGTGGTATCTCAATGTGGTTTTGACTTGCATTTCTCTAATAATCAGTGATGATGAGCATTTTTTCATATGTTTGTTGGCCTCGTGTGTGTCTTCTTTTGTAAAGTGCCTGTTCATATCCTTCATCCACTTTTCAATGGGTTTGTTTGTTGTTTCTTGTAAATCTGTTTTAGTTCTTTGTAGATTCTGGATGTTAGCCCTTTGTCAGATGGGTAGATTGCAAAAATATTTTCCCATTCTGTTGGTTGCCGGTTCACTGTAATGATTGTTTCTTTTGCTGTACAGAAGCTCTGGAGTTTCATTAGGTTTCATTTGTCTATTTTCACTTTTGTTGCCAATGCTTTTGGTGTTTTTGTCATGAAGTCTTTGCCTATGCCTATGTCCTGAATGGTTTAGCTAGGTTTTCTTCTAGGGTTTTTATGATGTTAGGTCTTACGCTTAAGCCTTTAATCCATCTGGAGTTAATTTTGGTGTAAGGTGTCAGGAAGGGGTCCAGTTTCTGCTTTCTGCACATGGCTAGCCAGTTTTCCGAACACCATTTATTCAACAGGAAATCCTTTCCCCATTGCTTGTTTTTGTCAATTTTGCCAAAGATCAGATGGTTGTAGATGTGTGGCATTGCCTCCAGGGCCTCTGTTCTGTTCCATTGGTCTATATCTCTATTTTGGTACCAGTATCATGCTGTTTTGATTACTGTAGCCTTGTAGTATAGTTTGAAATCAGGTAGCCTGATGCCTCCGGCTTTGTTCTTTTTACTTAGGACTGTCTTGGCTATGTGGGCTCTCTTTTGGTTCCATATGAAGTTTAAGGTGGTTTTTTCCAGTTCTGTGAAGAAGGTCATTGGTAGCTTGATACGGATAGCATTGAATCTATAAATTACTTTGGCAGTATGGCCATTTTCATGATATTGATTCTTCCTAACCATGAGCATGGAATGTTTCTCCATCTGTTTGTGTCATCTCTTTATTTCCATGAGCAGTGGTCTGTAGTTCTCCTTGAAGAGGTCCTTTATGTTCCTTGTTAGTTGTATTCCTAGGTATCTTATTCCCTTTGTAGCAATTGTGAAAGGGAGTTTGCTCATGATTTCACTCTCTGTTAGTCTGTTATTGGTGTATAGGAATGCTTGTGATTTCTGCACATTGAGTTTGTATCCTAAGACTTTACTGAAGTTGCTTATCAGTTTCAGATTTTGGGCTCAGATGATAGGGTCTTCTAAATATACAATCATGTCATCTTCAAATAGAGAAAATTTGACTTCCTCCATTCCTAATTGAGTACCCTTTTTTTTTTCTCACCTAATTGCTCTGGCTAGAACTTCCAATACTGTATTGAATAGGAGTGGTGAGAGAAGGCATCCCTGTCTAGTGCCAGATTTCAAAGGGAATGCTTCCAGTTTTTGCCCATTCAGTATGATATTGGCTGTGGGTTTGTTGTAAATAGCTTTTACTATTTTGAGATACGTTCCCTTGATACATAGTTTATTGAGTGTTTTTAGCATAAAGGGCTGTTGAACTTTGTTGAAGGCCCTCTCTGCAACTATTGAGATAATCGTGGTTTTTGTCTTTGGTTCTGTTTATGTGGTGAATTACGTTTATAGACTTGCATATGTTGAACCAGCCTTGCATCCCTGGAATGAAGCCTACTTGATCGTTATGGATAAGCTTTTTGATGTGCTGTTGCAGTCGGTTTGCCAGTATATTATTGAAGATTTTTGCATCGATGTTCATCATGGATATTGGCCTGAAGTTTTCTTTTTTTGTTGAGACTCTGCCAGGTTTTGGTATCAGGATGATGTTGGTCTCATAAAATGATTTGGGAAGGATTCCCTCCTTTTTGGATTGTTTGCAATAGTTTCAGAATGAATGGTACCAGCTCCTCTTTGTACGTCTGGTAGAATTCAGCTGTGAACCCATCTGGAGCTGAGCTTCTTTTGGTTGGTAGGCTATTAATTGCTGTGTCAACTTCAGCCCTTGTTATGGGTCTGTTCAAAGTTTCAACTTCTTCGTGGTTTAGGCTTGGAAGGTTGCAAGTGTCCAGGAATTTATCCGTTTCTTCCAGGCTTACTGGTTTATGTGCATAGAGTTTTTTGTAGTAATCTCTGATGGTAGTTTGTATTTCTATGGAATTAGTGGTGATATCCCCTTTTTAATTTTTTATTGCATCTATTTGATTCTTCTCCCTTTTCTTTTTCGTTAATCTGGCTAGCAGTCTGTCTATTTGTTGATCTTTTCAAAAAAACCACCGCCTGGATTTACTGATTTTTTGAAGTGTGTTTTTTGTGTTTCTATCTCCTTCAGTTCTGCTCTGATCTTAGTTATTTCTTGCCTTCTGCTTGCTTTTGAGTTTTTTTGATATTGCTCCTCTAGCTTTTTCAATTTTGATGATAGGGTGTCTATTTTAGATATTTCCTTGCTTCTCATGTGGGCATTTATTGCTATAAATTTCCCTCTAGACACTGCTTTAAATGTGTACCAGAGATTCTGGTACATGTGTCTTTATTCTCGTAGGTTTCAAAGAACATCTTTATTTCTGCCTTCATTTCATTGCTTATCCAGTCGATATTCAGGAGCAGGTTGTTCAGTTTCCATGAAGTTTTGTGGTTCTGAGTTAGTTTCTGAATTCTGAGTTCTAATTTGATTACCCTGTGGTCTGACAGACTGTTTATGATATCCATTCTTTTGCATTTGCTGAGGAGTGATTTACTTCCAATTATGCAATCAATTTTAGAGTAGGTGCAATGCACTGCTGAGAAGAATGTGTATTCTGTGGATTTGGGGTGGAGATTTCTGTAGATGTCTATTAGGTCTTCTTGGTCCAGTTCTGAGTTCAAGTCCTGGATACCCTTGTTAATTTTCTGTCTCGTTGATCTGTCTAATATTGACAGTGGAGTGTTAAAGTCTTCCACTATTATTGTGTGGGAGTCTAAGTCTCTTTGTTGGTCATTAAGAATTTGCTTTATATACCTGGGTGCTCCTGTATTGGGTGTGTATATGTTTAGGATCATTAGCTCTTCTTGATGCATTGATCCTTTTACCATTATGCAATGCCCTTCTTTGTCTATTTTGATCTTTGTTGGTTTAAAGTTCATTTTGTCAGAGACTAGGATTGCAACTCCTGCTTTTTTTTTTCTTTCTCTCCATTACCTTGATAAATTTTCCTCCATCCCTTTATTTTTAGCCTATGAGTGTCCTTGTATGTGAGATGGGTTTCCTGAATACAGCACACAGATGAGTCTTGAATTTGTATCCAATTTGCTAGTCTGTGTCTTTTGATTGGGACATTTAGCCCGTTTACATTTATGGTTAATATTGTTATGTGTGAATTTGATCCTGCCATTTTGATGCTACCTGGATGTTTTTCCTGTTAGTTGATGCATTTTCTTCATAATGTAGATGGTCTTTACCATTTGTTATGGTTCTGGAGTGGCTGGTACTAGTTGTTCCTTTCCTTGTTTAGTGCTTCTTTTAGCAGCTCTTGTAAGGCAGGCCTGGTGGTGATGAAATCTCTCAGCAATTGCTGGTACATAAAAGATTTTATTTCTCCTTCACTTATGAAACTTAGTTTGTCTTGATATGAAATTCTAGGTTAAAGTTCTTTCTTTAAGATTGTTGAATATTGGACCTCACTCTCTTTTGGTTTGTATGGTTTCTGCCAAGAGATCTGCTGTGAGTCTGTTGGGCTTTCCTTTGTGGGTAACTCAAGTCTTTGTCTCTGGCTGCCCTTAGCATTTTTTCCTTCATTTCAACCTGGTGAATCTGACAATTATGTGCCTTGGGGTTGCTCTTCTTGAGGAATATCTTTGTGGTGTTCTCTGTATTTCCTGGACTTGTATGGTGGTCTGCCTTTGTAGTTTGGGGACGTTCTCCTGGATAATATCCTGAAGAGTGTTTTCCAGCTTGGATTCATTCTCTCAATCACATTCAGGTACACCTATCAAAGGTAGATTAGGCCTTTTCACATAATCCTATATTTCTTGGAATGTTTGTTTATTTCTTTTCACTCTTTTTTTCTCTATTCTTGCCTTCTCATTTTATTTCATTGAGTTGATCTTAAATCTCTAATATCCTTTCTTCTGCTTGGTCGATTTGGCTATTGAAACTTGTGTATGCTTTGCTGAGTTCTTGTGGCTGTTTTTCAGCTCCATCAAGTCATTTATATTCTTCTCTAAGCTGTTTATTCTAGTTAGCATCTCATCTAACCTTTTTTCAAGGTTCTTAGTTTCTTTGCATTGGGTTATCACATGTTCTTTTAGCTCTGAGAAGTTTGTTGTTACTCACCTTTTGAAACCTGTTTCTGTCAATTCATCAAACCATTTTCCATCCATCTTTGATCCCTCACTGGGAAGGAATTTTGATCCCTTGGAGGAGGCATTCTGGTTTTTGTTTTCATCCTTTTTGCACTGGTTTATTCCCGTCTTAGTGGCTTTATATGCCTGTGGTCTTTGTAGTTGGTTACTTTTGAATGGGATCTCTGAGTGGACATCCTTTTTGTTGAAGTTGAAGCTGTTTCTTTCTGTTTCTTAGTTTTCCTTCTAACAGTCAGGCCCCTCTGCTGCAGGACTGCTGGAGGTCCACTCCAGACCCTGCTTGCCTGGGGATCACCTATGGGGGCTACAGAACAGTAAGGGTTGCTGCTGGTTTTTTCTTCTGTTATCTTCATCCCAGAAGGGTGCCCGCCAGATGTAGGCCTGAGCTCTCCTTTATGAGGTGTCTCTTTGGGTATACAGGGGTCTTGGAGCTGCTTGAGGAAACAGTCTGTCCCTTATAGGAGCTCAAATGCTGTGCTGGGAGCTCTGTTGTTCTGTGCAGAGCTGCTGGGCAGGTACCTTTAAGTCTGCTACAGTGGAACTCATAACTGCCTCTTTTCCCAGGTGCTCTGACCTGGTAAGGTCGGCTTTATTTGTAGGTTCCTGACATGCTGCTGCCTTTTTTCAAAGATGCCCTGCCCCACATGGAGTAGTGTAGTCACAGTCTGCCAGCAGTGGTGTTGCTGAGCTGCCGCAGGCTCTGCCCAGCTGCTGTGTGAACTGCTGCGGTATTAGTGGACTGCGTTGGTAGCGGTGGATGCCTTTCCCTGCACTGGGCTGGACTGGCCTGGGTCCAGCTGCACTTGCTTTGAAACTTTCAATCCAGAGCATTTCAGATTGCTTGTTTTGTTGGGGTGGTACCCACCAAGCCAGATCGCCTGGCTCTCTGTCTCAGCCCCCTCCCTTTCAGTTGAGTGGGCAGCTCTGTCTCCCAGGTGTTCCAGGCACCAGTTGAAATGGCTGCCCAGATTTATTTTGAGTTTCTGTGTGCCAACCCGCGGCACTGGCTGATATCACTGTGCTGAAAACTCGTGGTGCTTTTCAGCCCAGGAATCTCCTGGTCTGTGGACAGTGAAAAATTGTTTGGAAATGCAGTGAGCACTCACCCTCTGCATTGTTCTTGCTGGGAGCTGCGCTCCAGATCAGTTCCTATTTGGCTGTCTTGGATCCTCTCCCCCTAAATTTATTCTTAAGTATTCTTTGTAGATATTGTAAGTGGGATTGTGATTTCTTTTTCAGTTAGGTTGTTGTTGGTCTGTAGAAACACTACCAAATTGTATGTTGATTTTATATTCTGCAACTTTACTGAATTTGTTTCTTCTGAAATATGTTTTGGTAGAGTCTTTATGTAAGATCATGTTGTCTGCCAACAGAGACAATTTAACTTCTCGCTTTCCTTCCTTTCTCATATGTTGTATGTGTCTAAGAATTTACCCATTTCTTCTAGGTCATTTAATTTGTTGTTGTATAATTGTTCATAAGTGTCTCTTAAGGTTTTTTAAAATTTCCTTGTTATCAGGTATGGTGTCTCTTTTTAATAATGAATTTATTTATTTCAGTCTTCTTTCTTTTTTTTAGTCTAGCTGTTGGATTGTTGATTTTGCTTATCATATTTTATTTTATTTTATTTTTGAGATGGAGTCTTGCTCTTTCACCCAGCCTGGAGGGCAGTGGTGCCATCTTGGCTCACTGCAACCTTGGCCTCCTGGGTTCGAGGGATTATGGTGCCTCGGCTTCCTAAGCAACTGGGATTGCAGGTGCCCACCATCATGTCAAACTAATTTTTGTATTTTCTGTAGAGATGGAGTTTCGCCATGTTGACCAGACTCATCTCAAACTCTTGACCTCAAGTGATCCACTTGCCTTGGCACCCCAAAGTGCTGGGATTACAGGTGTGAACCACTGCATCCCGGCTGATTTTATCTTTAAAGAAACGCCAACTTTTAGTTTGGTTGATTTTTTCTTTTTTTTGACTTTTCTTAGTTTTTATTACTTCTTTGAGTTTTATTGTTTTCTTCTTCCTAACAGTTTTGAGTTTAGTTTGTTTTTGTCTTTCTAGTTCCTTGACATGCTTCCTTAGTCTGTTTATTAGAAATCTTTCTTCTTTTGATATCGTCATTTATTGCTATAAATTTCACTCTTAGAACTGCTGTTGTTATGTCCCATGGGCTTTGTTATATTTCCATTCTCATTAATATCAAATTTATTAATTTCATTTTAATTCGTTCACTTACACATTGGTTATTTAGTAGCATACATATACATATTCAGGAGCATAAACTTCCAAGTGTTTATAAAGGTTTCAAAGTTTTTCTTATTGTTGATATATAGTTTTATATCATTATAGTCAGAAAAGATATTTGATATGACCTCTGTTTTCTTAAATTTTCTAAGATTTGTTTTGTAGCCTAGTTTATGATTTATCCTGGAGAATGTTACGTATGCAGTTGAGAAGAATATGTTTTCTGTAGCAGTTGTGTGGAATATTCTGTAACAGTCTGTTAGGTCCATTTGATGCATGGTGCAACTGAAGTCCAATGTTTCTTGTTGATTTTCTGTATAGATGATCTGTCCATTGTTAAAAATGGGGTATTGAAATATATTATTGTATTGTCTTCTGTTTCTCCCTTTATATCTAATAATAATATTTGCTTTATATATTTGGATACTCTGTGATAAGGTGCATAAAGATTTATAATTATTTTATCTTCTTGTTGAATCAATTCCTTTATTATATAATGACCTTCTTTGTCACACTTTACATTTTTTGATGTAAAGTATATTTTATATGGATACCTCTGCTCACTTTTGGTTTTCATTTGCATAGAGTATCTTTTTCCATCCATTCATTTTCAGTCTGTCCTTAATAGTGAGGGAATCTCTAGTAAGCTAACTGTAGTTCGGTGTTTTTTAAAAAATATACATTTATTCGCTCTGTATATTTTCACTGGAGAACTTAATTTGTTTACTCTCAAGGTTTTTGTTGATAGGTAAGGACTTACTCCTATCATTTTGTTAATTATACTTTGGTTATTTTAATATCCTTTGTTCCTTTCTTCCTCTCTTGTTGTTTACCTCTGTGGTTTGGTGCTAAGCTTTGTTTCTTTTCCCTTTCTCATGTGTGTTTCTGCTGTAATTTCTATCTTTGTGGTTGCCATGGGGCTAACATAATGAGTTTTGTAATTATCTATTTTAAGCTGATAACAACTTAACTTTGGTCACGTTAAAATACTCTAGACTTTTTGCTCCTTCCCACAATTTATATGTTTGTAACCTTAATTTACTTTCTTATCTGCTGTGTGTTTCTTAGTCACTAATTATGGCTTTTCTTGTTTTTGACCTTTTTAAGTTTAAACCTTCATACTAGAGATTGAAAGATTTATGTAGCACCATTAAAATTCTGCATTTTATTATGAGTTTACCTCTACTGGTGAGTTTTATACTTTCTTGTGTTTTCATGATAATGAGTATCATCCTTTTGTTTGCAGTTATAGCTCTTAAGCATTTTTTATAAGGCTTATCTAGCAATAATGAATTCCCTCAGCTTTTGCTTGTTTGGAAAGATCTTTATTACAGCTTGCTGAATGTGATATTGCCTAACAGTTGGTTTTTCTTTCCACGCTTTGAACATATTATTCCATTCTCTCCTCACTGGCAAGGTTTCTGCTGAGAAATCTGCTAATTGTCTAACGGAGATTCTCTTATATGTGACTTGATGCTTTTCTCTTGCAGCTTATAGAATTCTCTTTGTCTTTAGCTTTTGACCATTTGAGTGTAATATGCTTTGGAAAACATCATTTAGGGCTCAATCCAGTTGGGAACTTTTGAGCTTCTTGGATCAGAATGTCCGTATTTCTCCCAAAATTTCGAAGTTTTCAGTTATTATTTTGTTAAATTTTCTGTATTTTATCTGTCTCTTCTCCCACTTTCACACATATCATACAAAGATTTATCCACTTAATTCTTATTTATTTTTCCTCTTACTTGACTGGGTTATTTCAAAGGTGTCTTCAAGCTCAGGAACTCTTTGATCTTCTTAATCTAGTCTGTTCTGTATGCTCTCAATTGTATGCTTTTTAAAATTTCTTTCACTGAATTCTTCACCTCCAAGATTTCTGTTTGTTTTTTATGATATCTTTTGCTTTTTTAATTTTTTCATTCAGATTATGAATTATTTTCCAGTTTCACTGAATTGTTTGTATTCTATAATATCTCTCTGAGTTTCTTAAATATTATTTTGAATTCCTTTTGATCTATTTTATAAATATTATTGTTTTGGACCACCTACTGAAGACTTACTGTGTTTCATTGTGGGTGTTATTATTTTTCTCTTTCATTTTTGCTTTTTTCTTGTATTTCTTTTTTAAAATATCCAACCTTTACTTTAATTCAGAGTATATGTGCAGGATGTGCAGGTTTGTTACATAGGTAAATTTGTGCCATGGTGGTTTTCTACACAGATCAACCCATCACCCAATTATTAAGCCCAGCATCCACTAGCTATTCTTCCTGATTCTCTCTCTCCTCCCACCTCTCCCACTCCAACAGATCCTAGAGTGTGTTATTCCCCTAGATGTATCCATATGTTCTCATCATTTAACTCCCACTTATAATTGAGAACATGTGATATTTGGTTTTCTGTTCCTGCATTAGTTTGCTAAGGATAAATTGCTAGCTCCATCCACATCCCTGAAAAGGACATGATCTTGTTCCTTTTTATGGCTGCATAGTATTTCATCATGTATATGTACTACATTTGCTTGATCTAGTCTATCACTGATGGGCTTTTAGGTTGATTCCATGTCTTTGCTATTGTGAATAGTGCTGCAATGAATATATGTATGCATGTGTCTTTATAATTGAACAATTTATATTCATTTGGGTATATTCCCAGTAATGGGATTGCTGGGTCAGACGGTATTTCTGCCTCTAGGTCTTTGAGGAATTGCCACACCGTCTTCTTCCACAATGGTTGAACTAATTTACACTCCCAGCAACAGTGTAGAAGCATTCCTTTTTTTCCCACAACTTGCCAGCATCTGTTATTTTTTGACATTTTAATAATAGCCATCCTGACTGGTGTGAGAGAGTATCTCATTGCAGTTTTGATTTGCATTTCTGTAATGATTAGTGATGTTGCGCTTTTATTCATATGTTTGCTGGCCACATGTATGTCTTGTTTTGAGAAGTGTCTTTTCATGTCCTTTGCCCATTTTCTAATGGGATTTTGTTTTCTTGTAAATTTGTTTTAAGTTCCTTTTAGATGCTGGATATTAGACATTTGCCAGATGCATAGTTTGCAAAAATTTCCTTTCATTCTGGAGGTTGTCTGTTTACAATGATGATTGTTTCTTTTGCTGTGCAGAAACTCTTTAATTAGATTTCATTTGTTAGTTTTTGCTTTTGTTGCAATTCCTTTTGGCATCTTCATCATGAAATCTTTGCCTATGCTTACATCCTGAATGGTATTGTCTAGATTTTCATTTAGGGTTTTTATAGTTTTGAGGTTTACCATTAAGTCTTTAATCCATCTTGAGTTAAATTTTGTATATGGTGTAAGGAAGGGGTCAAGTTTCAATTTTCTGCATACCACTAGCCAGTTCTCTCAGCACCATTTATCAAATAAGGCATTCTTTCTCCATTGCTTGTTTTTGACAGGTTTGTCAAAGATCAGATGGCTCTAGATGTGTGGTCTTACTTACTGATTTTCTGTTCAGTTCCACTGGTCTATGTGTCTGTTTTTGTACCGGTATCATGCTGTTTGGTTTCTGCAGCTTTGTAGTTTGAAGTCAGGTAGTGTGATGCCTCCAGCTTTGTTGTTTTTGCTTAGGATTTCCTTCTCTATTTGGGCTCTTTTTGGTTTCATGTGAATTTTAAAATAGTTTTTTCTAATTCTGTGAAGAATGTCAATAGTAGTTTACTTGGACTAGCATTGGATCTACAAATTGCTTTGGGCAGTATGGCCATTTTAACATATTGATACTTCCTATTCATGAGCATGAAATGGAAGTATCAATATCAATTTACAAATAACGTCCCATTTAATTGTGTCATTCTGATCATACTTCCTTGAGCAGTAGTTTGTAGTTCTCATTGAAGAGGTCCTTAACTTCCATCATTAGCTGTATTCCTAGGTATTTTATTCCTTTTGCGGCAGTTGTGAATGGGAGTTTATTTGTGATTTGGCTTTTGATTTGCCTGTTTTTGGTTCAAGGTAGTGCTAGTGATTTTTGCACACTGATTTTGTATCTTGAGATTTTGTTGAAGTTGCTTAGAAGCTAAAGAAGTTTTGGGGCTGAGATGATGTGATTTTCTAGATATAGTTTGATGTAACCTGCAAACTAGGTTGTTTGACTCCAGTTTGGTAAACACATTTCAGGGTATCATCCAGGAGAACTTCCCCAACCTATCTAGATAGGCCAATATTCAAATTTTGGAAATGCAAAGAACCTCAGCAAGATACTCCATGTAATATCATCCTCAAGACACATAATCATCAGATTCCTCAAGGTTGAAATGAAAGAGAAAAATGTATAGAGCAGCCAGAGAGAAAGACTAGATCACCTGCAAAGGGAAGCCTATGACACCAACAGTGAACCTCTCAGTGGAAATTCTACAAGCCAGAAGAGATTAGGGGTCAATATTTAACAGTCTTAAAGAGAAGAAAATTAAACCTAGAAGTTCATATCTCATCAAACTAAGCTTCATAAGCAAAGGAGAAATCAAATTCTTTTCAGACAAGCAAATGCTGAGGGAATTAGTTACTACCAGACCTGCTTTGCAAGTGCTCTTGAAAGAAACACTAAATACGGAAAGGAAAAACTGTTACCAGCCACTGCAAAAACACACTGAAGTACACAGACCAGTGACAGTATGAAGTAACCACATAAACAAGTCTGCAAAATAACCAGCTAGCATCATGATGACAGCATCAAATCCACACTTAATACTGACCTTACATGTAAATGAGCTAAATGTCCCAATTAAAAGACAAAGAGTAGAAAGCTGGATAAAGAACCAAGACCCATTTGTATGCTGTCTTCAAGAGATCAATCTCACATGCAAAGACACACATAGGCTCAAAATAAAAGGAAGTAGGAAAATTTACCGAACAAACAGAAAGCAGAAAAAAGCATGGATTGCAGTCTTAGTTTCTGACAAAACAGACTTTAAACCAACAAAGATGAGAAAACACAAAGGGCATTACATAATGGTAAAGGGTTCAATTCAATAAGACCTAAGTATCCTAAATAGAAATGCATCCAATACGGGAGCACCAAGATTTATAAAACAAGTTCTTAGAGACCTTCAAAGTGATTTAGACTCCCACACTATAATGATGGGAGACTTTAACACCCCACTGACAATAGTAGACAGATCATCAAGAGAGAAAATTAACAGATATTTAGGACCTGAACTCAGCTCTGAATCAAGTGGACTTTATAGATATCTCTAGAACGCTCTGTTCCAAAACAACAGAATATACCTTTTTCTCATTGTCACACAGCACTTACTATAAAATTGATCACATAATCGGAAGTTAAACACTCCTCGACAAATGCAAAAGAACTGAAATTATAACAGACAGTCTCTTGGACCACAGCACAATCAAATTAGAACTCAGGATTAAGAAATTCACTCAAAACCCTAAAATTTCATGGAAATTGAACAACTTGTTCCTGAATGACTTTTGGGTAAATAATGAAATTAAGGCACAAATCAAGAAGTTCTTTAAAGCTAATCAGAACAAAGAGACGATGTACCAGAATCTCTAGAATGTAGCTAAAACAGTGTTAAGAGGGAACTTCATAGCACTGAAAGCCAACATCAAAAAGCTAGAAAGATCTCAAGTTAACAAGCTAACATCACAACTGAAAGAACTGAAGAACCAAGACCAAACAAATCCAAAAACTAGCAGAAGACAAGAAATAACCAAGATCAGATCTGAACTGAATGAGATAGAGGCACGAAAAACCCTTCAAAAGATCAACAAATCCAGGAGCTGGTTTTTTGAAAAAATTAATAAATAGGCCACTAGCTAGAATATTAAAGAAGATAAGAGAGAAGACTCAAATAAACACAATCAGAAATGATAAAGAAGGATATCACCACTGACCCCACAAAAACACAACCAATCATTAGAGAATATTATAATGGAGTTTATAATATAAATACCTCTATGCAGATAATCTAGAAAATCTAGAACAAAAGGATAAATTCCTAGACACATATGCCCTTCCAAGACTGAACCAGGAAGAAGTTGAATCCCTGAATAGACCAATAATGAGTTCCCAAATGGAGACTGTAATAAATAGCCTAACAACCCCCAAAAGACCAGGACCAAACAGATTCACAGCTGAATTCTACCAGCTATATAAAGAAGAGCTATTCCATAAATTAAAAGGAAGGACTTCTCCCTAATTTATTCTATCAGTCCAGCATCATTCTGATGCCAAAACCTGGTAGAGATTAAAAAAAAAAAATGAAAACTTTAGACCAGTATCCTTGATGAACATTGATGTAAAAATCATTAACAAAATGCTAGCAAACCAAATCCAGTAGCACATCAGGCTTATCCACTACGATCAAGTAGGCTTCAACCCTGGGATGCAAGGTTGGTTCAACATATACAAATCAATAAATATGATTCATCACATAGCCAGAACTGAGGACAAAAACCATGTGATTTTCTCAACAGATGCAGAAAAGGCCTTTAATAAAATTCAATATTCTTTTATATTAAAAACTCCCAATAAACTAGTTATTAAAGGAACACACCTCAAAATAATGAGAGCAGTTTATGACAAACCCACAGCCAATATTATACTTAATGGGCAAAGGCTGTAAGCATTCCTCTTGAAAACCAGTACAAGACAAGGATGCCCTTTCTCACCACTCCTCTTCAACATAGTATTGGAAGCTCTGGCCAGGGCAGTCAGGCAAGAGAAAGAAAGGCTATTCAAATCAGAATAGAGGGAGCCAAACTGGCCTTTTTATATTTCTTGTGTCTCTATGTCAATATCTACACATCTAGTGAAATAGTCATTTTTTAAAATTTATGGAGTAGCTTTTGTAGGGAAGGATTTTTTTTTTCTGTAGTTTGGTTTTAGGGTATCATTTGGTATCATATATTGCCTTTGATTCTGGGTAGGCTCAGTAGCATGGTTGCCATACATTTTCTTCAGCTTTAATTTTCATCAGCAATCTGTGATTGCCTTAGTGGCCTACTTCATGGGAATTTGTGACGGTTGCAGTGCAATTTTGCTAGGCTCTGTAGAATTCCTGATCCAGTTTCATAGGTGAGAACATTTATGTATGGTGGGTCAGCAGGCTGTGTGGTGAGCAATCTGGGGTTTGGGGATTAGGGGTGCCACCAGATAGCCTCTTGGGTAAGGTGCATGGCAGACTGGCTAGCTGTTCAATGACTTTCCTGCTTTGCAGGTCTACCTGTTCCTCATGGCTGAGGATGCCCCATGGGTTTGAACACTGGGTTCTTGGTTGTACTGTTGGTTCTATGCTTTGTGCACCTGTTGTGGTGTTGCGGACACCTGTGTGAACATGGTGAAATGAGGGTGGGGCCTCAAGGATGGAGAGAGGCGGTGGCTTCTGGGCTCCCAGGACAGGATGCCCTCTAACAGTTAGTCTAGTTTAAAGATGATGCCATGCTATAGCACCTTAGCTTGCAAGGTAGAGTATATACAACCTGAGTTCCTACTCTGGGGCAATGCAGTTGTGTAAACTCCTAGAAACTCCCTAATCTGGATTTGGGCTCTGTGAGGACTGGGAACTTTTCTGTAGCAAAGACTTCTGGCATGTCTGGTGGCTATGGGGACTTCTGGCCTCCAGTTCATCTTTTCATTGTAATAAGAAGTCTGCCCTGATTCTGAGCCAATCCCAGCGAGGAAGATAGTGTGGCAGAAGCATAAGGATGCCTTTTCCTTTCTCTATCCTGGGCTTTCACACTTCACAGGGATTTCACTGCTACTCTGGATCTCTCCCAACATAATTTCTGTCACTCTAGTGTAAATGTAATTATTTATTTGCTATTTTGGTCCCTTTTTGTGGAGTGGATGAGTGCCAGGCAACTCTAGTTAGCCATCTTGATGTCTGAAATGAAATTTTTTATGTCTTCTTGTGAATTGATCTCATTATCATTACATTAATGACCTTCTTTGTCTTTTTTACTTAAAATTTATTTTATCTGATACAAGTACAGACATCCCTGTTTTCTTTTGGTTTTCATTTGCATGGAGTATCATCTTGTATCCTTTCAGTTTTAAACTATGTATGTCCTGAGAGGTGAAATGAGTCTCTTTTAGACAGCATATAGTTGGATCTTTTTAAAAAAATCTATTCAGACATTCTCTATCTTTTTAGAGGAGAATTTAACCCATTTATATTCAAGGTAATTTTTCAAGGTACAGACTTATTACTACCATTTTGTTGTTTTCTGGCTAATTTGTAGATTCTTTGTTCTTTCCTTTCTCTTTTGTTGTTTTCCTTTGATTAGATAATTTTCTCCAGTGTGTTTTGATTTCTTACTTTTTATCTTCTGAATGTGTTCTAGAGATTTTTGCTTTGTGGTTACAATGAGGCTTACATAAAGCATTTTGCAATTATAACAGGCTATTTTAAGATGATATCAACTTACTTTTCATTGCATAGAACAATTTTGTACTTTTACTTTACATCTCCCCCAACACTTATTTTTTTTAATGTTTTGGATGTCACAATGTATATCTTACAAATTATTATAGTAATTATCATTTTAAATAGTCTGGTCTTTATCATTTATACCAAAGATGTAAGTAACTTACCACAATTACAGTGTTTTCTGAAATTAACTATACACTTACTTTTACCAGTGAGTTTTATACTTCAAATGTTTTTCAGTTACTTTTACCTTGAAGAATTCTCTTTAGCATTTCCTTTAATACAGGTCTGGTGGCAATGAACTTGCTCAGCATTTATTTGTCTGGGAAAGTGCCTCTCCTTCATTTTTGGAGAACAGATGATATTCTTTGTTAGCAGTTTTCCCCCCCTTATGTTTTTTTATTTTTTATTTTTTGGAGATTTGTCTTTTATTTTTCATTTTGTTTTCAAATTTTGAGTTTTAAAGTGAATCTTTTTATTATTCTTTAAGTTCTGAGGTACATATGCAGATTGTGCAGGATTGTTATATAGGTATACACATGCCATGGTGGTTTGCTGCATCCATCCCCTCATCACCTACATTAGGTATTTCTCCCAATATTATCCCTCCTCAATCCCCCACCGCCTGCTATATCTCCCCTACACCCCACCCCCCAACAGGCCCTGGTGTGTGATGTTCCCCTCCCTGTGTCCATGTGTTCTCGTTGTTCAACACCCACTTATGAGTGAGAACATGTGGTGTTTGGTTTTCTGTTCTTGTGTCAGTTTGCTGAGAATGGTGGTTTCTAGTTTCATTCATGTCCCTGCAAAGGACATGAATTCATCCTTTTTTATGGCTGCATAGTATTCCATGGTATGTATGTGCCACATTTTTTTATCCAGTCTATCATTCATGGGCATTTGGGTTGGTTCCAAGTCTTTGCTATTGTGAACAGTGCCACAGTAAACATACATGCACATGTGTCTTTATAATAGAATGATTTAGAATACTTTGGGTATATACCCGGTAAAGGGATTGCTGGGTCAAATGGTATTTTTAGTTCTAGATCCTTGAAGAATTGCCACACTGTCTTCCACAGTGGTTGATCTAATCTACACTCCCACCAACAGTGTAAAAGTGTTGCTATTTCTCCACATCCTTTCCAGCATCTGTTGTCTCCTTATTGCCATTCTAACTGGGTTGAGATGATATCTCGATGTGGTTTGATTTGCACTTCTCTAATGACCAGTGATGATGAGCTTTTTTTCATGTTTGTTGGCTGTATAAATGTCTTCTTTTGAGAAGTGTCTGTTCCTATCCATCATCTACTTTTTGATTGGGTTGTTTGTTTTTTTTCTTGTACATTAAATGTTTAAGTTATTTGTAGATTCTGGATATTAGCCCTTTGTTGGATGGAGAGATTGAAAAAAATTTCTCCCATTCTGTAGGTTGCCTGTTCAGTCGGATGATAGTTTCTTTTTATTTTATTTACTTGCACAAATTTATGGAGTATGTGTGAGACTTTGTTTTATGTATATAAAAAAGTTATAAGGGTGTTAAAGGTGTCTATCACCCATTTTCAATACATGTTGTTAAGTATAGTTACTCTAACCTTTTATCAAACATTGAATTTGATCCTTCTGTCTGTTTCATTATACCTGTAACCCAATTTGTCCTTTGCCCTACCCCCATCACCCTTCCTAGATTCTGTTAACTGTCTTTCCACTCCCTATCTCAATGTGATCAAATGTTTTAGCTCCCACATATGAGTGATAACATGCGCTATATGTCTTTGTGTGCCTGGCTTACTTCACTTAACACAATGACCTTCAGTTTTATCCATGTTGCTGCAAATGACATTATTTAATTCTTTTTATGGCTACATAGTTTTTCATTATATATGTATGTCACATTTTCTTTATCCATTTATCTGTTGATGGACATGTAGGTTGATCCCATACCTTTGCTTTTGTGAATGGTGCTGCAGTAAACATGTGAGTATAGGTATCCTATCCCTTTGATATAGTGATTTCCTTTCCTTCGAGTAGATTCCCAGCACTATGTTTGCTGGATCAAATGGCAATTCTGTGTTGAGGTTTTTGAGAAATCTGAATACTGTTTCCATAGTGACTGTAGTAGTTTACATTTCTACCAACCATATAAAAATTTCTTCTTTCTCTGCGTCCTTGCCAACATCGTATTTTTGGTCTTTTTAGTAATAGCCACTCTGATGGGAGAAAGATGACATCTCATTGTAGATTTGACTTGTATTTCTCTGATGATTAGTGATGCTGAGCATTTTTTCATATACCTGTTGGCTATTACTATGTCTTCTTTTAAGAATTGTCTATTCATGTCCTTTGCCCACTTTTAAGTGGAATTATTTGTTTTTCTTTTCTTGAGTTGAGTACCTTATTTATTCTAATGTTAGTCCTTTGTTAGATGAATAATTTGCAAATATATTCGCACATGCAATAGATTGTCTCTTTATTCTGTAGATTATTTCTTTTGTTGTGCAGAAGCTTTTAGTTTAAGTCCCACTTTTCTATTTTTGTTCTGTTGCTTGTGAATTTCAGATCTTAATCATAAATTATTTGTTATGGGAGAAAAATTTTGCAATCTACCCATCTGACAGGGGCTAATATCCAGAATCTACAAAAAACTAAAACAGATTTACAAGAAAAAAAACAAACAAACCCATCCAAAAGGAGAAGAAGGATATGAACAGACACTTTACAAAAGAAGACATATATGAAGCCAAAAAACATATGAAAAAATGCTCATCACTGATTATTAAGAGAAATGCAAATCAAAACCACATTGAGATGCCACATCATGCCAATTAGAATGGTGATCATTAAAAAATCTGGAGACAACAGATGCTGGAGAGGATGTGAAGAAATAGGAATACTTTTACACTGTTGGTGGGAGTGTAAACTAGTTCAACCATTTTGAAAGACAGTGTGGCACCTCCTCAAGGACCTAGAAACAGAAATTTCATTTGACCCAGCAATCCCATTACTGGGTATATACCCAAAGGATTATAAATCATTCTACTATAAAGATACATGCACACGTATGTTCATAGTGGCACTGTTTACAATATCAAAGACTTGGAACCAACCCAAATGCCCATTGACGATAGACTGGGCAAGGAAAATGTGGCACATATACAACATGGAATACTATGCAGTCATAAAAAACGATGAGTTCTGTCCTTTATAGGGACATGGATGAACCTGGAACCCATAATTATCAGCAAACTGACACAAGAACAGAAAATCAAACACCCCATGTTCTCACTAATAGGTGAATGTTGAACAATGAGAACACATGGACACAGGGAGGGGAGCATCACACACTGGGTTCTGTTGGGGGGTGCCAAGGGAGGGAGAGTGGGGGGATGGGGAGGTCGGGGAGGGATAACATGGGGAGAAATGCCAGATGTAGGGGATAGAGGCAGCAAACCACATTGCCGTGTGTGTACCTATGCAACAATCCTGCATGATCTGCACATGTACCCCAGGACCTGAAGTACAATAAAAAAAAATAATAAAAGCATCTCAGAGACAAAAGTAAATAAATAAATAATTTGTTTATACCAATGTCCAGGAGAGTTTTCCCTAATTTTTTTCCAGTATTTTTATAGTTTGGGGTCTTTTTAAGTCCTTAATGTTGAGTTGATGTTTGTATATGGTAACAAAGGAGCCCAGTTGAATTTTTCTGGATGTGGGTATCCAATTTTCCCAGCACCATTTATCAGACAGGGTGTATGTTACCCAATGTAAGTTCTTGTCAGCTTTGTTGAGGATCAGTTGACTGTAAGTGTAGCTTTATTTCTGGATTATCTACTCTGTTCCATTTGTCTATGTGCCTGTTTTTATAGCAAAACTATGCTGATGTGGTTACGAAAGCATTGTAATATATCTTGAAGTCATGTAATGTGATGCCTCCAGCTTTATTCTTTTGTTGCTCAGGATTGCTTTGGCTATTCAGGCTTCTTTTGAGTTCTATATAAATTTTATTACATAGGGTTTTTTATAACTCTGTGAAGCTGGCAGTATTTTGAAACAGATCACATTGAATCTGCAGACTGCTTTGGACAACATGGTCATTTTAATGGTATTAATGCTTCTGATCCATGAATGTGAGGAGTTTTTCTATTTGTGGCCTCTTTATTTCATCAGTGTTGTGCAGTTTTTTTTCTAGAGATGTTTTATCCTTTTGGTTAAATTTATTCCTAGGTATTTTGTTTTATTATATTATATCTCTTGCAAATTCAGTTACCTTTTGAATTATTTTCTTGGCTTGACCATGGTGTATAGAAATGCTAGTGAGTTTTGCATGTTGGTTTTATATCCTGCAACTGTACTATTTGTTTCCTATCAAGTATAAGAGATTTTTGTAGAGTTTTTATTAGACTGTATCATCAGCAAAGAGGCACAATTTAACTTCCCCTTTTTAAATTCAGATGTCTTTGATTTCTTTCTCTTACCTAGTTGCTTCAGTTAGGACTTCCAGACTGTGTAGAATAGGAGTTGTGAAAGTGGGTATCCTTGTCTTTTTCCAGTTCTTAGAGGAAGGGCTTTCAATTTGTCCTCATTCAGTATGACATTAACGGTGAGTTTGTTTTACAAGGCCTTTATTATTAGGAGGCATGCTCATTCTATTTTTTGTTTGTTGAGAATTTTTATCATGAAAGGATGTTGAATTTTATCAAATCGTTTTCTGCATTGAGTTGACTGTATAATTTTTGATCTTTATACTGTTTATGTGATGTCATGTTTACTGATTTGCTGAATCAGTAAATGTGACATCACATAAACAGTATAAAGATCACTGTTTATTGTGCTGAATTATCCCTGAATCCCTGGGATAAATCCCACTTAATTGTGGTGTATTATCTTGTACATGTGCTGTTGGTTTTAGTTTGCTGGTATTTTGTTGAGAATTTCTGCATCTGTGCTTATCAGAAATATTGACCTATATTTGTCATTTTGTTGTTGTTCTATTCTTGTCTTTTTTTGGTATCAGGATGATATTAGCTTCATAGACTGTATTAGGGAGATGATATGGTTTGGATTTATGTTCCTACCCAAATCTCATATCAAATTGTAATCCCCAGTGTTAGAGGAGGGGCTTGATATTGGATTATGGGAGCAGATTTCCTTCTTATTGCCCTCATGATAGTGAGTTCTCACATGATCTGCTTATTTACAGTTGTGTAGGGCCTCCCCCTTTACCCTCTTCCTCCTACTCCACCTATGTAGGACATGCCTGCTTCCCCTTTTCCTTCCATCATGATTGTAAGTTTCCTGAGGCCTCCCCAGCCATACTTCCTGTACAGCCTGCAGAACTGTGAGCCAATTAAAACTCTTTCCTTTATAAATTACCGAGTCTCAGGTAATACTTTAAAGCAACGTGAGAATGGACTAATATAGAAAAAAATTCCCTCTTCTTCAATTGTTTGGAATAGTTTGAGGAGGATTGGTTATTTCTTTATGTGTTTGGTAGAACTCCATAGTGAATCTATCTAGTCCTGGGATTTTCCTTATTGGGAGACATTTTATTACTGATTTGATCACACTACTAATTGTTGGTCTTTTGAGGTTTTCTATTTCTTACTGATTCAATTTTAGTTGGGAGCGTGTTTCTAGGAATTTATCCATTTCCTCTAGGTTTTCTAGTATATTATTCTATAGCTGTTTGTAATAGTCTGTAATGATCTTTTGTATTTTTGTTGTATCAGTTGTAATGTCTTCTTTTTCATTTCTGATTTTCCTGAATGTCTTCTTTCTTTCTTTTCTTGTTTAGTCTATCTAGTTTGTTGGTTGTTTATATTTTTCGAAGAACCAACTTTTTGTTTTGTTTATTCTTTGTATTTTTTTAGTCTGTATTTCACTTAGTTCTACTCTGATCTTTATTATTTCTTTTCTTCCTGAGAGTTCTGGATTTGATTTGTTCATGGTTTTCTATTTCCTTGATGTACATTTTTAGATTGTTAACTTGTAATCTTTCTCCTTTTCCATGAAGATATTTATTACTATAAATTTTATTCTTCATAACGTTTTTGCTGTATTCCACAGGTGTGAGTGTATTAGGTTTTTATTTTCATTTGTATCAATATTTTTTTTTATTTTCATCTTAATTTCTTTGTTGACTCAAAGGTCATTCCAAAGCATGTTTCATTTTTTATATAATTTTGTAGTTTCTGAAGTTTATCTTTGTATTTATTTCTAATTACATTGTGGTCTGACAAGATACTTGATATGATTTTCATTTTGTGAAAGTTTTTAGGAATTCTTTGGTGGCCTAACATATGGTTAGTCTTGGATAATGTTTCATGTGCTGTTGAAAGAAATGTGTATTGTGCAGTCATTAGGTAGAATGTTCTGTAAATGTCTGTTAGGTCCATTTGGTCTAAAGTTCAGTTTAAATCAGTGTCTCTTTTTTGATTTTTTTTTTTATCTAGATGATCTATTTAATGCTGACAGTGGGGTGTTAAAGTCTTTTACTGTTATTGTATCACATTCTGTTTCTTCAGATCTAGTAATATTTGCTTTATGAATCTGGGTGCTCCATTGTTGGGTGCATATATTTTTAGAATTGTTATATCCTCTTGCTAGATTAATTACTTTATTTCATAGGTAATTACATTTTTTTAATGTTCTTGACTCAAAGTCTGTTTTATCTTATATAATTATAGCTACTCCTGCCCCCTTCTGGTTTTCATTTGCATGGAATATCTTTTTCCATCCCTTTACTTTCAGTCTATATATGTCCTTATTGGTAAGGTGAGTTTCTTATAAGTAGCATATAGTTAGATGCTACTTTTGTAAATTCAGTGTCAGCAGTTCTGTATCTTTTAAGTGTAGAATTTAATCTGTTAATATTCAGAGTTATTAGCGATATGTGAGGCTTTGTTTCTGTCATATTACTAATAGTTTTCTGGTTGTCTGGTATATTCTTTCTTCCTTTTTTTTTCTCTCATTATTTGTGGTTTGGGGGATTACTGTTAGTGGTACCGTTTGAGTCCTTTTTCTTATTCCTTTGTGTAATTGCTTTACCAGTGATGACTGTGCTCCCAAAATGGTGCCCTGCCACAGCTGCTCAGGTCTTATGGGGGTGTGAGTGACCCAGTGCAGATTCCCAGTCTGGTGTAATGCCCTCACTGGGTTTCTAAACCACCACCCTTGCTAATATCTATGTTTGTGTGGGTAGAGGAGCTCTTCTGTAGTTTAGATTGCAGCAGACTGTGTAAGGGATGAGAACCACTGAAGTTCTATTAATTTTCCTTTCCCTGTAATAGGGAACCCCCCAGCCTCCCTGGCCACTTGCTTCCTTCTCTTTCTGTGCCTCATGTGAGTTCACTCTTAGACTCTTGTGTTCTCTCCTATGTGTTCTATTCGAGGTGTATTTATCTATTCATAACTTTGGTTCTTCTTTCTGGAAAGAGTAGGTGTCTGTAGTCAGCCATCTTGCATCAGAATCCTTCTTCAGCATTTTGAATATATCATTCCAATTGCTCCTGGGTCGTAAGGCTTTTGCTATAAAATATGCTGCTAGTATTATTGGAACTCATACTGGAAGCATACGTGATTTGCTTCTCTTGCTGCTTTCAAGATTTTCTCTCTGTGTTTGTTTTTTTGACAACTTGATTATATCTCGATATACTATTTTTATGTCAAATCTGATTGAAAACCTTTGAACTTCCTATAGCTAGATATTTATATTTCCCTAAGTTTGAAATATTTTCCCTAGGTTTGAAATATTAAATAAACTTTGTACTCTTTGTCCCTCTCTTTTTCTTCTTGATCTCCTATAACTTGAATATTTGTTCTTTTGATCCTCTCACATAGATCATATAAACTTCCTTTATTCTTTTCATTGTTTTTTTCTCTACTGACTGTATTTTCAAATAACCTATCTTTAAGTTCACAGATTCTTCTGCTTGATCAATTCTGCTGTTGATGCTCTTTATTGCATTTTTAAATTTTCTTCATTATGTTTTTCAGCTCTAGAATTTCTTTGTGTTTTTTTTTAAGATAATTTTATAAATATTTGAATGTAAGTAGTTTCAATCTTTGTTAAATTTCTAGTTTTGGTCATTGATTGTTTTCCTGATTTTGTAGCATCCTGTCTTTTTAAAAGTTTGCTGGGCTTCCTTAAAATAATTATTTTGAATGCTTTGATAGTTCATATATCTGTATTTTTTAGGGATGATTACTGGGGCTTTATTTTTTCTTTTAGTGGTTTCACGTTTCCTTAATTGTTCTTGGTCTTGTGGCTATTAATTTGTTTCTTTGCATTTGAAGAAGTAGAGACAAATTTTAGTCTTTGCAGAATGTCGTTGTCTAGAAAAGTTTTTCACCTACCAGCCCGCCTAGAGACTCTAGCAGGTGTTCTCGTGTGGTCTATAGGCAGGCTTGCTGCAGGACTTCCCAGGCAGGCTGACTTGCTTCTTATGTAAACAGGTGAGTGCTCCTGGCACCTGGGTCCATAGTTTGGGGACTGGAGCCTCAGTCCTTGAGTCAAGGCCTGCGGCCTGGGTCCATGGGCACTGTCTTAGAACTTGAGTCTGTAGGAATGGTCCAGGAGCCTTGGTTCATAGGAGCCTTTATGGCTCCAGGGTCTAGTGAGGTGGGCCTGGACCCTGTGTCTACTAGAGCCTGGCTCTATGGGTACCAGCCGAGAGCCTGGGGTTGGCTTGGTGCTGGGGCAGATGTTAGAGTCTGGGATCACAGATGCTGGCCTAATGCCCAAAGCCAAAGTGGCTGGTCTGATGGCTGTGGCTACGGGGACCAGCCTGAAAACTGGCTATATGGGTGCTTGCCTGGAGACTAGGTCTGTGAGGGCTGTTGTGGGTCATGCAACCACAGGGCCTGTCCTGAAACATGGGTCTGCTAAAGTGTGCCTGGATCCTAGATCTGCTGGACTGTGGGGCTTAAGGGTCCAGTCTGGAGGGTGGAGCCACAGGGACTGACCTGGTATTGGGCAAGCCTGGAGCCTGTATGCATGGTACTTACCTAGTGCCTAAGGCCAGGGGTGCCGGCATGGTTCCGTAGCAGGCCTGAAGTCTGGGGCTGTCTGGGCTGACCTGGCTCTGGGCTGGTCTGGAACCTAGGGTGGGCCTGGAGCCTGAGGCCATAGGGACTGATTGATTCTGGACAGGCCTGGAGCCTGTATTGGCAGGGACTGGTTTGGAGGCTGAGTCTGCAGGTACTGACCTGATGACTAAGGCCATAGCATCTAACCTGGTGCTGGGGGTGCTCAGAGCCTATTGTTCCTGGGGCTACCCTGGCCCTGGGGCTCATCTGGAGCCTAGGGCCACTGGGTTTCGTCTGGCAGTGGGTTGGGCTCAGACACCAAGTCCCCAGGGCAGGCCAGGAGCATGGGACTGCTGAGCCAGCCTCGTGTGGGGGCAGCCCGGATCAGTCTGTGGTTGATTTTAGAGTCTGGGGTTGTGGGGGCCTCCTTCTCATTTGGTTTTACTGGGGCAGGCCTTTTGGTGTCCAAGGCGAAGACTGGTACTCATTTCCCTCTTCTTCTCCTAAACAGAGGGTTTTCCTCTTCAGCTCTTGTGAAAGTATTTTAATCACTGGCTAGTTGTTCAAATTGATGTTTCTACAGGGGAATGACCATTGGAAAGTCTTAGTCTGCCATCTTGCTGATATCACTTCCCAGACTAAATAGAATGGTCATTTTACTTTCTATGTGTGCAAAACCTTTTCCTTCTGGCGGTAACACCCAAATTGAGTATAACTCTTCAGACTTAAAGAAATTCTCCCCTCATAAGAGCCTAAGCAGGTAATTTCTCAGTCATTGATGAATACTGCAAAGAATGTCATGACGATGCAAAAATAGAATAATGATAGCATTCTAGTAACAGTTCTTTTAAAGAAGGATCTCAGCATCATTTAGAATAGTATATACCAAATTATAAGGTACACAGAGAGGAGAAAGTATGTGTGATTTGTAAAGATCAGTGTGTAACTGTGTAGGCTTTTAGTCTGTCATCTCCCCTTATACTCTAACTCACTTCACATTTACAGCTAAGTAATACTATATACCTGAATGCATATGTATACATAAATGAATAATAAGAACATCATTTTTTTTTTTGACAGAGTTTTGCTTTGTTGCCCAGGCTGGAGTGCAGTTGCACGACCTCGGTTCACTGCAACCTCCATGTCCTGGGTTCAAGTGATTCTCCTGCCTCAGTCTCCTGAGTAGCTGGGATTACAGGTGTACACCACCATGCCCAGCTAATTTTTGTATATTTTTTAGTAGAGAATGCATTTCACCATGTTTGCCAGGCTGGTTTTGAACTCCTGACTTCAGGTGATCTGTCTGGCTCGGCCTCTGAAAGTGCTGGGATTACAGGTGCGAGCCACTGCGCCTGGCTGAGAACATCATTTTTATGTCTCATTTGCCAAAATATGTTTTAATTTAAGCTGTCATTTTGAAATATGGTTTCTATAGGTAGGTGCAGACAGGTGTGTACAGTCATATATATATTCTTATATAATGTTTTATAATTAAAACATATGCTTAAACGCTATACATAAGACAGGCTTTTATAGCTGTGGAAACAATCGAGGCTATTTTTAGTTCCTTCCTTGTACTGACAATTCACATGAAACCTTTAAAAACTCAAAATGCTAATGCTGAATGACAATGTTCTTGCCATGAAAAATGTCTTATTTTCCTTTAGTTCACACAGTCATTTCTCTTTTTTTCTTTCATTTTAAACATTTATATGAGTCATTAGTTAAAACTGTAAACTAGTTTAAAACAGTTATACTTCTCTTTTATTAGTCAGATCAACTGTCACAAGGTTGGATAGAGACTAAGTACCCAATACTTGTTAAGTAGTAGAAACCAGTCAAGTACAGATTAGTGTTGCATTCTATGGGAAGAGCACAATGTGTAGGAACCCAGGAACTGTAGATTCTAGTGTCAGCACTACCATTAACTAACAATGTGCTCTTTGATAGCCAACTACAAATTTCAGTTACCTCACCTATAAAGGGAAAGCTTGGCTAGGTGACAACAGCCTTTAGATCTCTAGTACTTTTATTAATTTAAAGAATTTTCTGGCTCCATTTCCTAAATGAATTACATTTCCTATACTATTCTAGGCTTATAGCAATAATTAAACCTTATAAGTTTGCAAAATATAATTATCTCTATCATACCATGTCTGCCAGTCTCTCTTTGTGGATGATTCACAATTGTCATGTAGCAAAGACAAATTCAAAACATCGTTGGCTTTCTTGTCAAAATTGAATTTACTCATCTCTCTGTATTCTAGAGGGTGGGGGAGAGAAAGGATTTCACTGTGTTGCCCAGATTGATCTCAAACTCCTGGCCTCAAGTGATTCTCCCACCTCAGAACTCCTGGCCTCAAGTGATCCTCCCAACTCAGCCTCCTAAAGTGGTGGGATTATAGGCATAAGCCACCACACCTGGTTTGATCAAACTTTTAAAGTCATATTTGGTCTATGAGTCAGAATTCCATCAGGAAGCAAAGGGTATGCTCAAGTTAAGATAATTTGAGGATTTAATAAAGGCATTATTTATAGACCAGCATGAGCCACTGCATCTGGTTCCTTATATTCCTTATCTCAGCTAATAACATCACCTATCCTTAGAGCCACCCAAGATCAAAATCTTTTTTATTCTCTTTTTTTTTTTTTTTTTTTTAAATAAGATGTGGTCTAGTTCAGTCACTCAAGCCAGGGTACAGTGGAATAATCATGGCTTACTGCAGCCTCAACCATGTTGGCTCAAGCGATCCTCTCTCCTGTCTTCTGAATAGCTGGGACTACGGTCACATTCCACCATGCATGGAAAATTTTTTATTTTTATTTTTGTAGAGATGGGGTGTCACTCTGTTCCCCAGGCTGATCTTCAACTCCTGGGCTCAAACAGTCCTTCTGTCTCAGCTTCTCAAAGCAGTGGGATTACAGATGTTAGCTATCACACCTAATGTGATCAAAATTTTAAAGTCATATTTGGTGTATGGGTCAAGATCCCAGCAGGAAGCAAATGGTATGCTCAAATTAAGATAATTTGAAGATTTAATAAAGGCATTATTTATGAAGGTGAAGTTAGGGTATATGGAAACCACAGAAGAAGGTGTGATATCCCAGAGAATAAGACTGGGGAGCCCATAGTCGACCACACAGGTTAACTTCCGAAGGCAGAGAGTGTGGTAGAGGGGGATAGAGAATGAATCTGGTGTGTTAAATAAAGATATCCATTGCATGTGGCACTCCAGGTTTTTCTTTATCAAATTAAACTTGCCACACTCCTTTTGTGATAAGCTTATTCCACTACATTCTTTCTCCTTTACACTTTTCAATACCTCATTCTGGCTCTCATTACCTTTGCTGAGGCCATGGTCAACCCACTCTTTCCATCCCTCAAAGAGCCACTAGCAATCCATGAGTATGAGCACTTAAAATGAAACAGATTACCTTTGCTAACCTGTCTATCAGGCATTTAATTTGTATATCAGACACTTCTGCAAAGCCCTAATGCTGGGTGGAACGTGCGTCAAATACCAGTACTCCATTGACAGTCTTTTTTGTGTTCACCATTCTTTGTAAAGGGGTGTATCAATCTGTTATCCCACACTGTGACTGGTCTGTTATATCAGCCTCGAGTCTTTAGTCAAAGTCTTTCAGCATCAAAACTTCCATTAGGAATATCACAGCATAATCTGTGATTTTCTGTGGCAGATGACTCAGGGCATTAACATGAAATGTTCTTCCAGAGTCCCACACCAACAAATGATCATAAACAAATAACAAAGATGCCATCACACACCTTATGTGCATATGTGGTGGCAAAATGAAACCATAGCTTAAAAATAGTGCAGGTTTGGGGTTAATAGAAATCAGAAAGCCATAGATTTGTGGTGGCAAAATGAAAACCATAGCTTAAAAACAGAGCAGTATTAGGATTAGTAGAAATCAGAAAGCCCCAGAACCCCCATGAATTAGGCAAAATTATTGGTACGTTGATATAGTCACATTCAATGTGACTGGCATACGTAATAGGCCCAAGAATGCCATTCTTAAAGAATTGCTTGATTTTCTAATTTTCCTCCTTAGAATATGCATTAATTTTAACCCTCAGTTGAATTGGTGTAATCATGAGGTGTTTTTAATATACTTCCTGGTTCATTTATTTAAATATAAATAAAATCACTTAATTCCAGGTAGCATCAATAGCTATAACAACTTCTATGCTGTATTTAGATAATGCAGAATTTTCTTTGAAGAGTGGGGCTTCAGAAACTAATGAAAACATGAGGAACATTTTATTTGGGTGATGCATTTAGTTTTTGTTGGCATGAAACACAGGAAAGTCTAGAATTATATAAGTAGCGATATTCTAGAACCATGATTTTTTTGTTGACATTTTGGTCTATGGTCATTCTATTAAAATTGGATGCTTTAGTTTATAAGCAGCCCTTAACAAGAATCAGGAGACATCCCCATTCTGGTTTCTTTTTCTCTCAGAAATTATCTTGGTGAATGGTAAAACCTGTTAAACTAAAACAATATGTTAAAATATGAGTAAGAAATAATGGGCCTCTATTATATGTCTCACGTAGTCTTGGGTAGTGTTTGTCTTCTTTAGTGACAGCAAAGCAAACGACTTTGCTGTCACTAAAGAAGAATCAGATCTCCAGATTCTTGAAGTATTTTATATCAAGGAAAGTAATTTTTGAAGTCAAATTTTTAATCCAAATTTGTTTTTATACTTATTTTGTTAAGAATGACAAAAGGATATTTGGTTATAAACACAACTTAATCTGTTAAACATTTAACAAAGACTATACAAATACTTCAGTTCTTACAGACATATGACCAAAAATAAAAATACAATCAACCTGAATTGAGCCCTAAGAAAAACCTATTTTTTTTTTTGGCCAATCACTTTTGGGAGCAGTGATTGGCCAAGACATTTTGAGAAAGCTTTTATTGTTGCAAAGAGGCAGTCTATGGTTAGAAATAATAATTTTAACCATGATAACCTCTTGGTCCTGAGCACTTTCAGCTTATTTATTCATCATAGAAAAGTCAACAACATTGAAATCCCTGCACTAACACATAATGGTCTCTTATTACATTTTGGGGTTGTCTAATTTATACAGATAACTTAACTAATTACACGTTTAAAACTTTTATTGTATATTAATGTAAATTAGAAAACCATCTTTTAGGCCCTGGATCACTTTATTATATTGATTTATTTGAGTTATATCTAAGAAGACTCTATTAGATGGTCAAGCAATTTTAATAATTGGATCTTAATGAATTTTAGTGTTAGCACTTTGAACACTATCTAGTGTAACATCATCTCTGACATGTGGTCTTTATCTTCTTCATCTGCTTAAATGCTTCCTAGAACAGGATCCTAGTATCCTGCAGGCATTCTTGATAGAAATAAAAATCTGCCTTTCCATAGCCTCTGTCCACAGGGTCTGCACTTGCCATCTGGAGCTACATAGAACTGGTTAATTTCTAATTCCTGAGATAGACTTCACATATTTGAAGACAAATTCTCCCTACAACTTCTTTAGGCATGCCATCATTCTTCTTGTGATGTGTTTTCCATATTCCCAAATCCTCCAGCTGCCCTTTTCTATATTAGCTCCAGATTTTAAGTTTTAATTTAGAAGATAGTAACCTGATTGGGACATAGTATTTTCCATGTGGTTTGATCATTTGCTTCTGGTCTACACACATTGTGTTTCTTGTTCTACTGCCTAGTTTTGAGACATAACGGAAGTAAACGTCTTTTAGTGATTGCAAAAGTCTCCTTAGTATCTTTTCTGAACCACTTCACTAGGCTTACTCTCCTTCCGATAGACTTCCCATTATCAAGCTCCAAGCCCTATGCAGACAAATTCTCCAGTTCATCTCTCTTTTTTGCTCCCCAAGTCTCTTTGACTTAGAACTTATGGCACTAAAATCTTAGAGTCAAAATCAGACTTTCCTTTTATTAAATTCTGATTATAGTGGATATTACTGAATCAAAATACAGTGAACTATGATTATTGCCATGACTACTATTAATGTTCTTTTTTTACAGTGCTTTATAGCTTTGGTTACTGGGAATAAAATTCCAAAATTTGTAGGTTATTTTGATGCCTTTTTGTGATTACTGAAAGACCCATAATTGTCTGGCATAATTTGTTTTTCATCTAGAATAAATGGTTTTTTACACTGTGTTTAGCATTTTCCAAGCACCACGATCACTAGAGGAACTGACATCATGAGTTACAATGTATTGAGAGCTCACAGGATGCCTGCTGCTGTCCTTTCCTCTTTATAACAGCCCTATCCATTGAGAACTGCTCTGTAGATGCATGGCTTTTTCCATCTAGTTAATTCAGGAGCAGCTGTAGCCCTTGCAAAGTGAAAACCAAATGTCCTCTGGGCTTTCCAAAAAACCCAATTCATTTTTCCCCTGTAAATTAACTAGCTTCTCACTGTTGGTGTCTGTACGATTATGACTCTCTCAATAATTAATATAGTATCATCTTTCATGAATATTATGTTTATAACAGATTTATTAGGTTGTTTTTCCAAAGAAGGGGAGGACAGCATATGTTTATTTGGATTTCCTTTCCCATCCACTTAATTTCTTCTTTGCTTTGGTAGTTTAAATATTTAAGCTGCTGGCTTCTTATTAGATTAATTGAGATACTGTCTAATTAATCCTGCAGAGGACAGAAATATTTTTCTTCTCTTCATTTTTATAATTAAAAACAGTAAACAAAAATTAAAGAGTTCAAAACTGGTCTGATAAAAAAGGCAGTACAGTCTTAATTGAGGCATGCTTTTCCTTCTGTCTTTCATAAATTGAGGTAGGAGTTTTGTAGCATATCTATATATTATTTAAAATATTTAATGGCAAGCACTTGCTATCTATTAATTATCTTAATTTGTGTTCTCTTAGATTGTGATAATTTATATTCCTAAGATATTGAAGTTTGAGCCTGGAGAGACTTAACATTTGATTTGGATGGACAACCACAATTTATGATGTTTGTTCAAGCTAGATTTGAGGCCTCTGAATCCACAGGTTTGGGCATGAAATCTTGAGGGAACAGGTTTTCTCAGGAAAACTTTGACACTTCTACTTTTAACCATTACCAGTAATAGCTGTTAATAGTAGAGAATTAGAAACTGTGTCTTTCTAATTTGATATCTTTATTGATAGATTGACCTACATAACAGGATGTTTTTTGAGTTTTTGAAAGAGACCAAGTTTGATGAAATGAAAGGGAAAACAAATGATGAAAGAAAATCACATAGGTGTCTCTTTCTAAATGTGTTTAAAACTGTGAGAAGGGCCCAAAGAGAGCAGTTCCTGTCTCCTTAAAGTCAGACTGAGAAGTCTCATTTACAGACTCCAGAGTGTATCTAGTAGACTGTATGTACTCATTGCTAGACATTTTTAGGGCACTTTCTACTTCTATGTCAGTTTTGCCTAGCTCAAATTAAAGTTTCATTTTAGTATAGGGTAAGACATGAATAATCTGCTAAAATAGCACCCCTACCTGTCTTCTCTAATTAGGGGATTTAGAGTTGAATACAGCAATGATCTGGGAAAAATCAATTTCCTTGACTATGAAGTTTAAACTGGATCCAAGATCTCAGAAATGAATATCTTAATAATAAACACTCTCCAGCAGTGATTTGTGCTGTAACTAAACTAATATTGTACAATTTAAGGATAAGGAAGTGGAAATAGAAGTGTGTATATTATACAGGATATATCACCCTGGCTGTGATTTTTAATGAATTATTTCCATACACATATCCTGCTATCAGAGTTGACTCCATATCCACTGATAATTCTGCATTTACTCTCTATCCATGTAATATGTGGTTTATGAAGTTTAAAGAGATACTTTTGAGAGTACATGTTAATACCATCTTTAGAGGGTGATATATCCATATAGGCTGTGTATTAAATATGAGAGTTCAGAATGGCTTAAGAAATTCAGTTGCTTCATTAAGCTACAGAAATGAAATTTTAGGAGATTTGACAATTTTATGTTCTTTTGAATATCCTCAGTGGTGACAAATTTCTCTTGCTTTGAACGGATTTAACTTTACAAAATATCTGCAGTAATTTGTGTATTGTTGAGTAGAATGAAAATTGGAAAAATCAGTGTAACGTTCAAGAAGATAATTTGGCATTACATACCAAAAGACTTAAATTTTTATATAGAAATTGATACAGTAATTCTTCTGACAGGAATTTATTCAAAGGTAACAGTCTTATATATGTGCAAAGATTTTTTTATGATATTGTTCATTATAGTGAAAAGTTAAAAGCATTCTAAACAGTAGAGCATTAGAAAAGTAGATTTTAGGATAACCATTTAGCATAATACTGTAGAGTCAATATTGTATACTATTATAGAAAATATCAAATGAAATAGAATAAGAGTAGAAAAAGCAAAATATCAAACAGTATGTGAAAAATTCTATATGTACACATATATATGGACATAAATGTGTAGAAAAGGATGTATTTACAAATGTTACAGTGTATTCCTACATAGTTCATTAAAAATATTTTCTTACCTATTTTTTCTAAATATTCTACAGTGAACACATTAATTTTGAAACAAAAAAGATTACACTTCAAAGAAGATAGGATTGTGTATCTTTCATACATGTGATAGTTAATGTGGATAATGTGAGTCTTTGCTCAGTACTAAAACTATAAAAGGACTTTTTAATCTTTGGAACAATAGCAACACCATTAAAATAAATAAATAGCTTCCCAAAGAGAATAATTTGAAAGACAACCCTAATTTGGATTTGGAAGTTCTGGGATTTTTGGGGGTGTTGCAGTATATTTAAAATTGAGCTTTAATTTACATAGTAAAATTCATAGATTATACATTTGTGTAACCAACATCCAAATTAAAATACAGCTGATATATTTGTCTGAAAAAAAATCATTGTTTTTCTTTCAACATTACTATACCTTAAATAATTTCTTAAAGCAATATAGATCTTCCAGGGAACTTTCTCTTTGTTGGTACTTGGAATCATGTGCCTTGATCTCACTATCTCTTGGAGTAGTGCAGCCAGATTAGGAGCCCCATATGTGGGCCCTCAATGATGAGGTTCAGTTTGCCATATAGGTTTTGCAGGGTGTCTAATATATGGAAGGCTGAGATTGCCTCTTCTACCAACTAAAGAAGCAGAATTGCCCAGGTGCCTGGTAGTGATCTTGGTCAAGCAGGTCTGTCCTTCACTGGGGCTAGAGGTATAGGTATATGGGAATTTCTACCAAAGAATTGCAGTTTGAATTTGTTTTCTACTATTTCCCTTCTTTTTTTTTCAAAATTTAATTTCTTATTTTATTTTATTTTTTGAGATGGAGTTTCACTCTTGTTTCCCAGGCTGGAGTGCAATGGCACGATCTCGGCTAACAGCATCCTCCACCTCCCATGTTCAAGTGATTCTCTTGCCTCAGCCTCCCAAGTAGCTGGGATTACAGACATGTACCACCATGCCTGGCTAATTTTGTATTTTTTAGTAGAGATGGGGTTTCTCCATACTGGTCAGGCTGGCCTTGAACTCCTGACCTCAGGTGATCTGCCTGCCTCAGCCTCCCAAAGTGCTGGGATTATAGGCATGAGCCACCGCACCTGGCCTCCCTTCTCCTGTTTATTAAAAAAAAAAAAAGGAAGGAAAGCTATCTGCCTTTTAAATAACTATTTCTCTTTAAAACAACTTAGGACATCTGTGTTGCCTACCAGTTGTATTTTCTAGGTGAGGATTGTAGGGTTGATAAATAAGAACTAACTCCCTCTTTGCCTTTGCAATGACCTCTGGTCCTCCAGTGATTTATGACCTACCGGTTTAGAGGGGTGGTTGTAACTTCCTGACATACTCCTGAACTGCTTCATGGGACCATCTTTTGCCAGACCACTCTGAACTGCCAGCATCAACACTATTTGCACAAAACTTAATAAATGAGTTTCCTCCAGTATAGAACCCCTGAGAAACATCCTTTTTTGTGTGAGATTCCAGATACTTCAAACCAAAATTAGCTCTGAGTGGCAGTCTCATGTTATTAATGGCCTTTTATTTTTTGCTTCTTGGATTTCAAGTTTCATTTCAAAGACCTCCTTACAGTAGATCATTTAGTTATTCCAGTGGTCTCTGCAGCCAAGAGAGCTTCTGGAACTTTAAATAACAATAATTAACATATTAGGAGAATGTATTATGTTCTAGGCAGTATTGTTAAACACTTTCATGACTTTATTTAATTCTGATAACAAACCAATGAAGTTATAGGGATTATTTTGGCTATGTTTTGCAGATGAAGTAATAGAAACTAAGAAAGGGTTTTTACAAATAGGAAATAATGGTGCAGAAGTTCCAATATGAATTATGCTCCTAACTGCTGTACTATATTGCCCACCCATATTGATTTGTGCCATCTATTGGTTCTTAAAATTATTGTGTATAATTGATATTAACTTGCCCATAAAAGTCTCTCCTTCTGTTCCTCAATGTGTACTTTTCAAGAAAGCAAAACCTAGCATAATCTAACCCTCCAAGAAATAAAGGAACTACTGGCCAAAAGGAACAACTTTGATCCGGCAGCCAGTTAGTATCAAGCTATTGACACCTGATAAAGGTCAAGCGTTGAACATTAGGGCCTTTACCACACACACCCTGCCAAGCAATTTTTATTCCTCATTTTAGTTTCTATTGACTGCCTGGCTGCAGTGATATCATTCTCTTTCAAGAAATCCTTTATCTTCAGAACTATGCATCCACTCAGCCCATCACTGATCTCCCTTCATCCAGCAGCATCAGAAACTGACTGCTCATCCTGAGATATCTTCATAACCTCTGAATCAACCGTAGTTTTATTTAGGAGCAGGCTTCCTTGTTTATAACTTGGCATGAGCTTCATAAAGACATGGATTGTATCTGTTTTATTTACTGTGGTATCCTTAGCACCAAGAAAAGTGTTAGGAACTGAGTAAATTTTTGTTGAATGATTAAATTATGTGCTAACATGTGTATCCACCAGATGGGAAGCTCAGATATCTGTGCTCCAGTAATGCACTTAATCCTCATTAGTGCTACTAGAGACTACAGAGCAACCTCGAGCAACCAAGTGGTACTATGCTCCCCTTACCAACTTGCAAATGACCAATATTCACCCACTTTATGGGAATGATCTTAGTTTAATGCTGTATTCTTTAAAGCTCAGACCTTGTCCTGACCAGAGGGAGGTTCTTAGGAATTTGGAGGGTTATCAGATAATGGCAGTCACATGCAGAAGTGGTGGAGAAGAGCTGTCCCACAGTGACAACTAACCGGGATTGAGAAATATTTTATTTGACAAAGCTAGTGCAGCCATCACATTTTCATCTTTCATTACTTGACATTACTCTGATGTCTTGATATTTACTTCACCCAGGGACAGGAACTTCTAAGCCCCCCCATGCTAGATTCTTGGTGTTTTCAGCCTATTTTATGAGATTTGTTGTACTCTGTACCCACAGTGCTGCCTCCCAAATAATAAACAGAATTTCTATGTTGTGCAGATTTTTATAAGATGCACTTAGTTTTCACTCTTGTCCAGGTGACCTTCATGCTGCAAGCAGGAGGAGTTTATACAGCATTTCAGGGATATGTTCTATGTGATTGCCCTCCCTGCACAGACACTCACACACACACACACACTCTCACACACACACTCACACACACACACACACACCTCAACCTGTTCTTTGGGATTAGATTATGTCTAGCCAGGTGATATACTACTACAAAAACAATTTAAAAAATAATCTTTCTGTACTCTGATACCTCCTTCAATTGGTTGATGAAGCTGTTATAAACTATTAGCAAATATAGATTTCTTCATTCAGTTCAAACATAGACAAATATATGTATCTGGTACTAAATGCTTCCTGGTTTCTTGTTTATTTTTTCCAGGCAAGAAAACTGATCAGTGATTTTGCCATTATCTTGTCCATTCTCATCTTTTGTGTAATAGATGCCCTGGTGGGTGTGGACACTCCAAAACTGATTGTGCCAAGCGAGTTCAAGGTAGGTGAATGTCTATCTTTTGGTTATTCCTGGAACTCTTTTTCTTTCTTTCTCCCTAGTTTATTGTGTGTCTCTTTTAGTTAATTTTGCACAATGATTCATTTTTTTTTTTTTCAAAATCAGTCCCTTTTAGGCTCACATATACATGTAATTTAATTTCTTCACTGCAATTAAATGTCAAGACTAGGTTTTTTATTTAACACAACTGATAATACTATTACAAACTCTGCCTTATAGTTTTAGAATATTTTTAAAATATCTGAAATATTTTTATATACCTTATTACCTTGATCTATATAATAACTTTGAGAAGTATGTAATGTAGCTATCATCCTCCTGATTTTTTTTCTTTTTTGAGACAGGGTCTTGCTCTGTTGCTTAGGCTGGAGTGTGATGGTGCAATGTCAGCTCACTGCAACCTCTGCCTCTCAGGCTCAAAGAATCCTCCCACATTTAACCTCCCAAGTAGCTGGGACTATAGACACATGCCACCACACCCAGCTAATTTTTTTAATTTTTTTGTAGAGATAAGGTTTCACTATGTTGCCCAGGCTGGTCATCATCCTGATTTTATAAAGTTAAGATTGAAGCTCAAAGAATTAAGCAAAATGCCCAAGATTATGAAACTAGTAATGTCAAGGCATGAAGTTAGAACCCAAGCCCCAGATGTCTAGTCTTAAATACGCTTTTCATACTATGAAACTACCTACTACACATATTTATATATAATGTGAATTTTAAGTATTACAAAGTAGAAATAATAATTATGAACCTATTCATATGTGTAGATAATGGACAAAATTTACATTTCAGTCATTCCTAAGTATATTCCTAGCTAATTTTTCATTATAAGTCTTTCATCTATTTTCTAGAACAACCCTCACTCTCTCCACTACTGAAATCATATATTTGCTAAGAGTTATTAACTTAGTTGCAGTTTTAGTTTATTAACTACTTAATGAAGAAGGGATATATATGTTATAAGAAATAATTTTTGAATTGTCTCTGCTATCATGTATTCATTAGTAAAGATAAGTTCTCATTAATTCAATAATCAATTGATTTAATATTTATTGAATATTGAGTCAGCCTCTAAACTGGAGATTTGAAATGCATTGATGAATAAACAAAATTTTTTCCCTGACAAGCTCACATCTGCTAATTGTAGTAAAATGAGGTCAGATTCAGTGATAGAATTATGAGACAACTGATGGGAATATCCTCAGAAGAGAAGTGAAACTTCCTTCATAGCAAATAAGGAGAAAATAATTCACAGACAATGTTCTATTTTAGTTTTTTTATTTGCATTGTTGAAAGTAAGGAAAAGCATAGGAAAACCTTTTTTTTTTTTCTGTAGTAGACACATATGATCTACTGATGGAAAACAGACTAAGAACTGCAAAAATCACAATTTTTTCCATTGTTTTGTGATATTTCCTAGAATTTGCCCAATTATTATAGATCATTATTTCACATGTAAAATAATAGACAAGAATGTTTACATTAGTTCACTTATAAAAAAAAGTTGTGGCTTTTTATACATATTATGAAGCTGTTAAAATTTGGCAATAGTAGAAACAACTTCATGAACAAAATTGCTACAACCCATGAACAAAATTCATGGTGGTTTGGTAATTTTTTGCTGCTTTTCTACTGAATGTTACATTTGGAGTTTTCTTCTGGCTGCTCTTTAAACTTAAATCACTTTCTTATATTTTGAGTCCTTGTCTTATATCATCCCAAATACACAAAATGCCATTCACTTCTTTTCTAACAGCCCATATTCTTTCTCTCCTCTCTTTAAAGAATTGCCTCAAAAATTACATTCTTTGGGAAGGTTTTGGTAAATATCTTCATTCTTCAGCTCACAGCTGTTTACATGTCTCAATATGTTGGTTTTCCAAATATAAAGCATGTCTTCCCATTGATTTTTCACCGAATAGTATATATGAACTTGATAATTTTCTGAAAAGTGTTCTCTATCTTTTTCAAGCCAACAAGTCCTAACCGAGGTTGGTTTGTTCCACCATTTGGAGGGAACCCGTGGTGGGTGTGCCTTGCCGCTGCTATCCCGGCTTTGTTGGTCACTATACTGATTTTCATGGACCAACAAATTACAGCTGTGATTGTAAACAGGAAAGAACATAAACTCAAGGTAAGTGTACATAATAATGTCTATCATTGCCTTCTACTTTCTTTTTAGTACCTGAAAACACTAATTGATTAAAAAACAAAAGAACTTTGTTGGTAGTTATACTATAGCTGATGTTCCTTAAGAGTCAGCAGGACCATAGATCACCTTGTATTGGTCATGACTTCAGTCTAACACTTTAGGGAGAGCTCATTTAAATCTGGAAAAATAAAAAAAAGGTTTCTAATCATATGTCTTTCACTAGGAAAGAGTGAATACAAACATAATTTACTATTTAGCCACAGTCATCCTACATCTGATTTTAGTGGGGTAGCTATCTTCAATAAAGACACTGACAATCAAAGATTTAATTAATCTATACTGAGCACCTGCTTTCTCTTAAATCAACTCAAGTTTATTCTTAAGGATTATTCAGATAGTTCATGGTTGTAAGCTGCTGGTGTGCGTTCTTGTTTATTGTCTTCACATACATGTGTCAGTAGGTTATTAACCATAAAGTATGGAGAAAAATACTTTATTTTGCACATTTTAAAAATAAGTTATTAACTTTGTTATGAGTCTAAAGAAAAAACTATAGTGGTCTGGGATGTCTTTAAAGAGAGCTGCCTAAAATGCTCATACTTCATATAATGTTTTTCCAGCTCTAGTGACTTTTTTAGTTATGATGGATTTATACAATATCATTTGAGGGAGTGAGATATGAATAATAACAACAATGAGAGCTATAATTTAGTGGATGGCTACCATGAGCCAGGCAATCTTGTAAGCACTTTGTATTATATATTAACTCATTAACTTTTCATAACCACTATATGAGGGAAGCACGAAAATGCATTTGAATCTGTTACCCAGAAGGAGAGGATATTACTAAGAATAGAGTTCAGCACAGTAGGTATATCAGGAAAAATATTCAGGAAATATAAAGAATTGTCTGACTATAGAAACCCATTGAGTAGAGGAATGAGAGAGATGAGGAAGATTCTGATAAACTATGGGAGAACTTAAAAAGCTGTAGATCATGGTAAGAAAAAAGTAAATCCAATAATATCAAGACCAGGAGAAGAAAATTAAAGGCTTTGGTTAAAGAAGAGATGTTTAGATTTTGAGAGTTTGAGAGGAGAGAAAGCTGAGAGTGATGAACTGGTCCAAAGCATGTGGCTAGCTCCTGAAGCATATGGAAGATGATGTCCATCAAAACCTGGAAGTTAGAGTAATGTGAGTCTGGCATACTGAAAGTGTCACCTGCCTCAATATTGATATGATTGGAAAGTGGCACAAGGTATGGTAGAGAAGAACATCATGGCAAAGTTGCTAAAACCATAAGGGAGATTATATAACTGACCTGGAGGTCAGCGTATTTAGTGATGTAGAAGGACGGAATGAAGAATAACTGGATTTCAATAGAAGACAGCTCATGGAAGCATGAAAATAAGTAAGGTATGCTCCCATCTAATATGGGGAGTAAAAAAAGAAAAGAAACTAGACTTTCACTAAAGAACAGTTATCTCTAGGAAATCAGTGTTTCCAAAGGAAACCAAGTGTTTTTCACTTACGATGAAAGACAAGGTTGCAAATTCAGCTGGAAACTTACATTAAAATGACTTTCCCCCTATGCCCACTCCTGCCATGGGTAGATATTGTACTGTTCTGAGATACTTGTCTTAATTCTAAGATCACTGAGCTTCTCACATTCTGGTAATGTTGGGTTATTTGCACTTGTTACACAGCAGCTGACTTAAGAATTAAGAAGTGGAAGATGCTAGGCCATTTAATGCCTTTTATCTGCAACTGACACCGCCTTACTTATTTACTTTGCCATAGTCAAAAGGTCAAAATAGTCACAAGGGCAGCCTCCATTCAAGGGGGCGACAGGGGGGATCCTCCTTTTAATGGGGAAATGGTGAGGTCATATTGTAGAAAACGATGTAAGACAGGAGATATTTTCCAGCCTTTTTTGGAAAATAAGATGTGCTACATTTGTACTGAAAATTTTGCCATACTCTAGATCATGGTGATTGCTTCCCGGTGGTTTATATATATATTAAAAAAAGGCCTCATCTGGCCTTTTATAAATTAGTCTTGGGCTTCTCCTTCCATGTGTGTGTATGTGTGTGTGTGTGTGTGTGTGTGTGTGTGTATAGTTTTATATATATATATAGTTTTGATTATATATATAGTTATATATATTAATCATATATATTTGATTATATAATCAAATATCTATTATATTTATAATGTAATTATATAGTTTTGATTATATATATATATAATCAAATATCTATATCTATAGATATCTATCTATCTACACATACACATGGAAGGAGAAGCCCAAGGCTAATTTATAAAAGGCCAGATGACTTTAAACTTTAAACTACAAGTTTGGCTTAGGATTTTCCAGGCCACAGAGATAATGTGAATTCCAGCTCTAAACCCAATTGTAGATCTGTGGTTAGGAATATCCTGGGAGATTCTTTTTATCTTTTCCTTTCTTTTGGCATGATACCCAATGGCAAGGCTAAGAGAGGCATGTGTTCTCACTGTCTTTCTCTGTGGGATATTTTTTTTTTCCTGATTGGCCAACTGAGCATGCCATGTTTAGAGTGTACTAGCTTTATTTTCGGTGGTATCTCCCATCTGTGCCCTCTCCCACATAGCCCGAGAATTGGTCTCCAGTCTGAAGAGTTCAGAGGGTCATTCTAATTCAGGCCCAAAGCCTCCAAGGGTTGGCACAGTCTCTCTCAGGGCAGTCCCAGGCTCCAGGGCTTACTGACTCCATGGATTTGCTTCTTCGTGTGGCTATTTTATTGTGTCCAATTGTTCCCCTTTCTAGTGGTTAAGCCAGTTTCTAAAATATATTTTCTATATCTTCTTGAGTATTTTTAGATGTTCTGAATTGACAGGGTTTTGGATGTTGGTTTAATTTACCAAAGGCTACAAATGGATGTGAACTAATATATTTTTATTCTGAAAAATATTTGTAAGAAATTATTTATTGTGATCTACAGTTGGCCAGATTTATTATGTATCTTTGGAGGTGAATAAATGGCTACTAATTTTTGCTATGTTTTCTTATTGATAAAATTCAAAATTTAGAATTTCACAAGTTTAGGAATGATAAAACATAGACCTTTATTCCCCTTATTCTCAGTAGAAAACATTAGAAAATCAAAGTTTATTAGGGTTTGCCTCTTAAAATAACAGTTGAATATATAAAAAATAAATTTTCATCACCTTCAGAATTGCCACTTGAAATCATTCTTTTGAATAATGAGGGTGATGGAATGGGTGTCAGTCTTTTGTCACAAATCCGATGATACCAGTGGAGATTTCATCATGAATCAAAGGCTTTTCACTCTGAAAATTGTTTTGTTCATATTTTGTTAGGAAAGGAGAGCTGTGGAATGTGAACGTTGGAGATTCTGTCTAAAATTGTAAATGGCCTTAACTGTTAGGAAATTGATTCAAAAGAGAAACCTGAAACAGAGAGAGAGATGGAAGCATTGTGACATTAAAAACAGCATGTTTTTGGGTGGCATTTGCTTTGGCTTCCGGTCAAGTGGCTCTGGCTCTCCCTTCTGCTTGGGATGGGATCCACCTTTCCACTCTGCTGAACAGCTCAGTATTGATGTAGGAACGCTTGGCTTTCTTTGGCCATTATTTTGGCTGGTTATGCCTTGCATTATCCCTGCAGAGTTCTCAAAAGCAACCCAGGGTCAGCAAGGTCATGACTTCCTTAAGGTTATTCCCTGAGTCATTGGCAGAAGCAGGAAGAGTCTGAGCTTCAGGCTGCAAAGCCAGGGATACGTCTCACAATAAAAAGTGATTTCAAGAGTGTTATAGATTGGGTGTGAGAGGGAGAAATAATTTAGGGGAGGTATCTAGAAATAGATATGAGGTGGTTGTGGCAACCAATTTGCTCTGATATCTTTTACGGTAAAACGCTTAATTTGAGGTTGTTCTTTTTTGATAACTCCCAAATTCCTGTTTTTGCCCTATTTTCATTTTTTCTTTCTACTCTCATAACCCTAGACTCAGTCCTTTTATTTCATGCCTAGACTCTTCTAAAGGGTTAGCCATGAGTTGATAACCAGTCTTCCTTGCTTCATTCCAAAAGCATTCATTTATTAAAAAGTACTATTCTTATATGTCAGTCCTGTGTTTTTAAACTTTCACACTTTTGCCCCTTTAAATCTTTACCTCTCGGAGAACTTCCATTTGCCCTCACCTGGGCTTTAAGACTCTTTGCCAGAGGACCACAACCTAAATTTAAAGTGGCTTTCTTCAAATGCTAGCCAGTGCTCTAGCCAAATGAATAGTTGATTTTTCCTTAAGACTGACAGTTTCTTCTATTAGGTATTCCAGCCAGAAAGCTCTTCTCCCTGCTTCCTAATGATTGCTATTTTTCAAAATCCTCTTCATCCTTTAAGATAATTTAAATACAAAAACTTCTCAGTGTAGCTTTCTCCTTTAATGTAATTTATATTTCTCTTGTTTTTGCTCTTAGTATATTTGTATTACTCTGTGGCACAGGTCACGTATGTCTTTCACATCATCTATTTTGTTTAACTACTGTATCCCTTTTCTGGGCCAAAATGTTTTCAAGGTAAGGACCATGTTTTATTCCTCTTTTCAGCTCTCATGTGGCCCACCAGTTCCATATGGTAGACTCAATAAATGCATTCTGGAGAATTTTTTATTCTCTTTGGCCTCCATGGCTCTCAGTTGTTACACTGTGTGAGATGTGTGATAACTGAAAAACATGTAAACTCTCCACTTCTCAAAGTGTGTGCATGTGTTGTTCAAAGCCCTCTTTAGATGTCATCATTGCAGGGAGTTTTCATGAGTTAACTCTAGACATAGTTGAAAACTTCATTATCTGAATTTTTTATTATTGTTTCCAAACCTCTTTGAATCTCTATTCAGAGTACATTATAATTTGTGTACAAGTCTGTGTCCCCTTCTTCAATTCTGGGCCCCTTGGTGGGAGTTACCATGTCATGGCTCTTAGTGTCCCCATAAATGAGCATATTGTGTGGATCTTTGTGGGCCTCTAGCGTGAATGTTTGTTCTGTGTCCCGCATGTCTGAGCGCACACTGTTCCTCACCTCTCCTTTGTTATCATCTGTGTACCACTTGTCAACTTTAGGCTGCTAGGCTAGTCTTGTTCTTTCATAGACTTTGATTTCTGTGGATTTATTCCTAAATGGCTTCTATTCTGTATTAGTAAAGCGTATATCACTTCAAAAGGAAATAGTTTCACTTTCTCTCCTTGTACTTAAAATAATCTCAGTTTTAGAAAATAGAACAACCGTTTAGTTTGTATTCATGGAAACAAGAAGTCTTTTAAACTTTAAAGGGCATATTTAACCTTTTGAGCATTTATTGAGTGGTTGCTATGTATGGAATACTTGTGTTAGACGTTAAAATAAAAATTGTTCTACATTGCAGTCTGTGCCCTGAAGGAGTTTAATGGATATTTCCTATTCACTACCTGTCTATTACAACACCAAGGTTAGAACTGACCATGCCTTTCTTTGTGCCTTGTACCTTGTATGTACATTAAATTACTTGTTTTCACATCTGCCCTCAATTAATAATCTGTAACTCTTAGAGGGCAAGTGTTCTGTCTTATTTATTGTTTTGTCTAACACAGAGCCTAGCACACGATTAGGTGTTCAATAAATACTTATTAAAAAATCATTTTCCATGCAAAGACATGAGTAAATGCAAAAGACCCAGGGGTGGGAAGGAGCTTGGTGTATTAAGAAGAAACATATAGTAAGCCAGTGTGACTGAAACATAGGGAATTAGTTTGCTGAGATGAGGTCAAAGGTAATGGGGCCAGGTCACGTGGAGCAAAGTTTCTGAACTTCAGCATTGACAGTTGGACGTTTTTTTTGTTGGTGGTAGCTGTCCTGTGCATTGTAGGCTGTTTATCAGTGTCCCTAGTCTCACCAGTAGCTGCATTTCCACCCTCCAGCTGTGACAACCAAAAATGTCTCCAGGCATTGCCAAATGTCCCTTGGAAGTGGAGATGGGAGCAAAATAGTTCTGGGAGGAGGCTCTGATATAGGAACTTAAAGATAATTTTACAGTGTTTAGCTTTTCATTCTAAGTGAAACAGGAATTACTGGAGGGTTTTAAACTGGGAAATGGCATATAATGATTTTGATTTTTAAAAAAGATTAGTTCGTGAGGAGAGTGGGTTGTCAGGGACAAGAGAAAAACAGGGACGTTTGTGGTGAGAGCAGCATTGAGGGCTGCAGGTTGGTTGCTGGATGGTGTGAAGGAAGAAGGGGAATTTGCATGGAGCATTGAAGGTAGAGAATGTCTTTTAACAAATGTCAAGGAGTAGAAGCAGAATACCACTTCAAAGAGTGGCACCTAGAAAGTACAGGAGCAGAGAATGTGTAAGGCACATTTAGGGATTGGTAGAGTTTCTGGAATCCTTGAGGGCCTCCTCAGAGTTCTAGATGCAGGAGCCTCAGCATGGCTTTGTATTGCTCGGCCTTCTCATCTGCCTGTGGCTTCCCCTTCTCAGCGACATCCAGCTTGGGCTTGATGGGGTCAGATTCATTTAAACAATGCGTCTGGCAGCAGTGAGGATGGATGGGAGAGGAGCAAGCGTGGAGGTGGGTGGGGGAGCTGAGTGGAAGGGGAAGGTGGGTGGGAAGAGGCTGCTGTATAATCCAGGAGAGAAAGGATGAGAATCTGAAAAAGGTAATGGCAGTGGGGAGGAGGAGTACAGAACAGATAAAAAGTTTCATGTGTTATTTTTGAAAAATACTGTTTTCCATATTTTTTGCAGTATTCTTTATATAAAAGGACCAGTATTTGAATATTATTTTTATTCCATTCAAATCTAGTCATTCAGATACTTTTAACTCAAAGGGACATCTTAGAAGTGGCTTGTTTTTATACATATATAGGTGGTTTTGCAGAAATAACTTCTCTGACATAACCATTTGGGTTCTTGGGTCTCATGGCAATAGCTTGGGGCAACATGAATTTGAAGCATGGCTTCTACCATTCTGTTCAACAAAGGTGTTCTAGAGTTTACTGTGTGTCAGACACTGTATTAGACATGGTAAACCTTGCATGTTGAAATCTGACAAAATGCATTTATCACTTTTTCCTCTTTGGCCTTGGTCTCCTTAAAGTCTCCCCCGTGTTGTTCCTTCAGCTTAAACTGCATCGTCTCAAGCCTGTATTATGACAGTGTTCTCATGTCTGTCCTCTGCCTCTAATCCTGACCACTCCCAAGATATCATTTGTAGTTCAACAGAGCCGTCCTTCTAAATAGAAATCTGATCACATCACTCGCCTGCCTAAAACCCTTCCGTGACTTCCCATTGCTCCTGTGATAAGAACTTCCAAAGCCTTTAGCAAAATACAAAAGTTCTTAACTTCTCTAGACTAATTTTCTACCTCCCCCATCTCCTGTGCACCAAATCTATTTCATTTTCTCAGAATGGCAACTCTCTTTGCATAGTTTTTCACCTACTTTTTATCTCCGAGCTGGTTATGGCTCATATTTTAGAACTCAACCTAAATACCACACCCCATGCAGACCATCCCTGACTGTGCTGAGTTGGGTACCCCTCCTGGATGCTTTCTTAACGCCGTGAACTCACCCTTACTGTAGACCTTTAACCCTGTGGTTTTACAAACACCTGTTGTCTTGACCAGCGCTACCATTACAGTAAACCACTGGAGGGCAAGGGCTGTGTATTATCTTTGGTTTTACTTCTGTGGTCTAGCAGAGTGCCACTGAATGAACGAGTTAGCATTTATTCATTTATCCATCAAACATTTATCTAAACTATCCACTCTGTGGCAGGCACTGTGCCAGGTGCTAGTTTGTTGGTGAACAAAAACATACATGGTTCCTGTCCTCATGGAGCTATGAGAGAGAGAGGCACAATTCACATAATTGTGCAGAATGTGACACGGCAAATATGGCTGGTGTCATGAAGGAGGAGGAGATGGTATATTGAGAGGGTTTGCCCTAGTCCACGAGGTACAGGGAGTTCCCCAATGTGATGGCACTTACATTGGGACCTAAATTATTAGCAAGAATTAGCTAAATGAGGCTGGATGGGAAGACCATTTCAGGCACCCAAAGGGGAATCACTGTGTGCCTCACAAAAGGAGGTACTTGGTGAGAACAAGTGATTGAAACAATCCTTTGTGGCTGCAGTGAGAGAGGGAGAGTTGAGGATAGAGAGGAGGTAGGGGCAGACCAGGTAGGGCCTTCAGGTCACATTGGTGATTTTCCCTTCCCCTTAAAGAAGTCCAGTATAGCTGAGGAGAAGGCTTTTTGAAAGGAACAATGTCAAGGGGAACAGAGAGTACTTATGTATCTATAACTATTTTATTCCAGAACTGTTTTTTTTATTTTGATGGTTGTATATAGTTACCTTTAGAGTCTATCATCTAAAATCTTTATTTCACCCTTTCATACGGCCTCTTTTTGCTAATCTTCAGCATATCTAACTCAAATTTGTTTTAGCTGAAATAGATCCAGAAAGCATCGAGATGACTCAGGGTAAAATGGGTGACTTTTTTTTACATCACCTATTATTTTGACCCATTCATGTGGCTGGTGTGCACATCCTTAGGTTACTACGGGTTTTTTGGTAACAAGATTTGGGGATTATGCTCATTCATTACCCTGCTGGTACTTCTAATATGAACTTGAGTGATTTAGTCTAAAGAGGGCTTGAAAATTCTGTGATGTCTCTAGCTGTTTTTCTCCTTTTTTCCCTTCTCCACAATGTTTCTCATGTCTACTAATTAACAAATAAAGTTTTACACTTTCTTCAGGGCTAAATAAGAGTTTATAATTACCAGTAAGGGGAGTATATGAATGCTATTTGTCCTTTTCTAAAAATAAACACTAATTGAGAATTGGCTGTGCATCATGTACTTTGCTAAGGTGTTCAGAATACAGAGAAAAAAAGGTACCGTCTGGGTCTTCATGTTACTGATAGTCTACTGTCAAAGACAGATGAATACATATGTAATTTCAGAACTGGTATGATGAATGTTGTGATAGAGGAAGGCATAAAATGAAAAACAGGGAAACATAAAGGAGGTGATCTAACCTAACTTGACTTACCTATCTCACCTAGGTTGAGGCAGGAAACCCTGCCAGAAAAGGTGAAGGCGAATTTAAGTCTTAAGGATAAATAGGACTGAGCCAGAGAAAGAACAAAAGAAGAATAGAGGTTATTCCGGTTAGAAGAGGCTATGTGGGCAAAGACACAAAAGGTGTTAGTGAAAGAAACACATACGAGGCATTGCATGTGGTTGAAAGTGGTGGTGGCATAGGGATCCAGGTAAAAGATGAGGCTGCAGATGTGAACAGAAGCCAGATCACGAATGCCCCAAAGTGGGGTCACAGACATACAAACAGGCAGGAGGGAGAAAATTCTGTAGGCTACACCTTAAGGTAGAGCCAGAACCCAACCACTTCTTACCATCTTCACTGCCACCACTCTGGTTGTAATCATCACAATTTATTCCATTGGTTATGTAGTCTTATTTTCCCTATTGAATCTGTTCCTCACACAGCAGCCAGAGTGTTTAGAACATAAGCAAACCATGACTCTCCTCCATTTCAAACCCGCCAGTGGTTCCCATTATACTCATTATACAAACCTAGGTACTGACAGTTCTCCTTAGTACTTATTACTATGTGAGAAGCTGTATATTTTATTTATTTATGTTATTCATTGTTGTCTCCCTCAGTAGAATGGAAACTCCATGAGGGTAGGTTTTTTTGGTCTGTTTTATTCGCAGATGTGTCACCAGCATAGTCCTAAGTTGGCAGTCAATATTCATTGAAAGAAAGAATGAAATCTCAGATGTATCATGGTATTCACCCCATTAGTCATTATTGAACAAGTTTATTTCAGCTTATCCCACCTCTGCCCTCTTTTTGTCTGCCGTACACCACTCTCAATTCAAACTATTATGTCTTCCTGAAAAGAACTGGCTTTATGAATGTATATTAGCCTATATCTATTCATAATCCCAAGTTGATTTTTGTTCTTAGCCAAGCCTGGACTAAGTGAATACATGCTTTTCTTTCTTGTACCAACTCCCCTTGCCTGTGATGAGTTCTTAGAACATGATTAGATCCATGTGTGCGAACCAGGGGTGAAATCTTGGCATTTCAATGAGAGGAGAGCAGTGTTGTGACGAACTGTAACAAGAGCTGAATGATAACAGTCACCAGGTTCCTAGTGTAAATCACATCCTCGTTGTTTAAAACCAACCTCTTTATTCCTTGGATTGGTCATACTCTGGCTCTTGGTACTGCTGCTTCCATGCTGTGAAAATGGACTGCTCTATTTTCTCAGGCTCCATAGGGGTATCAAGTATTTGATTTCTTCATAAATAGAGCAGAGAAATATAACCATAGAATAACATTGCGGACACATTTAACAATATTTATTTAATGAGTAAAAGAGCTAGACCTTTTGTTACATTGTCTGCTCTTCCAGTCAGCAAATGTTATTGTGACCATTGGACAACGTTTGAAATCGGCCTATTCTGATTAAGGGAGTGTTTATTACCTTAATGATGATGTGTAAGATTGTTAAACATTTACTTTCGTATGTTATGAAAGCTGAGAAATGGCCCACAGGCCTTCTCAACCTTGCTTTTGGATCCTTACGTAAAGTGAGTACTGCCTAGATGAACAGCATACTACTCAGCACTGTCCAGCAGAGAAGGCAGGCTGACTGCTTTCAAGGTGCTTATTATGATTATCTTAACAACAACAACAACAACCGGTACCACTACTGCCGCTATCACTGTTTACTAAGCACCTGTGACATTAACAACTACTATGGTTTAAATTGCTGTAAAATTCTTTGCCTGTGTTACATCATTGAAAGATCTCAGTTCCTCTATGGAGTGGGCATATCTCTCCATTGTTCTGATTAGAAAATTGTATGTAGAGAGATAAAAAATAAACAAATAGTAAGAGTAGCTTTGACTTAAGTCTTAAACAATGATTCAGTGTTACAGTAGAGAAGGTCTCTACCAAAGCAGCTGTAAGAGGCAGCTGTATGTTTAATTGCTAGGGGGAATAATATGAAGCATATTAAATCTCCTCCTTCAAGGAGTTTAACTTACCAAGCAAAGTGAGTCAGTTTCCTTTGGCAATATTAATTCCCCTCTGGAAATGACTAGATAGCAAATATGAGTCTTTTCTCCACATGGTTTTATTATCTCTTTCTACAGAAAGGAGCGGGTTATCACTTGGATCTCTTTTGGGTGGCCATCCTCATGGTGATATGCTCCTTCATGGCTCTCCCGTGGTATGTAGCTGCTACAGTCATCTCCATTGCTCACATCGACAGTTTGAAGATGGAGACAGAGACTTCTGCACCTGGAGAACAACCAAAGTTTCTAGGAGTGAGGTGTGTTAACTCAGAAGAAAATGGCTCTTCAAAACATATTGTGCACACATCTATGTGGCAATCATAAGGAAATGGTCAGATTTAGAGGAGATAGGACTTGTGATGATGAATTCATTCTTACATTTTTTGTTCCAGAAAGGACTAAATTTTCATCAGAGTTTTCAGTGATCTTTTTCAGTTTACTCCTTATGATATATCATTTTCATTGATTTCTAAAAGGCTAAATGTTGCAATGTAAAAACACAACCAGACATTTTTTTCTTCAACATGCAGGTGATTTTGGTGCTGCAGTGTTGACTCTATCACAATCACATGTGAAGGCCCTAAAACTCTTGAGTCTGCTTATGACTTTTAAGATTCTGTAAAGGGAAAGGTATTCTTATTTTCCAATTATTTTTGTCCCCATAAACACTGAGAAACTTTAACCTCCAGCTGTTCAATTTGGGTAGATGTGAAGGGCAGAAGTAGAAGGTTTTTATACTCTGTTGAGTACTTTTTACAGCAAACTCTGCTCATAAGTGCTTGGGTAGAGAGCTCACATGACAGAGCCATTGTATCCCTGCCAAAACAGTGCGTGATTCTTTTTTGGGGGGTGGGGGAGGGGTGTAGGATGGGAATTATATTTGTTGAAAAGTACTTTTATTGTTGCAGATTTGGAAATTAGACTGATGTGATTTATTGTGCTAATGAAATTTCCTTGAGCTGTTTGTTAATTAGAATATGGGACAATGTAATATCTGTCTCCTATGAAAGAAGGTGTAAGGGTAATTACACAAGAGGATAATTTGCTTTAAAAAATCAGGTCTTCAAAGAGCCTATAATTGATGGACCAAGAGCAAGTGATTTTTCTTTGATTCTAAAAGGAGCAAAAGATTTAGCAGGAGTACTTCTTTCTTCATGAATTCAAATCACATATTGAAATCACTTTAAGAGATTTTTTATAGTTACATTGAGTTTATATACTATCCTTGAGGTATTAATTACATAATATCAGCACCTTTGTTGTTTTACCCAAACATTGATTTTGTCAATGTGTAGTTTTTTTGTTTTGTTTTGTTTTGTTTTTTGTTTTTTGAAGGTGAAAAGACAAGAGCATGTTTATGAAGACAAGAGGTAGATTGGTAATCTTCTGATTTGGTTTCAGGGAACAAAGAGTCACTGGAACCCTTGTGTTTATTCTGACTGGTCTGTCAGTCTTTATGGCTCCCATCTTGAAGGTAAATATGTGAAACATTCACCTCTTCCTTCTCAGATCACTGACATATAATTGGACATGTGAAGAGTGGAATTCTTTGTCAGATATTTGCAAGATTCTCATCAGTTCTATAACACACTGAAGCAGGGGTCAAGTAGAGAGAGGGCCTTAAATAACTTGTCTTGATTTCCTTCTCACTCTTTCATCCCTTCCCTTATCCTTAGTTTTGCAGTTATTTGATTGAACCATATTAAGTTAACAATATCCAAACTTTCTGATCTGTGAAAACAGCAGTTTCATGCAATTTAATCAGACTGGTCTCCCCTCTTCCACATACATATTTCTATTCTCGTCTCCTATACATTCTTTCTTCTATCACCTTCCATTGCTTGTATCCAAATCTCATTCCTCTTCCCCCATTAGACTCCTAGGTAATATGAGTGATGCAGGATAACTATTTTGAAAATTTTCTGCTATTCTTAATTATTGCTTTGTTTCTGTTTTCTTTGACTCAGATTGCCCCGTAATTCACAAAGGTAAATTAGAGTAAAATTACTGACTTATAATTAGAAAGCTTTAGAAATGAACTTTTGAGGAAGAAAAATTATATGATGTAGGTTGTTTAGAAAATTAGGAGTCAATATATAGGTTTCATTGATGGGATGGATATCTGCCTAGAGAGATACATGGAAACTACATGTGAAACCTATTAAGAAGTAGGAAGAAAACTAAAGAAAGCTAGTGTATACCTCTTCATGAAGCTTTCAATTTTCTTTTACAAACATTTTATTCTTTTTTTTCAATCCTATAAACATGCTTGCAAATTATTAATAATTTGTATGTTATGCTTTGTACGACAGTACAAAGCATGAAAGTTACCCATGGACTTAATAGCTATAAACAACCACTGTTAATGATATCCTTCCAAATATTCTGTTAAAATTTTTATTTTTAAACGATTTTAATTTTAAAAGCTTTTAAAATGTTCATTTAATTACATAAGTAATCTTCTGAAGAATTCAAACAATATAGAAGTAGAAATAGTGAAAAGCAAAAACCCTCTGTATCTCTAAAATTAGCAAATTTTATGTCAGTTGCCAATGATGAAGTTGAGGAGAGTAGAACTGTTGTATCTTTGACCTATAAATAAGACTAAGACCGCCTTCAGAGTATTTAGACTGATGTATACAATATGCAGAAAATACTTGTTAAACAGTTAAAACATGTAATTATTCATCTTTTTCCCTTGGTTTCTGCAATGTCAATTAACTAGTTTAATTAGTCTCTGACTGGATTCATGAGGAAATATCTCATCTTACACGTGAGACATTAAGATTAAAAATAACCTCAGAGAAGTTGGTTCTGATTATGTACAGAGGGCCTTAAAAGAGTTTGGAGCTTATGTTCTGCAGGGACAGAGGGAAACCTATTGTCACCTTTGCCAGTGCAAAGCAAGTTATGGGATAGGTGTGAAGGGGTGGTGACTTTCGCAGCATCAAAACTGCTGCCGCCAAATACTTCATGTTCCTCCATTATCCTATAGGTACCAGCACATCAGCTGGTGGAAAGCCTAATGACAGCGCTACCTTTTAGGCAATGGAACCTCATTTACTGAGATCATTTTTAGAGAGTTCATTGCAGACAATTATGAGCCCATGTTGTGAGAGGCTCTTCTAGAAATGAATTTTCCCTGTGGGTTCCTTGAAGGTGGGCTCACTTCGAGCAGCTGCAGAGTTTCTTTTATGAGCTCTGTGCTCAGTCACTAGTGAGGGATAAATGGGCAGAAATCTTTTCATCAGTTTTAACTTACTCATCACCTCCCCCATTTTTCTTTTATGTTTATATAATTTCTTTTCATTAATACAGTATAAAATCCTAATTCAAAAATGTCAGATGTGTTTAAAAGTTCCTTTTGTGTGTATATGTTATAGCAAATTGGCTTCATTCCTGGAGAATCTGACAGTTGAGTAATCATGGATGATTCCAAGGGGACATAGAGAACAGATACTGTATAATTCCTATTTTTAGGAGAGATGCAAGACTTACATTTTCAACAACGCCTCTTCCTGTTTTCCCACCCTGCACCCAAATATGGCTGCAGAGCAGTTAAAGCTGAAAGTTCTTTTGTTCTTTACAGTGATTCTTTTCACCCCGATAGGCAAAGTACCTTAGTATTTACAGAAACAGATTAGAATGCAGGGAAAGAAGGCAGAGAGCTGTAAGAGATCAGTGAGCATGAGTTCTTTTCCTTTGACCTTCCTTAATTGATCCATACCTGGGCTCACCTTCATTCAGCTGCTAGTGTCCACGATTGTGGCTATTTCCATATGGCAATTTTTGAGTTAACCCAAAGAGTCATTGTAAGAATAAATGAAAAATGCAGTCCAGCAAACATTTTTGTTAAGCAAGATTTTGCCCAAAATGTGGGAAATGAAATTGTTTCGTCAATATAGTTTATAGCATACTGTACAAAACCCATATTTGAAAACAACAAGAATATAATAGTCAAGCATTCGCAGTTGTGATTCCTTACTTCATTAAGTTGTGCTATTCCTAACTTCAGGAATCACATTTCCTGATAAAGTCAGCTACTTTCAGATCATGTACCATTGAAGTTTGGTAAGTTATGTGCATTTATCACAAATCCTTTGTTATCTCCGAAAAGTCAATACAGGAAGAAGCAGATATTGAGGGTACAGTTTAACCAAAACCTAAGTTATGACTAAGTAAGAGTCAAGATTAACAATTAACCTTAGAATTCACACAGAAAGTGGTGTCAGGGGTCATGTTTTAGTAGGGAACCTTTTTTCCTCTCCTTTGTGACTCTGTTTTTTTAAAGAACCAGAGGACAACTTCAGAGAATCATTTTACTTAAGAGTCTGTCTTTGAAAGAGCAGATCAAATAAATGGGAAAAGAGAAATGTGTTACTTTTACTTTTTAAAATGAAATGGCTCAACACCATTTCTGCCAACTCCTTACATCCCTTACAAGTTTAATGGTCTTGGGTGATCCAAGTAATTTTCTTTCATGCATTAAGCAGTGTAGGTAATGTTTCCCCTGTATGTTTATGCAAGCTTACTTTAAATATGAAGTTTTTGGCTTTTATTTTGATCTCTTTGCTGAGATCTGTCTTTTATGTAGAAGAATGTAAGGAATTACAGTTTTAAATTTGTGAGGATACCCCTTGACCCTAGCCAGCAACAGTCATACATGCCTCAAAGCACTGAATCTAACCACCGATTCAGTACTGAACAAGAATAACTGGCATCCCTGGCTGGCTAAACAGTTTAGTTCTGGGCTTCTGCAGCAGAAATATTGCCTGGTAAGTGAGTATTCCGTGTGGGGAAAATAGAGGACGCTAAAGGTCATCAAAAAGATGAACGTCACTTCCTTGAGCTTTACTTTCCCCATTTTTTCTAGCAAGTGTGAAGAAGTAAAAATCAAGTGAAGTTCACTGCTACTTTTGTTGCCTTTGCTTGAAATAGTTTCATTCAAGTTAATTAGGAGTAGTCAAATTTATCTGTAAAATTTTTTTTTGTGTTCTAAAATCAGGACACCATTTAATTTGCATTTGAAAATATTTGAGCTTCTACACTATGCCACTTTATTCAGTGCTAGAGAAATAGAGTGTAATGACAGAGATGGTGATGGTGATAGGAGCAGCTACCATTTATTGAGCTTGGCATTTGATTAAGGGGTTAGCACAAATTTTTAAAATTTAGTCCCTCAATGAATGACACCTACAAAAAATTGTCTCTTTTACAGATAAGAAAAATTATTAATAACTTACCAGGTCACAAAGTTCCTAAATAATAGAGTCAAAACGTGAATTCAGGCAATTGACATGAAAGCCAATCTCATAACCTTCATGGTTTATAACCATTTAAAACAAAACATAGTACTTGCCCTCAAAGAATTAATTCACTTTCATTTTCCATGAGGTGATCTTCTTCAGTTTCTTTAATTTTGAATCTTCTCATGTGCAGATAAATACAGCATTTTTACAAACTCCTCATCATACCTCATTCCAGTTTCTTCAGTGACTAGGAAGCAGATTGCAAGTCAGCTTCTGCTTCCTTACCAGCTAAGATTTTCAAGATTTAAGGGAATTAGGATATTATTTGAATAGCATGTTTCTAAATATAGTTGTTATTGCTGAAAGGGCAATATTGTAGAACTTAAGTCAGACCAGGGCTTTGAGTCTGACCTCTGCAGCCATTCTTCTGGTCTGTACCACTGCCATTTTCCACCCTGACCACTGAGGACCAAAGAGAGTTCTGCTAAACAATTGCTGGCTTCTCAACTTGCCAGTCAGATTCTCCTCATGATAATTATGACATTAGTACCCCATTTGTCACTTATTATCTATTCAGAACCAGGCCCTGGATTAGATATTTTATGTGATATAGTCTTTATCATAGCCTCTTTTAAATGACAATACTGAGGATAAGTTAATAATTTTCTCAATGTTACAGAACTGGTAGGGCCAGAATTTGAAACCAGGTCTGTCTGACTTTTGTGCCCATGCTCTTAATCAGGATCTCGTTCTGGGTTTTACATGCACATGTGCACACGCACGCACACACACACACACACACACACACACACATACATATGATGACCATTATTCTGCTAGGAGGTCTCACTGCTGTACTGAATTCTGGGCTGGACATTAAATTTACCCTTTTCTCATTTACTCTTCTGAGAATATTAAAATACTATTAGCACATCAAAGGGAGGCATAAGTGAAAAAGAGTAGAACTGAATTCACCAGAATTTGAAAAATTTGGTGACATGGTCTCTGATTATGTGAACTCCTATTTTGATTTTATCCAAATTTAGTGACATGGTCTGAATATGTGAACTTCTATTTTATCTCAATTATTCCATCTTGTTGTAGGATCAATACTTGATTTCATGTATGGTAATCTTATTTATGATTATAGTTTTGTGCTTTTTGGGTATGATTGGTTATCTATAAAATTTCCTTTACATAATTTTATCATTTGACAATTCTTGATATGCCTGTAAACTTGGTATACTTTGTGTTTTTATGTTTTAATTACTCCTGTATTGCTTTGTAAAATTATCTACTTACTATTATTAGGTATATTATATTGGTTTAACTTAAGATGATGGCGTTCCATCTTCTTAAAGCACATCTTCTCTTTCCTCCTTTGAGAAATTTCTGGTGCAAGAAATGATTATTTTGTGATGAATTTTTAAGGGTTGACCTCATGTAACTCATGAACTAAATCCAATAAAAAATATACTTTAATCCAATAATTCTATTAAATTTCACCAAGATTTCCATATTGAAAGATTTTTATTGAGAAGTTGCACTATTTTAAGGAAAATGGCAAATTTCAAAGGATATATTTGCATCACATTGAAGTTGGCCAAAGTCAACTTAGTAGCCTTCTTTATATGTATTATTTCCTTTCCAACAAAGAATAACTGTTTAAAAAACATTTTCATATCTAAAGCTATTTTTCTACCCACCCACCCCCATGCCATTCTGTCACTGTTACCTTCTGATTTTATTTTGTTGTAGATTTGGTGATATCATAATCATAAATTCACAGAGAATGGACCTAAACACCAAGGCACAACTGTCCTTCACTTTGACATCAGAACCATGTTAGAAAAAACCTGTAGCTAAGCCTAGCTGAGGGGTGAGGATGAAGCCAGGGATGGTCCCTTTTGTGCTGGCTTTCTTTCAAACTAGAACAATGCTTTACTCAGATGAAAAAGTAACTACTGCAGGAATTCTAACTAGTTTTCCATGATTAAACTATACTTCTCTGTTCCCTTCTTTTCTTTCCTTCCAGCCACCCCACCCCCACTGCTTACCAAATTAAAAATGAAATGACAAGAAAGAAAAGTGGAAGATGTATAAAAAATGAATCAAAGCTATTAAATGATCCTTTTCTTACTTTTTTTTTTTTACTTTTTGGTACATTTATACACAAGAATCACAAGGAATAGAAATATGCACATTGCAAAGGAAATGAAGGCACGTGTCAGAAGAAAAGAGGCTTGAGTGTGATGCGTTCACCTCTTTGTGGTGACTGTTGGGTATTACAGCTTCCCCAGCCGTAACTTCATCCCTCCTATCCCCATCATTTTTTTTTTTTTCTGACATCAAAATCAAAATTAGCTACATTAAAAATGTTGTCTGTTTTTGAAGAAACATTTTATGTTTTATATATGTAAATAAGTATATTTCATATAAATTTAAGCATCTCCATGGCTAACTAATAACAATTGGAAATATTTGTTACACATTTTAGAATTTACTCATTCTCTAATAGTGGCCAAAGAGTCTCATATGCATAACTACTTTCGACAGTCACAAGGAGAGGCTGATAGAAATTGTGCTTCACTTAATACATGCAGTATTTTAAAAATTACTCTAAAGCCATACTATGTTTTCTGGTTACAGTAGCCTCCTTTATGGGGATTTGGTAAGATTTGCCTTAATTGATTTGTGGTTTCAGTATTTTAGCTTCGAAAAATCCTGAAATTACTTGAACTTCTTTTTAAATTGTAAAGTTGAGAACCTTTTGTTTTTCAAACAGAAGTCTTCAGAAACAGAATCTTTTTTATTTGCTTAGTTTTCTTAGTCCTAGGGGAATTTCGAAGGTCTAGCAATAGATACAGTTTACAAACAGCACTTCTCCTTGTTAAAACACTTTGTATTAATATGAAATATTTTGGCGAGTTAATGCATGAAAGGTATTAATTCAGTTTTAAAGATGTGTATTAATCCATGTATGTAATTAATTGCTTCCAGATGCTCCTTTCAAGCAGTGTTCTCTTTAGTAAGGTCTCATAATATTCCCAAGAAGAGAGAGGACAGTCTTTTGATGTTTATTTTATTGAAGAGATATATATACATCGAGATGATAAATAATTTGGCAAAAATTATTAAGGATAAAAATCAACAGACTGTATTGAAAGGAACTTGGTCTCAAGAGTGAGGCAACCATCTATTAATACCTCTATTTCTGTCTACCTCACAGTTCACACAAGTATCTGGTTTGCATTTCAGGGTAAAGGAAAACAGAACTTTTCCTTCATTAATTAAAAAAAGTTGTTATTTAGGTGCATACTCACTCAAAAAACAAGCATCCAATGAAAATTTAAAGTCCTTTTAACCCTTGATTTATTACTAGTACAAAGAGTTCAGAAGTTCATCAATTGATTAGTAAAGTATACTAGTTAGAGGCCACTGTGTTACAATAGCCTGTATTTTAGTTTTAGATTTAGCCTTTATTTAAATGATTCCTCCTCATTCCTCTTTTTTCTTATTATTGTTTTTAACTTTTATCCATTTTTTTCTTTCTAGTTTATACCCATGCCTGTACTCTATGGTGTGTTCCTATATATGGGAGTAGCATCCCTTAATGGTGTGCAGGTAAGTTTTTCCATGGTAATAAAAGCACAGTAGTGTTTTTCTAATAGTAAGACTAGTCCAGTAACAGATCTTTGAAGAAAAGTGCTAATCATTAACTGCTAAATTTTAAAAATACATTTATTTTGTACTTCATCATTCAGCTGCTTTTCATTTCTGGTTTAATTGACAAGTTAGCCAGTATTAACAAAAGTTACCATACATACCCATTCTTTAAATAAGCTATTAAAAGTCATTTGATCAAGAAAGTGAGAGGCTATAATCTTTCTTTTCCTCCTCCTTACCCATATTTATCTCTGTTTTGCTGTCTCAGGAAGGATATCTAACTCTTTCTGTGTGTTCTTCAAGATGGTATTTATTCATTTGCTTTAACTCTATACGAAGAACAGGCTGTTCTTGATTTGCTTTTCACATGGCTTTAGCAATAATCAAGTTTTTTTTTTACCAGTAAAAGAATAAAGTCAATGTGGTTTATGTATTCCTTTTGTTGAAAACTTCAGCTATTCATAACTTCGGGAAAAAATCATTATCAGCTGGGCATAGTGGTGCACACTTTTAGTTTCAGCTACTTGGGAGGCTGAGGTGAAAGGATCACTTGAAACTTTGAGTCCAGCCTCAGCAACGTAGTAAGACTCTGTCTCTTCAAAAAAGGAATCATTAGGGAAAACTTCGTAAGTGACTTTGTCTTTTAATTGGGTTTTAATTTATTTGGCACCAGGAAACTGGAAGTACTTATGCTGTTTTCTGGCACCTTGTTAACTGTAGCCTTATTTAGCACTTAGTAATATTTTAATGGGAAAAGACTGCATGTCCTGTGAACATCATAAGAATTTATTTGAACTCCTTCAAAATAGTCCTCGATTTTGCTTATTGAATTCAGATTAATTTGGTTTTAAAGTCAGATAGAACTGGGCAAGTGGCCAGATCACTAAAAAGAGAAAAGGCTCTTTACTTTTCTCTGTTTAGGTCTGCTAAGTAGAGTTCATCATCATATGGATATTTGTTACAAAATACAAGGTGGTTCTTCATAGACTGGACTAGATGAATGTGAGTTTATTGCCCATGAGACTTTTGGGAAGTATAAATTTGTAAAATTATTTTTACCTGCCATTGTAAATATTCCTTATTTCCCAAAATGGAAAAATATGAAACTAAAATGGTTCCTAGACAAATAGCTCTTATTTTTGTTTGCCCATAATGACCTGGTCTAGATCATAAATTTAATTCTATGTATTTTAAGGGCTTTATTGGTCGAAACTCAGTACATATTTGTTTAATAAAAAAGAAGAGGCTGGACATGGTGGCTCACGCCTGTAATCCAAGCACTTTGGAGGCCAAGGCGGGCAGATTACCTGAGGTTGGGAGTTCAAGACTAGCCTGACTAACATAGTGAAATCCCATCTTTATTTAAAAAAAAAAAAAAAGAAAGAAAAGAAAAAAACACATAATAATGCTGGGGAAAAACAACCAGGGACAGCTAGTAGATATCTTAAATTCTGCAAAGCTACTACCCCTAATGGCTTTTCTCTTTTTCTTTCTTTCTCGATTCTCCCTTGTTTAGACATTTTTGGTGAGACCTGACTTAGCAAGAAATTTTGTAACCAAAACTTTAGAAAGAGAAGGTCCCCACCAGTCAAAACTAGTTCTAGAGGGAAAAAGAAAACCTTTTAAGTAGGAAATCACTAGAGAAGACTGTGATAGTCTAGTTTACTTTTACACTTCTTTCCTTCCAGAAAGAAAATAGAGATTATTTCAGAATTCATATTCCATGATTATACAATTCAATAGCTATTTACTGAGCATCTTTCACTGAAAGATCCTGTGACAGGTTGTTGAATATCTTCCCATTTGTCATTGGCAATGTCAATTTGGCAGTTATTCTTTGAGGCACAGTACCTGGCACATAGATGCTTAGTAGTTATTTCGATACCTGTTTATACATGACCATATGATAGCCTCTCTTAGATTCAGATGTCAAACCTGAAACTCACTGTAGTATTCATATGGCTTTTCTCTGAAAAGAAATGGTGATATACTGCTGAGTGTATTAGTCAAGTTATGTCACTCAAAAAATATGGAATTTATGAAAACATAATGTATTCCCATTTTTAGGTTGGATACTTCCTTTATATCCCTAAAACATTCCTGAAATGTATTAATATATGATGCATAGTATCATCTCCTATTTTTTCAGATAAGGCAACTGAGGCAGAGTAGGATTCATGAGTTAGACATTACCCTTCAGCATATTATTACGATAATATGCAAAAGATCCTCTTTCCTAAGACTCAGAGAGTAAAAATAGAAACCAGGAGATGAGCTTCTAGAATTTATGTTTTTGTTTGTGACTTTATTCTTTAGTGGACACTTTTTCTTATACCTCTGCATAACATTCCTGCAATATAATAACAAAAATTTGAAGACTTGTGCTTGACTAAATTTCTGCATTCCTCGACCATTCCTTTGTCCTCTGAAAAGGACACTGCTTGCCTAAATTATAGAATATAAATCAGTAGTGATTAGTTGGATATACTGGAAATGATTCGTGCATCAGCTCTTGAAGTAATGCAGTTGGACTCCTTTCCTCTTTCCTCCCCAGTTCATGGATCGTCTGAAGCTGCTCCTGATGCCACTGAAGCATCAGCCTGACTTTATCTACCTGCGTCATGTTCCCCTGCGCAGAGTCCACCTGTTCACTTTTCTGCAGGTGTTGTGTCTGGCCCTGCTTTGGATCCTCAAGTCAACTGTGGCTGCTATCATTTTTCCAGTAATGGTAGGGATTTATTTGATTGAATCTACCTATGAGATCATATGGATATCATGTTGGTTATTGTTATATGGAAGACACACATCTCTTTTATGTGTGGTTTCAAATAAGTCCAGCTTTGACCTCATGACTTGATCAGTTGTAATTTACATTTCCCATGTCTATGGTTGTTTAGGATGGACCTTAGAATCAGGCTCGAGTTCCAATACTGGCCCTGGCCGATACTAATCAGTAAACTTCTTTGAACTATTATTAACTCATCAGTAAAACAGGGGTTGCATTGTTGTTTTTCTGATCATCAAAATTGAATATCAAGCATGTAGCACAATGCCTGACACACAGTAGACACCAGTGCATGTTAATTACTTTTTAAATGTTGTTGTACAATACAATTAATCTAAGTAAGAGTGTAGGACATTTCAAGCAATAAAGTGCTTGGCAACTTGTGAGAACGCATCCAATACATTAGAAGAAATACGGCGAGAAGTTCAGTTTTTAAATTTCTTGTGGTTTGCATAATGCTAAGTTTAAAGATAAGGTGGGGACACTCTGTCCTTGTCATAATATGATGAGAAACAAGGCAAAGCAACTAACATTTAACCCTGAGTCACAAGTGAAATAAGAGGTAAAGGAGTTAGGTATTTGGCTTCATTACAGAATTTTATAATTTACCATAAATCTGTATTTTTTGCAAGAAAATGCATATATGTACACTTAAAACAAGACACAAAGGGAGCCTTGAGTCTGTTTTATCTCCCCTGCAGTTTTGAAAACAGAGTTTTCATATACTTACTGCATTTTATTTTTATAAAAATCCTCTTACTCTTAGCCAGGATTATTATTTTATTTTTTGTATTTGTTGTTTGAATTTTTTCTTCTCCCAAGGATGCAAGAAAAAAATGGATATTAAATACTAGTGATATTTGTTAGCTTGGATTTTTTAAATGCTCCCTTATGTCTTTCTTTCCTTTTTAAAAAAAAATAAAAATAGAAAACTATATTTACTGAAAAACACACTGAATGTAAGAAGCAACTAGAATTTACCTACTAGCCTTATCTACCTGCCTACAAATTTTGCCGAAGCCAGGAAAATTGAAGCTAGAGCAGGATACATTTGAATTATATCCAATAAATCACTTTTTGCCTATGCTAAATGATTTTTAAATGCTTTACTTTTCTAAAGTGTTTTTATCTTTTCAGAACTTTTATTTGGTCACAGTGTAATTCTGTAATAAAAGTTAGGTTAGATGTTATTTATTTCTCTAGGTAATGAGGAAACTGTCATAGAGAGCATGATGCTGATAAAGACAACTGCTTAATTTGAAGCAAGTCAGGATGCCTATAACTTGATGCATATTAAATTTATTGTGGAATAAAGATATCTTTAATGTACCCTCAGAATTCATTCTTCAAGAGCAATTCATAGAACCAAAAATCCACAGGTCAAGAATATTTGTTTTGGAAGCAGACAAGTGGGACCCTTTGTATTATTGTGATCTGCATTCATTTCCCTCACAGACTTTAAGGATCTTGGATAACATACTTAATGTCTCTAACCTTCAATTTCCTCAACTGTATAATGGAAATAATAATACCTACTTTTGAAGTTTGTTAAGAATAAATGAGATAATATTGCCTAAGATTGAATAAAGTGTCTGGCATATGTTAACTGTTTAGTTAACGGTGGTGATTGAAGTACCCTTTGAATATTCAAATACTACCTTATTGTGAATACTTTGAAGATGTCTTAGTGTTCTATGTGTTGTACAGATTCTCTTGATTGCTAAAAACTTTTATAATGTTTTAATTTTTAATACTTAATCATATGCCAGCTATTTTTTGACTTTCAACTTTTATTTAAAATCTCACATAGAAGGAAATGGTTTTGAAAAACAATCCTTTCATAATAAAATTCTAATTGAATGTGATCATGCATTTCAGTGAACAAAACAAAGTGAGTTTCAACTAAGACTTTTATAAAACAACATTCCCCATGTAGAAAATTATTAGAGTTCACTTGGTATAAGTTCATATAGTCAAGATCAGGTTTGTCATACTCTAGCCTTACACAAAGTAGGTTTCTGTGGAATTTGATGGGATGTTATCTGTGCTCACTGCAACTTCATCAAACACGGTTTCTTTCATACTTTTAATATTCGCCCTTCCAGATCTTGGCACTTGTAGCTGTCAGAAAAGGCATGGACTACCTCTTCTCCCAGCATGACCTCAGCTTCCTCGATGATGTCATTCCAGAAAAGGACAAGAAAAAGAAGGAGGATGAGAAGAAAAAGAAAAAGAAGAAGGGAAGTCTGGACAGTGACAATGACGATGTAAGGAACTTTCCAAATTCCAAAGGAAAGCTAGTTAAAGAAACAAATGTGAAAATTATCGCTTTTTATACCTGATGTGAAATGGAGGGCAAGTTCTAAGAATGTTTATCTGGATGTGTGGCATGTTACTCATTTCACCTCCCTTTGCCCTTTATATTCTCTCTTTGGTTTTTTATATTTTCTGAAGTCTTTCTGTAACCATTAATACACTAATAATGACATAATGACTAATAATGACTTCTAAAAAATTTAAAACTCACCACATTTAAGAACTCTGATCTCATAGATATAAAGGAAGTTTGCTTAGTAATACTATAAAATGTATTTGGTTTCTATTAATAACCCAGGGCTTATATTTGAGATAATAACTCAATTTTATGTAATATTAAGCCTAATGTGGATAGATGTCAGTGATCTCACTTTGTGTGAGCTATGAATCTGAGTAGGCTCTCCACCAAAGTTCTATGCTGTTTTATTAATATTAGTACTATATTTATGCTAATATGATTTAGCATTATTTTTCTGTAGCTCTTCAGTAAAAAGAAAAGTGAATTGGAGTTTGGGGTCTTTTTACGTAATTATAGTGGTTAGTGTCATGGTCCAGAGGGTCCTCCTGCAATTAGGGGATTAAGTTGAGAAATAAAATTATTGCCCAGTTTTTTCTTTAGGTGACCGGCTCACAGAATACTGATTCTCCACTAGGGATCTGTAATCCATGCTAGAAGAAAAGCTGGGATTTATTTTCTTTAACACATGTAATAACCCCTTATTACAGTAGCCTTTTGAAAAGATTGCCAAAATAATGTTTTCCATTTGAAAATCTGTTCTGGATTTTACACAGTGCAGTCTCACAAATGATTTTTTTGTGCATCATTACCCATTCTAAAGTAGGAATATTGTTAATTTTTAGTTTCTACTTAGTACTTGATGACTTTGATCATTGCATACCTTATCCTTAATTGTCTTAATAGCTTGCTATCACAGTATTTATTTTTTGCTCCCATTTTACAGATGAGGAAATTTAGACTGAGAAATGTTAAATATTTTTAAAAATTTTTAAAGCTTTAATGAGGTATGATTGACATAAAATTGTATATATGTAAGGTGATGCTTTGATATATATATTTAAGTCATTTGTCTAATTGTGCACAGCCATAGTGGCAAAGCTACAACTCGAATCCAGGCCTCTCTGGTTAGTTCCAACTGATCAGGCTGTCTGACTGTATTCTTTTTGTAGAACTTGGAAATAGTACAGTGAAAGAAGGCAAGAGACGTAATTGGATTTCACATAAATTGATTCAATAAGCAAAAGACTTAATGCATGAGGCACATTTAGCTAAAGAGAAAAAGAGGTGAAGAGAGCTTTATGACTGTCATCATCCATCTGCAATGAGAACAGGTATATAGATTTTGTTTCCAATGATGACAGAAAAAGAATGCGTTTTAACTGCAGCAGAGATTAAGATGTAATAGAAGAATGATGCATTTACACATTTAATACAAATTAAAATTTGAAATGAATTTCTGGACCACTCAAGACCAAAAAAAAAAAAAAAAGGTTGCCTAAAATATTAAAATAATTAAAGCAGTATTTTGTCCAAAATAAGTATGTCAACTTATGTACATGGACCTCAAATTTAAAGTTCATTATACATTATGAATGTATGAATGTACAAAGAGGGAGATTATGGAATACCCTCTAATGATATTTAAGAAAAAATAGTAAAATACCAACTTTGGAGAATGTTTTAAATATACTGTTCTCGAGTGACAAAAGTTGGATCAAATGAACTCCTTGTTCTTCCAATTCTTAGATATGATTTCCAACAAATCCTATTCCACTTAAACAGTGTTTTTTTATATGAATGTTTACCATTTTCAACTCTGTGTTTCCAACAGATTTCTTGAAGCCAAAGTGTCATACTTGATTTTTTTCCTCTTTCTTTTCCTCCTACCCCTACCAAAACAAACAAACATATACATTTATTCCTAGGCACTGAATTCAGCCAGGCAATTTAGAGTACATCTGTGCAGTGTGTTCTGTGGGTTGAGCTAATTAGTGAGGGGTCCACATTTGGAACGTGGTCCTCCTAAGTTTGCCTCTAGTCACATGGTTTGGGATCTATGGATACAGGAAGTCACAAGGGGACATGCGAGTAACAGCTATAATGTAATATTTATGAGTACATATAGTGAAAATTATGGCTTGCCAACATTTTGAGCCCCTCACAGTCATTTTTTAATCTGCTTGGTAGGCTGTAATTAAGGGTGGGCTGCAACCTATCCATGTATAATTGCTATTATTTGGGAAAATATTTGAAATACTATAATGTCTTACTGTTTTTGACATTCTCATAAAGGTAAGTGCATGTGGCATCTTTTATTATTATTATTATTATACTTTAAGCTCTGGGATACATGTGCAGAACGTGCAGGGTTGTTACATAGAAATACACTTATGGTGGTTTGCTGCACCCATCAACCTGTCATCTACATTAGGTATTTCTCCTGATGCTATCCCTCCCGTAGCTCCCAACAGGCCCCAGTGAGTGATGGTCCCCTCCCTGTGTTGATGTGTTCTCATTGTTCAACTCACACCTATGAGTAGGAACATGCAGTGTTTAGTTTCCTGTTCCTATATTAGTTTGCTGAGAATAATAGTTTCCAGCTTCATTCATGTCCCAGCAAAGGACATAAATGCATCCTTTTTATGGCTGCATAGTATTTCATGGTATATATGTGCCACATTTTCTTTATCCAGTCTATCATTGATGGGCATTTGGATTGGTTCCAAGTCTTTGCTATTGATCCATTCTATCATTGATGGGCATTTGAGTTGGTTCCAAGTCTTTGCTATTGTGAATAGTGCTGCAGTAAACATATATGTACATGTGTCTTTATAATAGAACAATTTATAATCCTTTGGGTATATACCCTGTAATGGGGTTGCTGAGTCAAATGGAATTTCTATTTCTAGGTCCTTGAGGAATCGCCACACTGTTTTCCACAATGGTTGAACTAATTTACACTCCCAGCAACAGTGTAAAAGTGTTCCTATTTTCTCACATCCGCTCCAGCATCTGTTGTTTCCAGACTTTTTAATGATCACCATTCTAACTGGCATGAGATGGTATCTCACTGTAGTTTTGATTTGTATTTCTATAATGACCAGTGATCATAAGCTTTTTTTCATATGTTTGTTGGCCGCATAAATGTCTTCATTTGAGAAGTGTCATATCCTTTGCCCACTTTTTGATGGGGTTTTTTCTTGTAAATATGTTTAAGTTCCTTGTAGATTTTGGATATTAGACCTTTGATGAATAGACTGCAAAAACTTTTTCCCATTCTGTAGGTTGCCTGTTCACTCTGATGATAGCTTCTTTTGCTGTGCAAAAGCTCTTAAGTTTAATTAGATCCCATTTGTCAATTTTGGCTTTTGTTGTCTTTGCTTTTGGTGTTTTAGTCATGAAGTCTTTGCCTGTGCCTATGTCCTGAATGGTATTGCCTAGGTTTTCTTCTATGTTGTTTATGGTTTTAGGTCTTATGTTTAAATCTTTAATCTGTATTGAGTTAATTTTTGTGTAAAGTGTAAGGAAGGCATCCAGTTTCATTTTTCTGCATATGGCTAGTCAGTTTTCCCAATGCCATTTATTAAATAGGGAATCCTTTCCCATTGCTTGTTTTCATCAGATTTGTCAAAGATCAGATGGTTATAGATGTGTAGCGTTATTCCTGAGGTCTCTGTTCTGTTCTGTTTGTCTATATGTCTCTTTTGGGACCAGTAGCATGTTGTTTTGGTTACTGTAACCTAATAGTATGGTTTGAAGTCAGGTAGCGTGATGCTTCCAGCTTTGCTCTTTATGCTTATGATTGTCTTGGTTATATGGGCTTTTTTTTGGTTCCATATGAAATTTAAAATAGTTTTTTTCTAATTCTGTGAAGAAAGTCAATGGTGGCTTGATGGGGATAGCATTGAATCTATAAATTACTTTGGGCAGTATGGCCATTTTGATATTGATTCTTCCCATCTATGGGTGTGGAATATTTTTCCATTTGTTTGTGTCCTCTCTTATTTCCTTGAGCAGTAGTTTGTAGTTCTTCTTGAAGAGGTCCTTCACATCCCTTGGAAGTTGTATTCCTTGGTATTTTATTCTCTTTGTAAAAATTGTGAATGGGAGTTCACTCATGATTTGGCTCTCTGTTTGTCTATTACTGGTGTATAGGAATGTTTGAGATTTTTGCACTTTGATTTTGTATCTTGAGACTTTGCCAAAGCTCTTATCAGCTTAAGAAGATTTGGGGCTGAGATAATGGGGCTTTCTAAGTATACAGTCATGTCATCTGCAAACAGAGACAATTTGACTTCCACTCTTCCTATTTAAATACGCTTTACCTCTTCTCTTGCCTGACTGCTCTGGCCAGAACTTTCAATACTATGTTGAATAGGACTGGTGAGTGAGGGCATCCTTGTCTTGTGCCAGTTTTCAAAGGGAATGCTTCCAGCTTTTGCCCATTCAGTATGATATTGGCTGTGGGTTTGTCATAAATAGCTCTTATTATTTTCAGATATGTTCCATCAATATCAGGTTTATTGAGAGTTTTTAGCATGAAGGGGTGTTGAATTTTATCGAATGCCTTTTCTGTGTCTGTTGAGATAATCATGTGAGGTTTTTTTTGTCATTGTTTCTGTTTATATGGTGGATTACATTTATTGATTTGCATGTGATGAACCAGCCTTGCATCCCAGGGATGAAGCTGACTTGATCATGTGGATAAGCTTTTTGATGTGTTGCTGGATTCTGTTGCCAGTATTTTATTGAGAATTTTCACATTGATGTTCATCAGGGATATTGGCCTGAAATTTTCTTTTTTTGTGTGTCTCTGCCAAGTATTGGTATCAGGATGATGCTGGCCTCATAAAATGACTTAGAGAAGATTCCCTCTTTTTCTGTTTATTGGAATAGTTTTAGAAGAAATCGTGCTAGCTCGTGTTTGCACCTCTGGTAGAATTCCTCTGTGAATCCGTCTGGTCCTGGGCTTTTTTTGGTTGGTAGGCTATTAACTACTGCCACCATTTCAGAACTTGTTACTGGTCTATTCAGGGATTCGACTTCTCCCTGGTTTAGTCTTGGGAGGGTGTATGTGTCCAGGAATTTATCCATTTCTAGATTTTCTAGTTTATTTGCATAGAGGTGTTTATAGTATTCTTTGCTGGTGGTTTGTATTACTGTGTCAATGGTGATATCCCCTTTATCATTTTTTTATTGTGTCTATTTGATTCTTCTCTCTTTTCTTCTTTATTCCTCTCGCTAGTTAGTGGTCCATACATTTGGTTAATTTTTTCAAAACGCCAGCTCCTGGGTTCATTGATTTTTTGAAGGGGTTTTCATGTCTCTATCTCCTTTAGTTCTGCTCTGATCTTAGTTATTTCATGTCTTTTGCCAGCTTTTGAATTTACTTGCTTTTGCTTCTCTAGTTCTTTTAATTCTGTTTCTTTTCATTGTGATGTTAGGGTATCAATTTTAGATATTTCCTGCTTTTTTTTTTTCATCCCAGAGATTCTGAGTACATTGTGTCTTTGTTTTCATTGGTTTCAGAGAAAATCTTTATTTCTACCTTCATTTCACTATTTACCAAGTAGTCATTCAGGAGCAGGTTGTTCAGATTCCATGTAGTTGTGGGATTTTGAGTGAGTTTCTTAATCCTGAGTTCTAATTTGATTGCACTGTGGTCTGAGAGACTGTTATGATTTCCATTTTTTTTTTTTTTTGCATTTCTGAGGAGTGTTTTACTCCCAATTATGTGGGTAATTTTAGAATAAGTGTGATGTGGTGCTGAGAAGAATGTATATTTTGTTGATTTGTGGTGGAGAGTTCTGTAGATGTCTGTTAAGTCAGCTTGGTCCAGAGCTGAGTTCAAGTCCTGAATGTCCTCGTTAATTTTCTGTCTCATTAGGTCTAATATTGACAGTCGGGATTTAAATTCTCCCACTATTATTGTGTGGGAGTATAAGTCTCTTTGTAGGTCTCTAAGAACTTGCTCTAAGAATCTGGATGCTTCTGTATTGGTGCATATATATTTAGAATAATTAGCTCTTCTTGTTGCATTGATCCCTTTACCATTATGTAATGCCCTCCTTTGTCTTATTTGATCTTTGTTGGTTAAAATCTGTTTTATCAGAGACTAGGATTGCGACTCCTACTTTTTTTTTCTTTCTTATTTTTTTTTCTTTCTTTCCATTTTCTTGGTAAATCTTCCTTTATCCCATTATTTTGAGTCTATGTGTGTCTTTGCACCCGAGACGGGTCACCCGAATACAGCACACTGACGGGTCTTGACTCTATCCAGTTTGCCAGGCTGTGTCTTTTAATTGGGGCATTTAGTCCATTTACATTTAAGGTTAATACTGTTATGTGTGGCATCTTTTTTATTCTGTTTTGCCAGTTTGAGTGCATTATATTAGTTCTCTTAAAGGATGCTGTAGTTCATTAACTTCTTTAGAGTCATCATAAGAAAATTTTCCACGTGCGTAAAAAGCTTTATGTTAACATTTTTTTAAACATTAAGTAAGTCTCATTTTTTTTTTCAACTAAAGATCATCTTTTTGGTACTTTCAGAGATATATTGGTCTTTGAGTGCAAACATAGACTTAGAATCAATATAATACAATTTAACAAAGCAAAGTGGTAATCTTTGGGAAATCTATTATAGTTTGCTATTATAGTTTGTGGTAGGTGGCCTGTTCTTTAAGCAGTCCTATGATTACCTGCCTGGTTTTTTTGTTTTATTCTGGTTATGATCTTCTGCTTACGTAACCATCATAGACACCTTTTTAAACATTTTGTTTTCTTACATTTTGCTTACATGTTCAGATATCTTTGGCACAAGCTAACCAAAATGAACCTTTATCCATAAAATAGTACTTAGAGTAAGTGAGGAAAGTTTATTTTTTAGTGTACATAGAAGGCTCCTTGATCATGGATATTTAAAAAGTCTGTCACTTGTTCTAGAGGAAAGATGGGTCATGATTTTTCTAGAGACAGAATCAGCAGAAACAAAATAAGAGTTTCAAGACCATTTATAATTTAGGAAGTTTCCTAACTTCAATCTGTTTTTGCATTGAGAAAATTTGCTTCACACATACAACTCATAAACATTTGCTGATTGGGAGTCTAACTTATAGAAAGCTTTACAATTCAGTTGTAGTGATCTCTCTTTGGTATAGTTCTAGTTTTAATTGACTCAATACCATCAACTCAGAAGAGTGGGAACAAACATGAGGGGGAAAGAAGCCATGCAGTTAAAAGCTAGCAAACTGGAAGTAATTACAGGGCTTTTCTTCTTAGTATTAAGTAAATGATTATATGAAAGGTTTGATCGATACTGGGAGATAGGAAGGGTTGTATAATAAAAATATTCTGAAATCTGTTGTACGTTTTTTTCACAGTCTGACTGCCCATACTCAGAAAAAGTTCCAAGTATTAAAATTCCAATGGACATCATGGAACAGCAACCTTTCCTAAGCGATAGCAAACCTTCCGACAGTGAGTAGAACTAACCTCTTGCTTGCTTGCTTGAATATGATTTGCACTTAACAGAGAAGACACTTTAGAATTGCCATCTGCATTAACTTTCCCCCAATTTTGTTTTTCATTTTTTTCTGTGAGAAGATTTACACTTAATATAATAAAACTTTATTTTTATATACCCTATACCCTAAGCTTCACTCTTAACTTCTTCCTTTTATCCATAATCTTTAAAATTTTTATTTGGTAGTCTTTTCTCTTCCCCAAATCATCCCCAGTTTTTCCAATTGCTAAATTAATAACCATGTTTTAATTGATTTTTCTCTTTTTTTCCTGCTGGTATTTAGAATTGCAGCTTATAGTACTACATCACTGTCACTGTTTGTCTTCCTTAGGTTTTAACCAATGATCAAATCAGCTCAAAAGAGAAATTGATCAATAAATAGTTAATATTGATAATCTGGAAAAATTATTATTTTGATTAAATTAGAAATCGAAGTATTAGCACAACTTTCTAGATATAACTTATATGCATTTGCTTTCTAATTTGTTCATCCCTTCTTTTGCTAATTCAAAATTATCATTATAACTGCACTGGTCTTTCTAGGGTAATAGCCTGGTGGCTATTACCAGTGCAATAGTTTATGACATTTTTCCTCCTGTAATTGAATTAACAGGTCTCTTAGAAATGGGGTCAACCTCTAGAGTAATGTTAGTGACCATTTCAGACTTTCCAATAGTAGGTAGCAGTTGCCATCAAGATATTTTCCACTTTGCCTTCTTATTGAAGAACATGCATCGTTTTAGATTCAGATGCACTTCAAAGTACACTGATCTGTTACAGAAAAAGACAGTTAAGACACGTTTATTTCTATTTTACCAAGCCACCTCCACTTCAATAAGAGATTACTGTTATCAAGAAAAGTTTGGAATAAATTTCTATTGATTAAAAAAAAAAGGTATATTAGTTACCAATCATTGAGTAACAAATTGCTGTAAAACTTTTAGCAGTTTAAAACAGCAAACATATTTTCTTACACAATTCCTGATATTCAGAAATGCAGGGGCAACTGATTTGGTTCTGGCTCAGAGTTTCTAGTGATATTGCACTGAAAGCTGTCATCAGCTGGGGTTGAGTCTCTGAAGACTTTTTTTTTTTTCTTTTTGTCCAGAAAGAAATGAAGGAATTTCTTGAAAATGATAATATGTTCCAGTGTGAGAGCGGGCCTGAGCATAGGGGCTTAAGGCCCCCAATACAAAATTTTGGAGAGTTTAAATACCCTCTACTTGGGGTGTGCCCTATGTAAATGAAGAGGATGAAGTAAAGTTACAAAGTCATTTACTTGGCCTATGCCCCATGGAGAGGATATTTCCTATCGTAGCTGATGTGTGACGCAGCCTTATGTTCCCTGCCTCCAGACTTTTTTCCTGCCTCATCTCCTCACTGAGAGATGTGATCTTCCTAAAGATTCATGGGAAGCAGAGGGACCAGTGTTTTTTTTTCTGTAACTGCTTCATGCTGGCGTGGGGCATAGTACCTACCTATTGGGGATCACTGAACTTTCTTCCTGCTTTGTCTAGTGAGGCAGGGTAGCTCCCTGATGGACAGGGGTGGTATCTTCACCTGGAACCAGCTGGCTGGACTTCGTTCCATGATCATCTGAAGCTTGATGGTCTCTAGACAAGAGGAAATGAACTTGGTTAAAGGGGGAATTTTTTTAAACAATATTCTGGGATGCCATTGTTCTGAACTAAGCTCATGGACTAGGCCCCAACAGACCAAACCAAATCAAACCAAAATAAAGTCATTTGTGCTAAGACTTTAAGGAAACACGTGAATTCTAGAACAGACCAGGTTTTGTATCTTCTTCTGCAAATCTCTATAATAAACATTCTTGACAGCATAGGTATCCACCCCCTGAGGGTCCCATTAAATATTTTAGTCTCTGAAGAGTTGGTTGGAGCTGGAGATCTGCTTCCAAAAGCACACTCATGAGGGCCATGGCATGGCATTTGTTTCTTTACCTGTGGGTATCTCCATAGGGCTGCCCATGATATGGCTTCTCTCAAAGCTAGTGATAAAAGAGAAAGAAACCAAGACAGAAGCTACAATCTTTTATAACTTAATCTCAGAAGTAACAGATTAGTTCTGTCATATTCTGAAGATTGTGCAGACCCACACTCTTAACATTGTGGGAAAGAATTACACAAAGTCATAAATACCAGGAGACAGATATCTCTGGATCTTGGAGGCTGGCTACCAGCCTGGAATTCAAGAACAAAGAACTAAAGCAGTCTTACCTTTGGTGTCCAGTTTGTAACCTACAACTTGTAACTGAGGCTAATTTCTGTTAACTCCTATTAATGGAGTTTTGTTACAGATTTCTTTTGAATTTAAGCTCCTCAAACCATGTTCTGACTTCATTTTTTATCAATGGAACATTAACAGCAAAAGCAGACATTAACATACATGTGCCTAGCATGTATGTTTTCTGTTGGCATTATAACCTGGAATAGCCCCATATCAATAAATGTAAAAGCTATTTAAAAAATCACTAGCCAGAATTTGAGAGTCATAGACAAAGTTTATGTGCCAGTTGCCCTTTACCTTCTCAAAACCCCTTTTAGGGAAAAATTGCAAGTTGATATTAGAAATTTACTTAAGTGAAATACACATGAGTATTTTGCCTGAAATGTTTCCTAATGTCATGTTGATCTTTATCATCCATGAAAGAACAAAACTGATAGAAGTAGGGTTGTGGTATAAGTAAATACCTCAAAAAAAAATCTTTTTTTCCCTGTGAAAGACAGCAAGGCCAACTTAGGAATTCTGAAGATAGAAGGAAATCCAAGAGCAAGCCTTAGACATTAGGAGAATGCTATCACCCTCTAAAAATGATTTGCTGCCTATCCTCACTGACAAGACAACTGACCCATCCCAGAAAACCTAAAGTAAAGGAAACTAAGTGATTTTGTCTTCATCACACGAGAGTCTTAGCTTAATACATTGTTTATTGAAATGTCTAAACTTGACTTTTTTACTCTTTCTAGTTGTGGAAGATGCATCCTTTTGTGAAGATTTTTATTTTATACTTTACCAAAGACTTACTATTTATGTTTTTAAAATATTTTATTTTTTAGGAGAAAGATCACCAACATTCCTTGAACGCCACACATCATGCTGATAAAATTCCTTTCCTTCAGTCACTCGGTTTGCCAAGGTAAAGGAGAGCCCCGTATTTTACATTGTTATGTGGGATAATTGCCCCACAGAAATGTAGTTAATGGTGGGTTATTGACAGAACTTCTTGTTCTCCTTCCTCTCTGATTTTTCTTAAATAAATTACCCAGTGATCAAAACTTGTTCCAGCTTTTACTAGTAGAAAGCATTCTAAGAGATCTACTTACTCTTAATAATAGAATCTTTCATTAAGTCACAGACCAGGATCAACATTAGCTCTTATAATTTTGGTGTCATCCCTGCTTTGAAGAGATAACTAGCACTTTTTTTTCTTTACTTTTCTTTTCCTTTTTTTTTTTTTTTTTTGAGACAGAGTCTCACTCTTGTTGCCCAGACTGGAGTGTAATGGCGCGATCTCGGCTCATCACAACCTTCACCTCCCTGGTTAAAACGAGTCTCCTGCCTCAGCCTCCTGTAATCCTCAGCTGGGATTACAGGCATGCGCCACCACAGCCCAGCCAATTTTTGTATTTTTAGGAGAGACGGGTGTTTCTCCACGTTGGTCTCAAACTCCCAACCTCAAGTGATCCACCCGCCTTGGCCTCCCCAAATGCTGGGATTACAGGCATGAGCCACTGTGCCCGGCTGGTAACTTGCACTTTCTGGTAGCTCTTCTTCAGTGGTTTCCTTCCCTCTTAACAAAGTTCTAGAGATTTCAGGTTCTAATTGATTTTCTGAAATCTCTGAATGTTTTTATTATGTGAGTCGTTTTGTCCTCTAATTCCTGACAGCATTACTCACCTGGTAGTGCTTCTTTTCCTTTTGTGTTTGTTTTTATTGTTTTAATCTAGGTATGAGATCTGGTGAAATCTTTTACTTGAATTTTTTTACTCTGATACCTTCATCCCATTTAAAATGTTCGTTTTTAATACACAAAGAGGATATAAGTATTAAAAGAGAACAAAGAAGGACACATTTTACTTCTATACAATGCATATACATTTGACAGATGATAAAGGAAATCTGATTTACTTACTCCTTTTTTTTTTTTTTTCATTTTCTCTAGTCCTCCTAGAACTCCAGTAAAAGTTGTGCCTCAAATTAGAATAGAACTTGAGCCTGAAGACAATGATTATTTCTGGAGGAGCAAGGGAACAGAAACTACATTGTAACCTATTTGTCTTTGTTAAAACTGACATTTTGTTGTTCAAGTCCTTTGTTTTTGTTTGGCTGTTTATTTTTTAACTTTTGTTTTGTCTTAGTTTTTGGTCACTGGCCAAATAATACAGTAATCTCTCTGCTTCTCTCTTGCATAGATACGATCAAGGTAATAGTGCACCGTTCCTTAAAAACAGCATCTGAGGAATCCCTCTTTTGTTTTTAAACGTTCAGATGTGTCCTCTGATAACCAAATTCTTCCGTCACTCAAGACATGCACAGACCCTGTCCTTTGCCTCTATTAAGCAGAGGATAAAAGTATTAAGGATTTTATAACACAACTTTTATTAAAATATTGAAGGAACTTACAACTTTAGCTTTGGAGCTGTGCTTACTGGCTTGTCTTTGTCTGGTAGAACAAACCTTGACCTCCAGACAGAGTCCCTTCTTTCTTATAGAGCTCTCCGGGACTGGAAAAAGTGCTGCTATTCTAACTTGCTCTTGCTTGTAAACCCTAATCTTAGAGTTATCAAAAGAAGACAAACTGAAGGTACTTTACTCCCTATACAGAAACCATTGCCATCATTGTAGCAAGTGCTGGAATGTCCCTTTTTTCCTATGCAACTTTTTTTAACCCTTTAATGAACTTATCTGTTGAGTACATTGAAGAATATTTTTCTTCCTAGATTTTGTTGTTTAAATTATGGGGCCTAACCTGCAACTTATTTTTTGTCAATTTTTAAAACTTTTTTTTAATTACTGTAAAGAAAATGAATTTTTTCCTGCAGCAGGAAACATAGTTTTGAGTAGTTCTACCTCTTATTTGTAGCTGCCAGGCTTTCTGTAAAAATTGTATTGTATATAATGTGATTTTTACACATACATACACACACAAATACGCAATCTCGAGGGTAAGCCAGAAGGCAAGATCAGATTAAAAACACCATGTTTCTAAGCATCAATTTTTCCCTTTCTTTAAAAGAAACTTAACTGTTCTATGAAGGAGACTGAGGGAGAAGAGACAAACTCCTATGTCATGAGAATAACCGATGTTCTGATAATAGTAACATCTGGGTACAGATGCTGATTGTATTACCACGTCAGTGTCCTATGCAGTATTGTTAGACATTTTCTCATTTTGAAATATTTGTGTGTTTATGTATGTGCTCTGTGTATGGCTGGTGCATATATGTACAATAGTAGAAAGCAAAAGAGTGATGGTAGGCAGGGGGCAAAGCCATCGAGTCCCTTGTGCCAGTTTTCATGAAACCTAAACCACATTTGAAAACATTAATCAAGGGTCCAAGAAGCCTGTCCTTATGAAAATGAGGGTAAATATAGTATACTTCCCAGGTATCAGTCATTATAATTGATATAATAGCTCATATTTATAATACAAAATAATAGACGTATTAATAGCCCTTTTACACACCTATAAAATGTAATGGGATTGCAGACCTGCAGAGTACACTGTAACAGTACTCTCATGCAATTTTCCTAGGATGCAAAGGCAATTATTCTTTGTGAGACATTTAGAATATATTTGTGTACATATTATATGTATGTATATTTCAAAGTACCATACTGAAAATTAGACATTTATTAACCAAATTTAACATGGTATTTAAATGTAATGTTTTTAATGATACATTACATAGTGTGAATGTATATTAAGAAACCATTTTAAATGTTGAAATTATAAGTTTGGATTCATATAACCACAACTGTGCTATACCTTAACTATAACCAGTTGTTGCAGAGTATACTAGAAGCAGAATGAAACCACATTTTTTGGTTTGATAATATGCACTTATCAATTACCATTTATTGTTATGTTAATTAAATTATAATTCTGTCTCCTTGTAATTTTGATTACAAAAATTTTATTATCCTGAGTTAGCTGTCAGTTTTACAGTATCTGATACTCCTAAAATTTTTAATTTATACAAATTAGACAATAATGAACCGAATTTTTCATTAAAATAGTGGTGAATTATATGCTATTGTGTTAAAACCTCACATGCCAAATTTTGGCATCACATTTGTTTTTAGGGCTGTCTTAAAATGATTATTCTGTATTATCTAGCTTTCTATTACCCTAATAAAAACCTGTATAAGAAGGCCTTCCCTTTTTCTTTACTGATGGAAGCATCAATAAATTGTGTAAAAACCATGTATAGTACATTTAGCTTAAACTGTGATCTTGTTAAGTTAAAGGTACTTTTGTTTACTTTTACAAAAGCTCTAGATAAAGCTTACTTTTCTGATCAGGAATCAAGTATTTATGGTTTCACTGCCCTCTCCATACCTTTCAAAGAATTCCTGAAGCAACTTAACTCATCTTTCAGCCTCTGAGTAGAGGTAAAACCTATATGTACTTCTGTTTCTGATCCATATTGGTATTTATGACATGAACACAGAATAGTATCTTACATTTGCTAAATAAACAGTTAATATCAAATCCTTTCAATATTCTAGAACCCAGGAAAGTTTTTCAACATGTCATTATTTTCAAAGGAACAGAAGTAGTTAACCAAACTAACAAGTAAAACCTGAGGTTCAGATAGAGACACCACATTATCAGTATTTTAACTGAATTTACCCATTGACTAAGAATGAGCCATATTTGGCGGTGGTTTTGTTTCTATGCAAACTGGACACAAATTACAACCGTAAATTTTTTTTATAAGTGTTTCTCCCTTTTCTCCATGATATGAATTCAGAGATAAAAGATTCGAGAGGTAAAGGCAAAGTATACTCAGAGTTGTTGTTAACCAGAAAGTCCTGGCTGTGGTTGGAGAAACACTATTGGAAGAAAAGACAGAACTAAGCCAAGCGTCTGCCTTATCAAATGGGCATAAATGCCCCTGGTTTTATGTTTGGGAGAAAAATCTCTTGGACACACTGTTTTCCTTGACAAAAGTCATCTTTTCTACTGTGTGAAATGAACGCTCAGAATCCTAATTGTTTTGTGTGCCAGAGGAAGTAATGTCCTTGCCTCTTCTCCCAGTCAAGGTTGAGAAGTGGGGCTGGGGAGATTTACTGACTTAAGAAGTAGGAAAACAAAAACCTCTCTCCTCAGCCTTCCACCTTAAAGAGTGGAGGAAAAACAGTTGTCTGCTGTCTGTAATTCAGTTTGTGTGTATTTTACGTTTATGCACCAACCCACACAGAGTAAATCTTTTATCAACTATATACTGGTGTTTAACAGAGAATGATTGTCTTCCGAGTTTTTTGGTTCCTTTTTTAACTGTGTTAAAGTACTTGAAATGTATTGACTGCTGACTATATTTTAAAAACAAAATGAAACCATTTGAGTTGTATTACAGAGGTTGACATTGTTCAGGGATGGGACAAAGCCTTCTTTAATCCTTTTCATACTACTTAATGATTTTGGTGCAGGAACCTGAGATTTTCTCATTTATATTTCATGATATTTCACATCTGCTCTTCACGCATGAGCATGAAGCCCAGTGGCACCAAGTGGCTGGGTACAATTAAGTGATGTTTTATAGCACTTCACTATCTGAAAGGCCATGGAAGTTTTCAGATGATTTCACTAAGCTTCATTGCAACCTGAAATTTAAAAAAAAAAAAAAAAAGTTTTGTAATACTTTAACCAATTAAGCTGTGTTTTGGTCAGAAATTTAGGTATGTCTGATTCCCTGGCTCATTTCATTGTGCTCTATGGGTACGTATAAAAAGCAAGAATTCTGTTTCCTAGGCAAATATTGCAACTCAGGGCTAAAGTCATCCAGTGAAACTTTTAGAGCCAGAAGTAACTTTGTCCCAGTCCTACAATGTGAAAAGAGTGAATAGTTGCCTCTTTTTAGCCATTTTCATGGCTGGTACATATTCGTACACATTACTTTTCAGAATCAATACGCACTTTCAGATATTCTTATTTTTATTCTCTTAAGTCTTTATTAACTTTGGAGAGAGAAATGATGCATCTTTTTATTTTAAATGAAGTAGATCAACATGGTGGAACAAAATGATAAAGAACAGAAAACATTTCAATATATTACTAATAACTTTTTCCAATATAAATCCTAAAATTCCTATAACATTATAGTATTTTACAGTTTTATGAAGCTTTCTATTGTGACTTTTATGGAATTAAGAGATGAAGAAGATGAGATATTTTAGCATTTATATTTTTCAAAATTATATGTATACTTAAAATAAAGTAACTTTATGCATTTATGGGTGTCTAGTGCTTCTGTTCAACTCCTCATATAATTGTTAAATGCCTATTATTTATTTCTTTGGGTGCTGCAGGGAGAGATGAGCAAGTCAGAATCCTTGCCTGACGTTGCTTTAGTTACTTCAGCCAGGAGGATACAATTAGTGTCCAAATTACATGTTTAAGAAAGATTCTAAGAATTCTAAGTATTAATGAAATGCTATTATGCAAAGATTCAGAGGAAGAAAAATAGGTCCAACTAAGAGCAATAGGAATGGTCTTTTTTGAGAAGACAGTATTGTCTTCTTTTATATAGTGAAATATAAAATACTATTTTCTTGAATCCAGGATGAGGTATAAATTAATTCTCAAAACAAAACAAACAAACAAAAAACAAACTGTTAAGCATAATAAGTACTTACTAAATAATTATTCAAATGAATGAAATCTTAGAATGATTTTTCACAGAAGATACAGTATATACACTTTTGCTGGGTCTATCTAAGGTTTCATGTAATATTTAAAATTCTCTAGGAAACTTCAGTCCAAAATTATAATCAGAGAGTGGTGGTATTGGGTGGGTGGGGACCAAATAATAGAAGTGATAAGAGAGAACTGCTGGTTGCAGTAAAAGGTGACATAAAAACAAAAATAATGAGGCAGTGACATTGGCCTAATCCTTTAATCTGAAAACTTAACAGAGAAAATAGCTCTGAGCATGAGGAGACTGATAGTGGTAGTGATGATGGTAGTTAGGGAATGGGATTTGGAGTGTATCATTGAGCTGGAAGAAGCAGCAGAAGCCACACACAGAATACATTCTAATTTGGGAGAATTTGTATCTTCCGCATACACACAGAAGAGTCATTAAATAATATTGCCATGCACAACAATAAAAGTCAAGGAATTAGATCAAATTATATTTAGTATATTATGAAAAAGAGTATACTTGTGCATATGCTTTTGCATTTTACCAACTCTTCATTATGCTATGCAGCCTATCTGACCCCCTCTCTGAGAACTAGGAGGTACAACACAAACCCCCTGAACTACAAAATCATCTTTCTCAAGGTCTAGGCATGACAGCTTGAGCACCTTAGGTCTCAAATCCTCATTCAGAATATATTAATGCTCATTTTATTCAAAATGTTAACAAGCTTGGTCATCTATAGATTTATTGAAATAGAAGAAATTAGAAACCACAGAGAAAACTATTGATAAGAGAATTGATGTAGCCAGAATTAATAGCTCAGTCCTGACAGGAAGAGAGAAAGAAGATATTAAAAAACTGTACAAAATATATTCAATTACTTAAGAATTGGGTTATCTAGTACAGAGGCAGGACACCACAACTGATCTTAAAATATGTTGCTTTTATATTGACTGAAATCCACTGATTAAATTATTAACCTGATTAAATATCTTAAAGGTAAAAATACATTGTAATTAATGGTCTGAATAATGATTTAGGGACATCAAGACAATATTAAGCCATATTTGATTTTTGTTCATTCATCCTTGATAAACACTGAATGAGGTAGTTGCCGAAGAACCAAAAATAAGACATGATTCTTAATTTCAAGTGGCTTACCTTCAAGTGAGAAAGAAAGACATGTAGTCAAAGGAGTGCAATAAAAATTTATAAGTACCTCAATAGAAGTATGTGCTGGCTACAGTGGGTAACAATTCATTGTGGGAATAAGAGGCCAAATTGTCAGGAAGTCTCAAAGCAATCTGTCAGGTTTTTGTGAGCAAATGTTTGCCAGACAAATAGTCTGAAGTGGAATTAAGAAAGTGGTTAAAGACATTTCAAACCTGGAAGCTGTAAAACAAAATGGTGCATGCAGAGAATTGGCATGCATTAGTTCAATTTAATAATAATGAGACATACGTGTGTAAGACTCTTTGCTTGGTTAAGGAAATGAACAAACAAAAGATATAGTTCCTGCCCTAATGAATCGTATGTTTTAGAAGAGGAGATATATAATAAATTTAAAAATGGTAAATACGGTATTATCAATTACAGTAAGTGTTGTGAAGGAAAAGGATGGGGAAACGGGAGAGTAAACCTGACCTATGGATACTGGGTGGTCCTTGGAGGGATAGTTGAGTGAAGAGCAAAGCATGTGTGAAAGAAGGCAGGTAGACAGTGAGCAGATTGGCCTAGGCAGAGGAAACACCATGGCAGTTAAGACTGAAGGGGCCAAAGGAGAAGGAAAATGTAGAATGTTCAAGACACAGTATATTTTTGTGGAGTCAGTACCAGCGTATCTGACTGAACACATTGGCTGGTTAGGAGGTTGTGATCTGAGCAGGGAAGGTCTGAATGAGGCTTTTCAGAGATGATAGTTTCTGAGAAAACAAGGTCCATGATGTGTCTCCTGGAGATAGTGTACATCTCAGCACTATTTAACACCATGGGACCCTTTCTGCAGCCCAGAGTTTGGCCTGACATTAAAGGGCAGTGGCAATCTGTTAAGAGTTTTTGGAAGAGAAACAGTGCATTAGATTTGCCCAGAATAAGGACTAAATTGGAGGGTTGATGGACGGAGGCAGACTGACCAATGGAAACCATTGCAATAATCCAAATGAGGGATGATAGTGGGATTGGTCCAGAGTTAGGCTTTGCCAGGAGGGTGCATCAGATGGGCAGTAGAGCTTCTGGACACTGCTGTCTCCTGGATTTTCTCATATATTCATGCCTAAATCTTATAACTTGTCACACCTCTTACTTCTTCCTCAAATAAATTATCAGTGTTTAAGTCATTTGTCTCTCTCTTTCTTCCTAGGTTCGTTTGTGAGCAACCTCTTGTCCTTCTCATACTTGTATTTTTCCAGATTTCTCCCCAAGGCCTGACTCTTGCTCCTCTTGTTCTGTCATAGCAATTACATCTATTCCTGTGACTTCAAATAGCATCCATATGCTGATAACTACAAAACCTTCATTTTCAGTCCAGATCTTTCTCCTGAGCTTCTGACTTAGATATGCAAGTGATTCCAGAACATTTGGATTTAAATGACATGTGTTAACTTATCCAAATCAAACTCGCCAATCTATCCCACTGAAGCACATCTCTCAAGTTCCCTATGTCACAAAGAATGCCATCAGCCACATAGTAGCTCAGTTCATGCACCTGCATGTCATTCTTAATTCCCACCTCTTGTTTCACTCCTTCAATGAACCACGAGTACTGTTCCACCTCCTTAGCAGACTGAAATCATCAACTTTTTATAAATATCTTCATGATCAGTACACTAGTCTAGATATCCATCATCTGCTACCCGGATTATAAAGTAGCCTCCCCACTGGTACCCATGCTGCCAGGTTTTCCTATTGAAAGGAAACATATACTTTCTACCCTGTCTCCAATGTATTTTTTTTTGAAAATATAAAAATAATTTCTATACAAATTGGTGAACCAAGACCTCTTCTTTCAAAGACTTTATTACAATGATTCTTAATAAAAGCATTATGGAAGAGGGCACAGGTAGAGCAGACTCCCACAAAGTTCAGAATGACAACAGGCAAATGCAACTTTGAATGATGAAGCCAGCTGTGGACCAAAACACATGCAAAGTAAGCCACAGTAAAGGCCATAGATGGATGGCCAAGAGACTCTCACGAAGGTTTGGACTCAGACATTGCAGGTAGTACTGAGAATGGGAATGGGAAGTGGGGCTGGCTGAGAGTGGGTGTCTATAGTGTGTGTGTATAGTAATTCCCCCTTCTTCTTAGGGAATACGTTCCAAGACCTTCAGTGGATGCCTGAAGCAGTGGATAGTACCGAATCCTACATATACTATGGCTTTTCCTATAGGTACACACCTATGATAAATAAAGTTTAATTTATAAATTAGGCACAGTAAGAGATGAACAACAAAAATAAAACAATTATAATAATTTGCCAACATCATTAGACTTGCTCTTTGAGACCACTATTATGTAAAATAAGGGTTGCTTGAACACAAGCACTGCAATACTGCAACAGTCAATCTGATAATCTAGGTGGCTACTAAATGAGCAATAAAATGTGGAAACACTGGGCAAAGAGAATATTCACATCCAAGGCAGGATGCAAGAGGATAACACAGGGTTTCATCACACTACTGAGAATGCCAGGCCATTTAAAACTTATAAATTGCTTATTTCTGGAATTTTAAATATTTTTGCATTGCAGTTTAATGTGGGTAACTGAAACTGCAAAAACCAAACCACAAATGGGGGTCTACTGTATATAGAACTCCCTCTTCCACCCCCACTTGTCAATCAACCTAATGCCTGGCTCTTATCGTAGGTAAAAGATCAGAGGCTTCTTCTCTAAGATAATTGAACCATTGCCTTGGGAGAAATTAGGAACCCAAATTCCCATGTTTATAACAAAGCAATATCCCACAATAAAATCTATGGAGCAGACCTAAAGAGCAACTGGTTTGGATCAGAACAAGAGGATGGTGAGCTCCCAGAGAAATACTTTCAAGGAAAAAAAAAATGGAACTGATGGATCATTTGATAAGAGATATTATAAAATATTATAAAACCAGTAAGAAAAAGAAAAAAGCTCTCCTCATTCTGACATTAATAACTGGTTACCATTCTGTATAACTAGGCAAGGTATAAGAATACTCCCCTGAAGACATAAAGCTCCCGGTCAAATATTTCTCTCTAGTTCTAAAATGTAAAATGTATAGATAAGACAATAAGAATTACAAAACACTTGAAGAAATCCTTTAAGCATCACAGAAAAAGACTGAAATTAATAGAAAATATAAACTCTATGAAAACAAATATCTCAGAGAGTAGAAGATAGCTTTTAAAATCATTCTAGGATGGGCACGGTGGCTCATGCCTGTAATCCCAGCACTTTGGGAGGCCAAGGCAGGTGGATCACATGAGGTCAGGAGTTTGAGACCAGCCTGGCCAACATGGTGAAACCTCGTCTCCACTAAAAAAAAAAAAAAATACAAAAATTAGCCAGGCATGGTGGCAGGTGCCTGAAATCCTAGCTACTCGAGAGGCTGAGGCAGGAGAATTGCTTGAATCCTGGAGGCAGAGGTTGTAGTGAGCTGAGATCACACCACTGCACTCCAGCCTAGGGGACAAGAGTAAGATTTCATCTAAAAAACAAACAAAAAAAAAAATGCCAAATAGAAACAGCTCCAGTCTGTAGCTCCCAGTGAGGCTGATGCAGATGGCAGGTGATTCCTGCATTTCCAACTGAGGTACCCAGTTCATCTCATAGAGACTGGTTGGACAGTGGGTGCAGCCCACTGAGAATGAGCTGAATCAGGGTGGGGTGTTGCCTCACCCAGGAAGCACAAGGATCTAGCCAAGGGAAGCCACGAGAGACTGTTCTGGGAGAAATGGTGTGTTCCGGCCCAGATACTGGGCATTTCCCATGGTCTTCACAACTGGCAGGCCAGGAGATTCTCTTCAGTGCCTGGCTCTGCAGGTCCCACCCTCAAGGAGCCCAGCAAGCTAAAATCCACTGGCTTGAAATTCTTGCTGCTAGCACAGCAGTCTGAGGTTGACCTGACCTGGGATGTGAGCTTGGTGAGGGGAGGGGCATCCACCATTGCTGAGGCTTGAGTAGGTGGTTGAAGCCTCACAGTGTAAACAAAGCAGCCAGGAAGTTCAAACTGGATAAGCCCACTGCAGCTCCTTGGGTCAGAGGACCTGGGGGAGGGGATAGCTGTGGGTGCAGCTTCAGCAGACTTAAATGTCCCTTCCTGACAACTCTGAAAAGAACAGCAGTTCTCCTAGTACAGTGTTTGAGCTCTGATAAAGGACAGAATGCCTCTTCAAGTGGGACTCTGGCCCTCCCATGTATCCAGACTGGGAGACATCTCCCAGTAGTGGCCAACAGACCTCATACAGGAGAATTCTGGCTGGTAACTGGCAGAGCCTCTCTGGGACAGAGCTTCCAGAGATAGAAACAGGCAGCAATCTTTGTTGTTCTGTAGCCTCTGCTGGTGATACCCAAGAAGACTTGAGTGGACCCAAGAGTCTTGAGTGGACCTCCAGAAAACTCCAGCAGACCTGCAGCAGAGGGGCCTGACTGTTCAAAGGAAAACTAACAAACAGAAAGGAATAGATAGTATCAACATCACTAATATCAAAGACCAAAGGTAGATAAATCCATGAAGATGGGGAGAAACCAGCACAAAAAGTCTGAAAATTACAAAAAAACAGAACACCTCTTGTCCTCTAAAGGATGACAACTCCTCGCCAGCAAGGGAACAAAACTAGATGGAGAATGACTGATGAATTGACAGAAATAGGCTTCAGAAGGCAGGTAATAAGAAACTCCTCTGAGCTAAGAGAGCATATTCTAACTCAATGCAAGGAAGCTAAGAACGTGGAAAAAAGGTTAGATGAATTGCTAACCAGAATAACCAGTCTAAAGAAGAACATAAATTACCTGATGGAGCTGAAAAACACAGCACGAGAACTTTGTGATGCATACACAAGTATCAATAGTTCAATCAATCAAGCAGAAGAAAGGATATCTGAGATTAAAGATCAACTCAATAAAATAAAATGAGAAGACATGATTAGAGAAAAAAGAGTGAAAATAAATGAACAAAGCCTCCAAGAAATATGAGACTATGTGAAAAGACCAAATCTACATTTGATTGGTGTAACTGAAAATGACCGGGAGGTTGGAACCAAGATGGAAAACACTCTTAAGGATATTATCCAGGAGAACTTCCCAAACCTAGCAAGAGAGGCCAACATTCAAATTCAGAAAATATGGAGAGCACCACAAAAATATTCCTCGAGAAGAGCAGACCCAAGACACACAATCATCAGATTCACCAAGGTTGAAATGAAGAAAAAAAAATGTTAAGGGCAGCCAGATAGAAAGGTCAGGTTACCCACAAAGGGAACCCCATCAGACTAACAGCAGATCTCTCAGCAGAAACCCTAAAAGCCAGAAGAGAGTTGGGGCCAATATTCAACATTCTTAAAGAAAATAATTTCAACCCAGAATTTCACATCCAGCCAAACTAAGCTTCATAAGTGAAGGAGAAATAAAATCCTTTACAGACATGCAAATGCTGAGAGATTTTGTCACCACCAGGCCTGCCTTACAGGAGCTCCTGAAAGAAGCACTAAACATGGAAAGGAACAACTGGTACCAGACACTGCAAAAATATACCAAATTGTAAAGACGATCTATGCTTTGAAGAAACTGCATCAACTAACGGACAAAATAACCAGCTATAATCATAATGGCAGGATCAAATTCACATATAGCAATATTAACCTTAAATGTAAATGGGCTGAATGCCCCAAAGGAAAGATACAGACTGGCAAATTGGATAGAGTCAAGACCTTATGGTGTGCTGTATTCAGGAAACCCATCTCATGTGCAAAGACACACATAGCCTCAAAATAAAAGGATGGAGGAAAATTTACTAAGCAAAAGGAAAACAAAAAAGAGCAGGGGTTGGAGTCCTAGTCTCTGATAAAACAAGTTCTAAATTAACAAAGATCAAAAGAGACAAAGAAGGGCATTACATAATGATAAAGGGATCAATGCAACAAGAGGAGGTAACTATCCTACATATATATGCACCCAATACAGGAGCATCCAGAATCATAAAGCAAGTTTTTAAAGACCTACAAAGAGACTTAGACGTCCACACAATAATAGTGAGAGACTTTAACACCCCATTGTCAATATTAGACAAATCAATGAGACAGAAAGTTGACAAGGCTATCCAGGACCTGAACTCAGCTCTGGACCAAGTGGACCTAATAGACGACTACAGAACTCTCTACCCCAAATCAACAGAATATACATTCTTCTCAGCACCACATCACACTTATTCTAAACTGATCACATAATTGGAAGTAAAACACTCCTCAACAAATGCAAAAGAATGGAAGTCATAACAGTCTCTCAGACCACAGTGCAATCAAATTAGAACTCAGGATTAAGAACATTTCTTAGTGAAGAAAGGAGATACATATCTTCAGACACAAATCTAAGTGCCCAGAACAACAAAAATTAAAAATACATATTCATAACAATGTAGAATTTTAATTACCAAAAATAAAAGTTTCAGAACATGGAATTAAGTATCTTAAAATTGCCCAGAAAAAAAAGGCTATCTTTCCCTGTAATGTTGGAAATACAGGAAGGAAAGAAAAAAGAAGAGAAGTCAGAACCAAGCTGTAACAGTCTTTGCAATAGCAAAATTGTTTACTAGGAGATGTTAATATAATGTCTTCAAAATTCTGGAAGAAAATTATTTTAAACCTAAAATTCTAGAACCAACTAACTTATCAATCAAATGTATATTAGAATAAAGTATGCAGTATGTAGAAATCTTCAAATTTCAAATGTTCATATTCTACTCAACTGTTCTTAGGATATTACCTATGGATGTACTTCACAATGAAGGATTTGACTGACACAAAGAGTTTGGGTTAAAAAAAAAATAATGATTCAACCTTGTCTAACACTAAAGTCCAAAATAATCACTGTGCCTCAGGCCTAGTGAACAACCAATCAAAACTAGATTTGGGCCGTGGTGTGGTGGCTCATGCCTGTAATCTTAGTACTTTGGGAGGTCAAGGCAGGCAGATCATTTGAAGTCAGGGGTTTGAGACCAGCTTGGCCAACATAATGAAACCTCCGTCTGTACTAAAAACACAAAAAAATTAACTGGGTGTGATGGCATGCACCTGTAATCCCAGCTACTCAGGAGGCTGAGGTAGGTGAATCACTTGAATTCAGGAGTTGGAGGTTGCAGTGATCAAAACTGCACCACTGCACTCCAGCCTGCATGACAGAGCAAGACTCCATCTAAACACACACACACACACACACACACACACACACACACACACACACACTCTCTCTCTCTCTCTCTCTCTCTCTCTCTCTCTCTAAATTAGGAGAACAGAAGTCTTGGGAAAAGCACATTTTTAAAAAGTACCCCATGGAATAGATAAATAGCTGAAAGCTTGAACATATGACAAAGCCCCCGCCTTTTTAAAGGCAATTCAAAATTTCTAGAAAAACAAAAATTTGTACAAGAAAGTGATGACCCAGATATTATGAAACCAATCCAAATCAGAGTTAGTAGACCAATAGCAGTTAGTAGATTTCAGGGGAAATAATGTGCTAGATTCCAACAATAAGGTAGAATCTGTAAAATATTGAAGATATGGTGAAGAAGACATACGTTTATATACCTAAAAAGAAAACAAAAGCAATCAGAAATGCCAGGAAAAATAAAAACTAAATACTCCTTGAGCAATAAATACTCCAAATATATAGTCGACTTAAAGTTTGAGCTATTAATGGTGCAGATAAGGAAAGAGAATTTCTTTGAACTTGACATTCTCCTTTGAGTGTCTCAGATGTTATATTGGATATGTAATTATAGCCCACTACTTGGTCCTACTAGAACATTAAAATAATCATTAACATAGCCATAATAATGGAAACACAATTTATTGGTTTTAGCATTCACAATGAATCCATAAACAAGGCATAGAATTTTTTAGATGTTAGACAACTGAATGCAAATGATATTATCCTTAAAATGTATCAGGCAGCTGACAGAATGTTGTGCAGCAGAGTGAGAGAAGAGATGAAGAGCAGTGTGAAGACACTGCATCAGTGTTTGGAAAAAATGACAGCTTTGAATGCTGCCTCAAATAGTCTGGGGTTAAGTCACTTTCAGCTTTTGTTCCATGTGTTGATGTCAGAGCTGGCGTCTCTGTGATTCTCTTGGTTGTTTCATTCATGTTCACAAGATGGGTATTACATTTTCAATCATCATATAAAAACACAAAGAAGCTGGGAGACAGGTAATGGGCTTTCTCATAGCCAAGATTTGTCTTTATATTGGGATGGAAGTTCAACCTGTAAGACTTCCCTTTATGTTTCACTGGGCATGTTTGAATTACCTGCCCATATTTGGATCAATCACTATTTAATGGCATTTTGATTAGCATTTTCTGAACATAGTCTGGGGTTAAAGTCTACTTCCTGAGGCAAGGTATCTCAGTCCACTACCTGAACAAATTGGAGTTGATGTGACAAGATAGGAAATGGATGTTGAAAGGTCAAATAGCACTATAATATTTTTTATTTTGAAAACCAGCATTCTCCAGTATCTGAAATGATTTTTATCTTCTTTACCTTATTTAACCTGATCTTCTATCTCAGATTTTCCAGGTTAAAATTTAGCTTAGACAGGAAATTCCAAACATTAGAATTTAGCAATGTAATTGTCAAGGGGTACATCAGTCAAACATTAGCAGCTGTGGAGATTCAATTAGTAAGTTACTCAACTGGCAGACAATTGCTGACTTTGGACAAAACTACAAGAAACTATGAATTAGTGGATTAGTGACTATACATTAGCTGTTTTTAAAGGATCACGTTTTTGAACAGTGAGACTAAGATTAGATGCTATGATTAGAAAGGTGCTGAGCACAGTGGCCAGCAAGATGGCTGATTAGAAACAGCTCTGGTCTGCAGCTCCCAGTGAGAACAACACAGAAGGCAGGTGATTTCTGCATTTCCAACTGAGGTGCCTGGCTTATCTCATTGGGACTGGTTAGAGAGTGAGTGCAGCCCAAGGAAGGTAAGCCAAAGCAGGGTGGGGTGTCACTTCACCCAGAAAGCACAAGAAGTCTTTCCCCTAGACAAGGGAAGCCATGAGGGACTGTGCCATGAGGAATGGTACATGTGGGCCCAGACACTATGCTTCTCCCATGGTCTTTTCAACCTGCAAAACAGGAGATTACCTTGGGTGCCTACTCCACCAGGGCCCTGGGTTTCAAGCACAAAACTTGGTGGCTATTTGGGCAGACACCAGGCTAGTTGCAGGAGGGTTTTTTTTTTTTCATACTCCAGTGGCATCTGGAATGCCAGCATGACAAAACTGTTCACTCCCCTAGAAAGGGGGCTGAAGCCAGAGAGCCAAGTGGTCCAGCTCAGCAGATCCCATCTTCACAGAGCCCAGCAAGCTAAGATCCACTGGCTTGAATTTTTGCTGCCATCACAGCAGTCTGAAGTTGACCTGGGATGCTTCAGCTTGGTGTGGGGAGGGGTGTCCACCATTACTGAGGCTTGAGTAGGCACTTATCCCATCACAGTGTAAACAAAGCTGCCAGGAAGTTCAAACTGGGAAGAGCCCCCCATAGCTCAGCAAAGCCACTGTAGCCAGACTGCCTTTCTAGATTCCTCCTCTCTGGGTGGGGCATCTCTGAAAGAAAGTCAGCAGCCCCAGTCAGGGGCTTATAGATAAAACTCTTATCTCCCTGGGACAGAGCACCTGGGGGAAAGGGTGGCTATGGGCACAACTTCAGCAGAGTTAAATGTTCCTGCCTGTCAGCTCTGAAGAGAGCAGCGGATCTCCCAGAACAGTGCTCAAGCTCTGCAAGGGGACAGATTACCTCCTCAAGTGGGTCCCTGAATCCCATGCCTCCTGACTGGGAGACATATCCCAGCAGAGATCGACAGACACCTTATAAAGGAGAGTGGCTGGCATCTGGTGGGAGCTCCTCTGGGATGAGGGAAAGAACAGGCAGCAATCTTTGCTGTTCTACAGCCTCTGTGGGTGATACCCAGGCAAACAGCTTCTGGAGTGGACCTCTAGCAAACTCCAGCAGACCTGCAGCAGAGAGGCCTGTTAGAAACAAAACTAACAAACAGAAAAAAATAGCATCAACATCAACAACAAAAAAGTCCACACAGAAACCCCATCTGAAGGTCACCAACATCAAAAACTGAATGTAGATTAATCCATGAAGGTAAGGAAAAACCAGCACAAAACAATTGAAAATTCCAAAAACCAGAAAGCCTCTTCTCCAAAGGATCACAACTTCTTGCCAGCAAGGGAACAAAACTGGACAGAAAATGAGTTTGACAAATTGACAGAGCAGGCTTCAGAAGGTGAGTAATAACAAACTCCTCTGAGATAAAGGAGCATGTTCTAACCCAATGCTTGGAAGATAAGAAATTTGAAAAAAGTTTAGAGTAATTGTTAACTAGAGTAACTAGTTTAAAGAAGAATATAAATCACCTGATGAAGCTGAAAAACACAGTACAAGAACATCATGAAGCATACACAATTATCAATAGCCTAATCAATCAAGCAGAAGAAAGGATATCAGAGATTAAATCAACTTAATGAAATAAAGCATGAAGACAATATCAGATACTAAAGAATGACAAAGCATGAACAAAGCCTCCAAGAAATATGGGACTATGTGAAAAGACCAAATCTACGTTTGATTGGTGTAACTGAAAGTGATGGGGAGAATGGAACCAAGCTGGAAAATACTCTTAAGGATACTATGTAGGAGAACTTCCCAAATCTAGAAAAATAGGTCATCATTCAAATTCAGGAAATACAGAGAACACCACAAAGATACTCCTCAAGAAGACCAACCCCAAGACACAAAATCATCAGATTCACCAAGGTTGAAATTAAGGAAAAAAATGGTAAAGACAGCAGGAGAGATTGGCCAGGTTACCCACAAAGGGAAGCCCATCAGACTAACAGCAGATCTCTCAGCAGAAACTCTACAAGCCAGAAGAGAGTTGGGGCCAATATTCAACATTCTTAAAGAAAATAATTTTCAACCCAGAATTTCATATCCAGCCAAACTAAGCTTCATAAGTGAAGGAGAAATAAAATCCTTTACAAACATGCAAACACAGAGGGATTTTGTCACCACCAGGCCTGCCTTACAAGAACTCCTGAATGAAGCACAAAATAGGAAAAGGAAAAGCCGGTACCAGCCACTGCAAAAACATATCAAACTCTAAAGACCACTGATACTATGAAGAAACTGCATCAGTGAAGAGGCAAAACAACCAGCTAGCATCATAATTACAGCATAAAATTCACAAATAACAATATAAAACTTAAATGTAAACAAGCGAAGTGACCCAATTAAAAGACACAGACTGGCAAATTGGATAAAGAGTCAAGACCCTATGGTGTGCTGTATTTAGGAGACCCATTTCACATTCAAAGGCACATAGGCTCAAAATAAAGGGATGGAGGAAGATTTACCAAGAAAATAGAAAGCAAAAAAAAAAAAAAAACAAAAGCAGGGGCTGTAATCCTAGTCTCTGATAAAACAGATTTTAAACCAACAAAGATCAAAAAAGACAAAGAAGGGCATTACATAATGGTAAAGGGATCAATGCAACAAGAAGAGCTAACTATCCTAAATATATATGCACCCAATACAGGGCACCCAGATTCATAAAGCAAGTTCTTAGAGACCTACAAAGAGACTTATACTCCCACACAATAATACTGGGAGACCTTAACACCCCATTGTCAATATTAGATCAACGAGACAGAAAATTAACAAGGACATTCAGGACTTGAACTCAGCTCTGGACCAAGCCAACTTAATAGACATCTACAGAACTCTCCACCCCAATTCAACAGAATATACATTCTTCTCAGCACCACATCATACTTATTAATAAAGAAGACAAACGAGAAGAATCAAATAGATACAATAAAAAATTATGAAGGGAATATCACCACTGATCCCACAGAAATATAAACTACCATCAGAAAATACTATAAACACCTCTACATGAATAAAGTAGAAAATCTAGAAGAAATGGTTAAATTCCTGGAAACATACACCCTCCCAAGACTAAACCACAAAGAAGTTGAATTGCTGAATACACCAATAACAAGTTCTGAAATGGAAGCAGTAATTAATAGCCTACCAACCCCCCTCCCCCGCCAAAAAAAAAAAAAAGCCCAGGACCAGATGAATTCACAGTTGAATTCTGCCAAAGGTACAAAGAAAAGCTGGTACAATTCCTTCTGAAACTATTCCAAAAAATAGAAAAAGACAGACTTCTCCCTAGTTCATTTTATGAGGCTAGCATCATCCTGATACAAAAAGCTGGCAGAGACACAACAAAAAAAGAGAAAATTTTAGGTGAATATCCCTGATGAATATTGATGTGAAACATCCTCACTAAATTACTGGCAAACTGATTCCAGCAGTGCATCAAAAAGCTTATCCACCATGATCAAGTTGGCTTTATCCCTGGGATACAAGGCTGGTTCAACACATATAAATCAATAAATGTAATCCATTACATAAACAGAACCAATGACAAAAATCACATGATTATCTCAATGGATGCAGAAAAGGCCTTCGATAAAATTCAAGACCCTTCATTATAAATGCTTTCAATAAACTAGGTATTGATGGACCACTTCTCAAAATAATAAGAGCTATTTATGACAGACCCACAGTCAATATTATATGTAATGGGCAAAAGCAGGAAGCATTCCCTTTGAAAACCATTACAAGAAAGGGATGCTTTCTCTCACCACTCCTATTCAACATAATGTTGGAAGTTCTGGCCAAGGCAAGTAGGCAAGAGAAAGAAATAAAAGGTATTCAAATAGGAAGGGTGAAAGTCAAATTGTCTGTTTGCAGATGACATGATTGTATATTTAGAAAACCCCATAGTTTCAGCCCAAAATTTCTCATGGGAGTTGCTTATCCTTAAGCCGATCCTTAAACAACTCCAGCAAAGTCTCAGGATACAAAATCAATGTGCAAAAATCACAAGCATTTCTATACATCAATAATAGACAAACAGAGAGCCAAATCATGAGTAAACTTCCATTCACAATTGCGACAAAGAGAATAAAATACCTAGGAATACAACTTCCAAGGGATGTGAAAGACCTACAAACCACTGCTCAATTAAATAAGAGAGGCTACAAACAAATGGAAAAACATTCCATGCTCATGGATAGGAAGAATCAATATCGTGAAAATAGCCATACTGGCCAAAGTAATTATTGATTCAATGGTATCCTCATCAAGCTACCACTGACTTTCTTCACAGAATTTAAAAAAGCAAAAACAAAACAAAACAAAAAACCACTTTAAATTTCATATGGAACCAAAAAAGAGCTAGTATAGCCAAGATAATTCTAAGCAAAAAGAACAAGGCGGGAGGTAACACACTACCTAACTTCAAACTATACTAGAAGTTTACAGTAACAAAAACAGCACGATACTGGTACCAAAACAGAGATATAGGCCAATGGAAAAGAACAGAGGACTCAGAAATAACACCTCACATCTACAACCATCTGATCTCTGGCAAACCTGACCAAAACAAACAATGGGGAAAAGATTCTCAAATGGTGCTGGGAAAACTGGCTAGCCATATGCAGAACACTGAAACTGGATCCCTTCCTTACACCTTATACACAAATAAACTCAAGATGGATTAAAGACTTAAACATAAGACCTGAAATCATAAAAAACCTAGAAGAAAACCTAGGCAATACCATTCAGAACCATAGGCATGGGCAAAGACTTCATGACTAAAACACCAAAAGCAATGGCACCAAAAGCCAAAATTGACAAATGGGATGTAATTAAACTAAAGAGCTTTTGCACAGCAGAAGAAACTATCATCAGAGTGAACAGGCGACCTACAGAACGGGAGGAAATTTTTGCAATCTATCCATCTAACAAAGGGCTAATATCCAGAATCTATGGAGAACTTAAACAAATTTACAAGAAAAAAACAAAGGACCCCATTAAAAATGGATGAAGGATATAAACAGACACTTTTGAAGAAAAGACATTTATGCAGCCAAAAAACATGAAAAAAAGCTCATTATCACTGGTCATTAGAGATACGCAAATCAAAACCACAATCTCACGCCAGTTAGAATGGCGATCTTTAAAAAATTAGAAAACAACAGATGCTGGAGAGGATGTAGAGAAATAGAAACACTTTTACACTGTTGGTGGAAGCGTAAATTAGTTCAACCATTGTGGAAGATAGTGTGGCGATTCCTCAGGAATCTAGGACCAGAAATACCATTTGATCCAGCAATCCCATTACTGAGTATATACCCAAAGGATTATAAATCATTCTACTATAAAGACACATGCACACATATGTTTATTGCAACACTGTTCACAGTAGAAAAGACTTGGAACCAACCTAAATGCCCATCAATGATAGTGTGTATAAAGAAAATGTGGCACATACACATCATGGAATACTACGCAGCCATAGAGAAGGATGAGTTCATGTCTTTTGCAGGGACATGGATGAAGTGGGAAACTGCTTCATTCTCAGCAAACTAACACAAGAACAGAAAACCAAACACCGTATGTTCTCACTCATAAGTGGGAGTTGAACAATGAAAACACCTGGGCACAGGAATGGAACATCACATACTGGGGGCTGTTGGGGATGGGGGGCTAGGGGAGGGATAGCATTAGGAGAAATACCTAATGTAGATGACAGGTTGTTGGGTGCAGCAAACCACCATGGCACATGTATTCCTATGTAACAAGCCAACAAGCCTGCATGTTCTGCACATGTATCCTAGAACTTAAAGTATAATAATAATAAAAGTGCTGAGTGTATTTTTGATGCTTTGATACATATCCTCATAATAAACATGTAATTTAATACAAATGTATCCTTTTATACAATACTTCTAGAATACCATGCAAGCTAACATCTTCTTTATGAATACAAGTTAATGTTTTATTACCTTAAGTATCTATTATCTGACATGAACAGCTTGGCTTTTCTGATAAGAAAATGCAATATAATACTGTTGGGTTATTAGTGAATGTTTGTGAAGGACAGGTTTTCTTTGAGTGCAATGCTTAAGAAATCAAACAGGTATTTCAAAGATTTGGAACACTGAATGTGTGAGTGGCTTATCTGGAAGGAAGTGTGGTGAAGTGGTTAAGCATCAACGCTTTGGAATCGGCCTTGCAAAACCTTCTGAGTCTCAGTTTCCCCGCTGTACAAGAGATAGAATCTATCTCTTAAAGTGGTTGTAATGAGGAATGAGAAAATGCACATAAAGTATTTAGTATAGCACTTGCCAAAAATTATACTCTTTTAATTTGTATTTCAGCAATTCAAAATATGAAATTTGAATAAAGCCTAGGGTAATTCTAATATCTACGTGATTATTAAGAAATAACTACTAAGCAAATTAATACTTTTCTTAAGATTTTCCTGGAGAACTAAATTTCTTGAGAATTAACTGCTTTCAAACATGCAAAGTACTTCAGAGTAACTTATCCCCATGAACCACTTAATAAACTATTACATAATTCCTCTATCTCTTTGTTAAAGTATATTCTCTAATAACCTCTACTGGACATTTTTTTATTTAACAAGCACTTTATATAGTCACACTATGTGGTAGGCAGTGTTCCAGTTACTTAACAAATATTAATTTATTCTCATAAAAGCCCTAAAAGAGAGGTACTATTATTACTCCCATATTATAGATGAAGAGACTGAAGGACAAAGAAGTTCAATAACTTTCCCAAGGGAACTGTAGTGCTCCTGAAGGAATGCCATGCCCTTCCCAGCACTCCTTCAGATCCAGCTGTATTGGCTGCTGACAGTCACAGTTGAGTCCCTCCCCAGGAATTTTAGGGGGCAAAAGTTTTACCCACAGTTACTCCCCTCCCTCAGGAGCAATCCATATCCAATGCCTTTTGCCTCAATTCAGGACATTCCTAAAAGGCCATTCCAGCTCTAGATTTCCTCATGGAATCAGCTGAGGCCCTGTTGCAACTACATCATGGTTCAACTTTTCCTTTCCACTCAATTCTGTTCTCCTTACTCCCTCACAAGTGTTGAGAGCACTCTTTGGGAAGCAATGTGACAATATAAATTACTTTTGTAAAGGCACATTTTTGGAACACTCTCCAATAAGCTGCCTACATGAAAATCTCTGCCTCGGAGTTGGCTTCCTGAAAACCTGACTTAAGACAGTCATATAGCTAATAAGTAGCAGAACCAATTCAAGCAGTCTGGCCCTAGGATATGTACTCTTAACCACTATGCTATGCTACATATTCATAATAATCTCTTTTAATACTATGCTTTGGAACATAACATTTTTCACTAGAAAATACTATATAAAACAGATTTTCCAGGAATCCAGCCCTCCTCTCTATTTGCTCAGACTATCAGGTTTATTTTTGCCATTCCTTTTCTGGGAAAATGGTCTGAGTTCTTTTATACTACAACCACAAGCCAATGTACTCAACAAATGGTTATTAGACTGTGATGATAAACACATACTTTTACTGGTAGTTTAGAAGCCAATAAATGAGGGAATTAGCTTTACTGTAGAGGCTTCCTCAAGTCATCTTAGATATTCAAGCCTTTTGAGTTTCTGTGATATCATGAGAGTAACCAGTTTTCCAGTTCAAAACAAGCACAGGTTATACTGCTGATGAAACATCTAATCTCTCCTAATCTCTTAAAGTAGGTTTTTAATAATCTCTTGTGCAGTTCTCTAAGAATACATTGTAATCCCAAGCCAAAGAGGAAACCTGCTAAGCTAGACTTCCACAGGTCTATTGTCAACACAATGATGCTAACCACAGTGATATGAGAAAATGAGAAAGCAAACCTTACTCCCCTAACACTACATTTTAGCACTTATTTTTGTCATACAATAAAGTGACTCATATTTCCAACCATTGAAGCATCCGTTTGGCGAAGGTGAGAATATATTAGAAATTTACCCTCCATGTAAGTGTGACAGGGCTCAAGGATATCTTTTGGAAGGGATCAGAAAAACACCAAGAAAGAAAGCACAGACATATCAATCGACTCAGGCAAAATTATGTTGAACTAACAAAGGCTTCAAAAACTTCCTAAGCTCGTAACAACAGAAGTCTATTTCTGATGTGTGTAGTAAGTCTTTATAGGTTAGTTAACGGACTGAAACTCTGCTCCATCATCTTTGCTACAAGATCCAAGTTGACGGAGTTCCCGCTTCTGGATATGGCTGAATTCATGGCAGAGGGAAATTAGAGCAGGAGAAAACCTTTGATCCCTATTAAAGCTTTTGCTCATACTGCATTGTTCAAAGCAAGTCACATGACCAAGCTTGAGGTCAACAGGGAGGGATTTGTAATCCTCTCTCAGGGTAAGACAGCAAATAATGCATAATACAAAAAACCTAGCATAGTCTCCAATTTTATTCGCAAATATTTTCTTCCTTCTGCACACAAAACATTTTTATTTCTCTCCCCAGAGGAGAAAAATCCAAAATTGAAGGTATGACATCAGGATGAAGTAAGCGATTTTGTGATAGTCTTTACTAAATTGGATGTGACTGTAATTTCTCTTTGTCAAGGGCATATAAACAGACAATAACTTTCCTTCCACCCACAAGTCTCAAATTCACTGATAGAATAGAGAGAAAATAATTGCAACAAGTATTCTTTTTCAGAAAGGGAAATAATGGGAGGGACAAAGCAATTCTGAAATCACATTGGATAGATGTTTCAAGAAGTCTCCTCCCCAGAAGACAGGTTATACCTTTTGATTAGGTCCCTTTTCTGCCCCCAGAGAATAATGCCCTAGTCTGTTTTTTTCTTTAGCTCTTGGCTTGCCCACTGAAAAATGTTTTTTCTCCAATATCCTTGTTGGCCACAATTGAAGAAGACATTGAAGAATACTTCCTCCTTGGAGCTAAGCAGATTTCTCAGTCTACTTCCTGCACATGAACTATTAGAGGTGCCAAGGATCATTTTAATCTAGAACAATCACAAATTGTATTTAGTCCCAACTAGGACAATATTCTCAGCATTAGGCTCTTTTATTTATGAGATTTCAGCCACCTTCCTGTGCCTATAGCCTCAGCTTCAATTCTTTTTACAATATCTCTTTCTGTAAACTTAATTACCAATGACTTGAGCTAATCAGGTTTCTTGGAGGTGGGATAGATTCATGCCCTTAGCCTCTTATCCATAGGCTATTTCATCTGACTGAAGGGATGTTATGGGTGGGCTCTAACTTAATCTATTAAGAAGTTTTAACATAGGATACTTTGGCTGCATACTGATGTAATCATTGGTGAGTGTTATGCCCTCTCAGTTTTATCTTTTATGTTTGGAGAGGAGAAACAGATGTACCTTTCAATTTTGTTCCCTTTCATCTGTGATTGCAGGCTGACTTTAGTTTCATTTTGCTTAAAAAAAAATTCATTTCTGTCATAATACCTTGTCCGACACAACAAGCAAATTATGTCATTAACTTTATGTTTGCCAGTCTCTATGCCTAAATCCAAAGCTCACTCAATACATTCACTGTCTTCCAAGTTAACACAGGCAAGCAACAGTTTATAAAATGTTTTTCCAATGTGTAATACAGATTGTCATCTTTCCAGAGTCCATTTACAGTTTCCTTGCCATCCACTGGGTGGTCTGTGAGACAATTTCACCTATTTTAGTTTTTTTGTTGTTATGGTGACACTTCTAGATACCAATTTTTATATGTCAGCTTGGCCTAAATTATGCCAACAGATAACCTCAAAATTGTAGTGTATTTAAAAAATAAATGTTAATTTCTTAATCTATACTAATGTGGCTCTAGGCCAGATCATCTCCATTTCAGAACCTAGGCCGATGGAGCAGCCTCTGTCTAGACATTGCCAGTTTCAGAATAGAGGAAACAGAACATAACTATCACATAATAGCTCTGCACTCAGTGAGTGGTCCAAATCCTATCTACTTAGTTTTCACTGACCAAAAGCAGGTCATTTGGCCAAGGCTGGAGTTGGTGAAGTATAATCCTAACAGCTAGAGGAAGAGCTCTAATAAAATATGCCACAACTGTAACGTCGTCAGTCCTATAGAAACTAAGGAAAGACACATTTACTTTATTCTGTGAACAGCTATTGCAGGATTCCCCTGCCTTGGTTTGCTAATTATATTAATACAATCTATGGGGTCACAGATTCAACGTGAATTGATAAGGCAGTTCTTATTGGAGATTACTGGCAAAAGCACAGCTTGTTTTTGAAATTTTGCTTATTTGTAACAATATTTCTATGAAACATAGTTTACATTTCATATATAAGGTAAACTATATGTAACTTATTTCTTAATTTTTATATCTTTTTAGGTTTAAAGCAAAAAGTGAACTAAATTTAGGTAGTCAGCCAATGGAATTTTACATTTGTATACATCTGTGTAACTACCATTTAGATCAAAGTATAGGATATTTCCAGTAGTACAAAAAGTCCCAGTGCTTATTTCTTTGTTGTATTAGTTCATTCTTGCACTGCTATAAAAAAATATCTGAGAACTACGTAATTTATAAAGAAAAGAGGTTTAATTGTTAATGGTTCTGCATGCTGTACAGAAAGCATGGCAGCTCCTGCTTCTGGGGAGGCCTCAGGAAACTTAAAATCATGGTGGAAAGCAAAATTGGAGCAAGTGACTTACATGGCAGGGACAGCACTGAGAGATGGGGGAAAGAGCCACACACTTTTAAATAACCAGATTGCAGGAGAACTCATGGTCACCATGACAACACTATAAAATCTGCCCCCATGATCAAATCATCTCTCACCAGACCCCACCTCCAACATTGGGGATTACAACTGAACATGAGATTTGGGTGGGGACACATATCTAAACCATCTCGTCTGTCAGTCTCTATCCCTTTCCCCATAAGTAACCACTAATCTGACTTTGATCACCCTAAGTTTTCTTAGTTTTTTTCTATTCTTAAATTTCATCTAAACAGAATCATTCTATCTGGTTCTATTCCATTTCAATTTTTTTCTCTATATTGTTTTTAAAAGCCATCCATGTGTGTATATCAGTAATTTGGATTTATTTTAGTGCTGTGTAGTTTTCCTATGCGTGTGTGTATGTGTGTGTGTATATACATTCCCTTCTTCTTTGGATAAGCATCTGGGATATTTTCAGTTTGAGGCTATTATGAATAAGGCTGCTATGAGCATTTTGTACAGGTGTTTTGGTGGTCATATGTACAATAGTCTTTTGAGCATCTTGCCATAGTGGCATCTTGACATTCCTGAGTCCTTGCTGTTGCTGCACCTGGCCTCACAAAGCCTGGGATACTGCCCTGTCTTATCATCCAGGGGTGTACAGTCATTACTGAATGGTGCCTCATCTCCTAGAACCTAAGCTGCCACTGTGTCCTGTTGGTTCCAGATCCTAAATTGTAGCTGTGCTTTGCTTCCTGGACTCAACCCTTCAGAGCAACTCTTCTTTCCCAGAGTTTTGTCAGTGCTGTGCCCTGCCTCTCATAATCATAAACACAGCTACATCCGAGTCTTCTGGCCCCAGCTGCTATGATGTGCTTCAGAGCAACAGACCCCAGCTTAGTAGAACTACATTCACTTGTGATTTAAAGAGTGAAACTACACCTAAAGTCCCAGGTGCTACAGAGGTTTCACAGGACCCTGAGCCCAGGAACTCAGCTTCATAGCTGCTCTGAGCACCTGTGCCTTGGATCCAAGTGCTGCTGTGGCTGCTTATGAGCCATGTCTGACCTGGTGCCAAAAAAGATCTCTAGTTAAGATTTCCCACTGTGATAAAAATAAGAACAGAAGAACCTCTAAATCTCATGCCCTGAAAACCTATGCAGCCACACAGTCACTGTGATATATTTCTGCAGTCAAGACAACTGAAGCACTTATAGTCATTGCCAGTGTTTATTACAACTGAAAGAGCTGCACAGAAATTATACTGCTGTGCCCACATTGAACCAGTGTCCCCATATCCTTCCAAAGTAGCACCCTCAGACTTGTCTGCATGTGAAATTCTTCCCTTACAAAAGCCAATCTCTAAAGTTTGGAAGAGGTGACTGTTCTACCAGATACACAAATATCAGTGTAGGAACACAAGAAACATAAAAAAGAAAGAAAACATGACACCACCAAAGGAACACAATAATTCACTAGTAACTGACTGAAAATAAAGGACAATTAGTGAATTTTCTGAAAAGGAATTAAAAATCTTTATCTTAAGGAAACTCAGTGAGATACAAGAGGAAACAAGTAGGTGATTCAATAAAATCAAGAAAATTATTCATTATTTGAATGTGCATTTCAACAAAGAGATAGGTATTATTAAAAAAAAAAAAAAAAAAAAAAAGAACTAGGCCAGAAATCTTGGAGCTAAACAATTCAGTCAATGAAATAAAAATACAACTGAGAGCTTCAACAGCAGGATAAATTAAGTAGAAAAAAGAATCTGTGAACTTCAAGACAAGTTTTTAGAATGACTCAGAGGAAAAAGAAAAAAGAATGAAAAAGAGTAAAGACAGACTACGGGACAGCTTACAGAACTTATGAGACATCATTAAGAGACATCTTTCCATTATGGGAATTTCAAAAGGAGAGGCAGAGAAGGGAGACAGAAACTTATTTAATAAAATAATTGTTATAAACTTTTTAAGTCTTGAGAGAGATGTGGACATCCAGATCCATGAGGCTTGAAAATCTCCAAACAGATTCAACCCAAAAAGGTCCTCTCCAAGGTATGTCTAATCAAACTATCAGAAGTCAAAGGCAAGAAGAGAAGTTTTACTTAAAAATTTTTTTTTTGCCATAAGTTATAGGGGATACTGGTGGTATTTGGTTACTTGAGAAGGCTCTTTGCAGTGATTTGTGAGATTTTGGTGCACCCATCACCCAAGCAGTATCCACTGCACTCTATTTATAGTCTTTTATTCCTCACTCCCTCCCATTCTCCCCACCAAGTCGCTACAATCTATTGTATCATTCTTAAGCCTTTGTGTCCTCATAGCATAACTCCCACATTCAGTGAGAACATGATATTTTTTTCCATTCCTGAGTTACTTCACTTAGAATAATAGTCTCCAATCTCATCCAGGTTGCTGCAAATGCTGTTAATTCATTCATTTTTATTGCTGGGTAGTATTCCATAATCTATCTATCTATATAATCATATATATATCACAGTTTCTTTATCCATTTGTTGATTACTAGGCATTTGGGTTGGTTCCATGATTTTGTAATTGTGAATTGTGTTTCTATAATCATGCATGTGCAAGTATCTTTTTCATATAAAGACTTCTTTCCTCTGGGTAGACACCCAGTAGTGGGATTGCTGGATCAAATGGTAGTTTTACTTTTAGTTCTTTAAGGAATCTCCACACTGTTTTCCATAGTGGCTGTACTAGTTTACACCCCCACCAGCAGTGTAGAAGTATTCCCTGATCACCACATCCATGCCAACATCTACTGTTTTTTGATTATGCTGATTCTTGCAGGAGTAAGGTGGTATCACATTGTGGTTTTGATTTGCATTTCTGTAATCATTAGTGATGTTGAGCATTTATTCATATCTTTGTTGGCCATTTGTATATCTTTTTTTGAAAATTGTCTATTCATGTCCTTAGCCCACTTTTTGATGGGATTTTTTTTTTTTTTACTGATTTGAGATTGTTGCAGATTCTGGATATTAGTCCTTTGTCAGATGTACAGATAGTGAAGATTTTCTGTCACTCTGTGGGTTGTCTGTTAACACTGCTGATGGATCATAAAATCCTTGCCTAAGCCAATGTCTAGAAGGGTTTTTCCAATGTTATCTTCCAGAATTTTTATAATTTCAGGTCTTAGATATAGGTCCTTAATCCATCTTGAGTTGATATTTAAGGTGAGAGATGAGAATCCAGTTTCATTCTCCTACATGTGGCCTGCCAGATATGCCAACACCATTTGTTGGAAAGGATGTCCTTTACCCACTTTATGTTTTTGTTTGCTTTGTTGGAAATAAGTTGGCTGTAAGTATTTAGGTTTATTTCTGGGTTATGTATTCTGTTCTATTGGTCTATGTGCCTATCTTTATACCAGTACCATGCTGTTTTGGTGACTATGATCTTATAGTTTAGTTTGAAATCAAGTAGTGTGTTGCTTTGAGATTTGTTCTTTTTGCTTAGTCTTGCTTTGGCTATGTGGGCTCTTTTTTTGGTTCCATATAAATACTATAATTGTTTTTTCTTATTCTGTGATGAGCAATTCTGGTATTTTGATGGGGATTGAACTGAATTTGTAGATTGCATTTGGCAGTATGGTCATTTTCACAATATTGATTCTCCCCATCCATGAGAATGAGATGTGTTTCCATTTGTTTGTATTGTCTATGATTCCTTTCAGCAGTGTTTTGTGGTGTTCCTTATGGATATTTTTTGCTGCCTTGGTTAGGTATATTACCAAATATTTATTTTATTTTGCAGCTTTTCTAAAAGGGGTTGAGTTCTTGATTTGATTTTCTGCTTGGTTGCTGTTGGTGTATAGAAGAGCTACTAATTTATGTACATTAATTTTGTATCTGGAAACTGAATTCTTATCAGTTCTAGCTTTCTGGATGAATCTTAAGGATTTTCAAGGTAAACAATCATATTGTCAAGAAACAGTGACAGTTTGACTTCCTCTTTACTGATTTGGATGCCCTTTATTTCTTTTTCTTGTATAATTGCTCTGACTAGGAGTTCCAGCACTATGTTGAAAAGGACTGGTAAGAGTGGGCATCCTTGTCTTGTTCCAGGTCTCAGAGGGAATGCTTTTGACTTTTCCCCATTCAGTATTATGTTAGCTGTGGATTTGTAATAGATTGTATTTATTACATTGAGGTATGTCCCTTGTATGCCGATTGTGTTGCAAGTTTTAATCATAAAAAGATGCTGAATTTTGTCAAATGCTTTTTCTGCATCTATTGAGATAATCATGTAATTTTTGTGTTTACTTCTGTTTATGTGGTGTATCACATTTATTGACGTGTGTATGTTAAACCACCCCTGCAGCCCTTGTATGAAACCCACTTGATCATTGTGTATTATCTTTTTGATATGTTGTTGAATTTGATTAGCTAGTATATTGTTTAGGATTTTAGCATCTATGTTTATCAAGAATATCAGTCTGTAGTTTCCTTTTTTATTGATGTTCTTTCCTGGTTTTGGTAATATGGTAATTCTGGCTTCATAGAATTAATTAGGGAGTGTTACTTCTTTCTCTATCTTATAGAATAGTGTCAAAAGGGTTGTATCAATTCTTCTTTGAATGTGTGGTAGAACTCTGCTGTGAATAGGTCTGGTCCTGGACATTTTTTGTTAGTAATTTTTAAATTACCATTTCAATCTCTCTGCTTGTTATTGGTCTGTTAAGGGTATACATTTCTTCATGATTTAAGCTAGGAGGGTTGTATTTTTCAGGAATTTATCCATCTCTTCTAGGTTTTCTAGTTTATGTTCATAAAGATGTTCATAGTAGCCTTGAATGATATTTTGTATTTCAATGGTGTCAGATGTAATATCTCCTGCTTCATTTCTTAATGAGGTTATTTGGATTTTCTCTCTTTTTTTGTTTAATTTTGCCAGTGGTTTATCAATTTTATTTATCTTTTCAAAGAACCAGTTTTTTGTTTAACTTGCCTTTTGTATTTATTTTTGGTTTCAATTTCATTTAGTTGTGCCCTGATCTTGGCTATTTCCTTTATTTTGCTGGGTTTGTGTTTGGTTTGTTTTTGTTTCTCTAGTTCCTTGAGATGTGACCTTAGAATGTCTTCTTGATATAGGCATTTAGGGCTATGAACTTTCCTCTTAGCACTGCCTTTGCTGTATCCCAGAGCTTTTGATAGATTGTGTCATTACCATCATTCAGTTCAAATAATTTTTAAATTTCTCTCTTGATTTTGTTTTTCACTCAATGTTCATTCAGGAGAAGGTTATTTAATTTCCATGCATTTGTATGGTTTTGAAGGTTCCTTTTGGAGTTGATTTCCAGTTTTATTCCACTGTGATCTGAGAGAGTGCTTGATATAATTTCAGTTTTCTTAAATGTACTGAGGCTCATTTTATGGCCTATTATATGGTCTATTTTGGAGAAAGTTCCATGCATTACTGAATAGAATGTGTATTCTGTGGCTGTTGGACGAAATGGTTTGTATAGATCTGTAAGTCCATTTGTTCCAAGGTACAGTTTAAATCCATCGTCTCTTTGTTGACTTTCTGTCTTGATGACCTGTCCAGTGCTGTCAGTGGAGTATTGAAGTCTCTCACTGTTATTGTGTTGTTTTCTACCTTATTTCTTGTAAGGGTCTATTGGTAATTGTTTTATAAATTTGGGACCACCAGTGTTAAGAGTATATATATATTTAGGACTGATATTTCCCTGTTGGACAAAGTCTTTTACCATTATATGATGTTCCTCTTTGTCTCTTTTAATTGCTGCTCCTTTAAAGTTTATTCTGTCTGATATAAGAACAGCTACCCTTGATTACTTTTGGTTTCTATTTGAATGAAATGGCTTTTCCCACCTCTTTACTTAAAGTTTATGTGAGCCCTTATGTGTTAGGTGAGTCTCCTGAAGGCAGCAGATACTTGGTTGGTGAGTTTTTATCTATTCTGCAGTTTTGTATCTCTTAAGTGGAACTTTTAGGTCATTTACGTTTAACGGTAATATCGAGATGTGAGGTACCATTGCATTCATCATGCTATTTGCTGCCTGTGTACTTTGATTTTTTTGTTTTTGCTATTTAACTTGTATTTTTATTTTATAGGTCCTTTGTGATTTATGCTTTAAAGAGTTCTGTTCTGATGTGTTGCCAGGATTTGTTTCAAGATTTAGAGCTCCTTTTAGCAGTCCTTGCAGTGGGGCTCACTAGTGGTGAATTCTTTCAGCATTTGTCTGTCTGAAAAAGACTATCTTTCCTTCACAGATGAAGCTTAGTTTCAATGGATACAAAATTCTTGGCTGATAATTGTTTTTCTTTTTTTTTTTTTCCATTTATTTATTTTATTGCATTTTAGGTTTTGGGGTACATGTGAAGAACATGCAGGATTGTTGCATAGGTACACATGTGGCAGTGTGATTTGCTGACTTCCTCCCCATCACCTACATCTGGCATAATTGTTTTTCTTAAGGAGGCTGAAGATAGGGCTCCAATCCCTTCTACCTTGTAAGGTTTCTACTGAGAAATCTGCTATTAATCTAATAGGCTTTCCTATATAGGTTCCTTGTTCTTATGTCTTACAGCTCTTAAGATTCTTTCCTTCATCTTAACTTTGGATAACCTGATGACAATGTGCCTAGGCAATGATCTTTTTGGGATAAATTTCTCAAATCTTCTTTATGACTCTTGTATTTGGATATCTAGGTCTCTAGCAATGCCAGAGAAATTTTTCTCGATTATTTCCCCAATATGTTTTCCAAGTGTTTAGAATTTTCTTCTTCCCCAGGAACACTGAATATTCTTAGGTTTGGTCATTTAACATAATCCCAGACTTCTTGGAGGCTTTGTTTATATTTTCTTATTCTTTTTTCTTTGTCTTTGTTGGATTGGGTTAATTTGAAGACCTTGTCTTTAAGCTCTGAATTTCTTTCTTCTACTGTTCAGTTTTATTGATGAGACTTTCCAGAGCATTTTACATTTCTGTAAGTTTGTCCAATGTTTCCTGAATTTTTTATTGTTTTTTCTTTAAGCCATCTATTTCATTGAATATTTCTCCCTTCCCTTCTTGTATTGCTTTTTGGATTTCCTTGCATTGGGCTTCACCTTTCTTTGGTGCCTCCCTGTTTAGCTTAATAACTAACCTCCTGAATTCTTTTTCAGGTAAATCAGGGATTTTTTCTTGGTTTGGATCCATTGCTGGTGAACTAGTATGATTTTTTGAAGGTGTTAAAGAGCCTTTTTTGTCATATTACCAGAGTTGGTTTTTTGGTTCCTTCTTATATGGGTAGGCTCTGTCAGAAGGAAGGTCTAGGGCTGAAGGTTGTTGCTCAGATTCTTTTGTCCCATGCATTATTCCCTTGATGTAGTGCTCTCCACTTTTTCCTATGGATGTGGCCTCCTGTGAGCCAAACTGCATTGATTGTTGTCTCTCTTGTGGATCTAGCCATCCAGCAAATCTACTTGACTCTGGGCTGGTACTGGGAGTTGTCTGAACAGAATCCTGTGGTGATTTAATGTTGTTTTTGTGCTGGTTGGCCTCCTGCTTGGAGGTGGTGCTTTCCAGAGAGCATCAGCTGTGGTAGTATGGAGAAGAACCAGCAGTGGATGGGGCCCCAGAACTCCCAGGATTATGTGCCCTTTGTCTTCAGCTACCAGGATGGGTAGGGAAGGACCATCAGACGGGAGCAGGGCTAGTCAGGTCTAAGTTCAGACTGTCCTGGTGGGGGGGTGTCTTGCTGTGGCTGCTGTGGGAGATGGGAGGTGAGGTTCCCAGGTCAATGAAGTTGTGTGCCTAGGAGGATTATGGTTGCCTTTGCTGAGTCATGCAGGTTGTCAGGGAAGTGAGGGAAAGCTGGCAGTCACAGGCCTCACTGAACTCCCATGCAAACCAAAGGGCTAGTGTCACTCCCATTGTGCCTCCTCCGCAGCTCCAAGTCTGTTTGCAGGCAGTGGATGAGTTAGGCTTGAGAACTTTCACCAGGCTACCCACCTCCCATCTGTGAAAGAAAAGGGCTTGTTTCTTCCCCTGCCTGTGGTGTCTGCACATCGGATTCACACCCTCCCCCAAGTTCTGGCCACAAGGTTTCTCACCCCCTCAAGTTATTTTGAAGTTCAGCTGGAGATTTCCTTCTCCCTGTGGTGTTTTCTGTCCCTGCTCCTCTGGCTGCCCTCACTATGGATCCCTGTGGTGCTAGGCATGAGTGGCCTGCTTGGGGATCCAGGGAGTCCTCAGGGCCTTTTGCTGCTTCCTGTACCCCTGTATTTCACTGGGGTCTCTAAATTGACTCAGCTCCAGGTAAGGTCAGAAACTTCTCCTGCACATAGGCCTTTAGTTTCTCCACTGGGAATGTGTGTTCAGGTGAGGAGGCTCTCCTTTCCCACTTCTGCAGTTGGGGCACACAGTATTTGGGGTGTCTCCCAGGTTCTGCAGAAGCCATCTACTTTCTTTGGAGTGTCTGTGGGTCTTCTTGGTTTGTTCTTGCAGTAGATCTGGAGTTAAAATTCACAACGCAAGTCTCCACATGCTGCTCTGCCTGTCCAAGTCAGGGCTGCTATCTAGTCCTGCCTCCTGACCATCATGATGATCAAGAAGAGAATTTTAATAGCAGCAAGAGAAAATTGCCTAGTCACATATAAGGAGATTACCCTTAGACTATCAAAACTATTTTCATATTTATCAGCAGACACATTACAGGCCAAGAAAAAACAGAGTGAGATTTTAAATGTGCCAAAAGAAAAAAACTTCCAGCCAAGAAGACTTATCCTGCACACAAAAACTCTAGTTTTATTTTTCCCTCAGTTTATGTTTTTGATATCTTGATTTACAGATTTTCATATTGTGCATTACTAAAAACTTATTGTAGTTCTGTTTTTTTTAAATCATTTTGACTTTCAATTTTCATTCTAGATATATATATATATGATTTACACACCACCATTACAATATTGAAGTATTCTGGGTTTGACTATGAATTTACCTTTACCAATGAGTTTTATACATTCATCAAGTTTTTTTTTTTGAAAAAATAAAAAAAAAACTGAAAGACCCTTAGTAGTCTAGTTAAAAGAGAGAAGACAAAGAAAATTAAAAATCAAAGTGACGAAATTGTAAGAAATCCCACAGAAATAAAAAAGGATCAATAGAGCTATTATAAAAAAATTATGTGCCAACCTATTAGATAACCAGAGAAAACAGATAAGTTTATAGAGAAATGCAACCCACCAAGACTGAGTCAGGAAGAATGGAAAGCCTGAGTATACTAATAAAAAGTAATGAGATTGAAGAAGTAATTAAAAAGACTCCCTAACACCACCACCACCGCCACCACCGCCACCACCGCCACCACCACCACCACTAAGGACCAAATGGCTTCACAGGCAAATTTTACTAAATATTCAAAGAAGAATACTTTGAGAATATTTTGAGAAATACTTAGTATTTCTTAAACTCTTTCAAAAAATTAAGCTAGCACATTTTATGAAGCTAGCGTCACTTTGATACCTAAGCAAGGCAAAAACATCACAAGAAAGGGAAACTGTAGGCCAATTAGTCTGATGATCAGTCACACAAAATTTCTTAATAAAATATTAGCAAAGCCAAATATAACAACACATCAACAAGATTACATATCATGACCAAGTGGGATTTATACCTAGCACGCTAGGCTAGTTGAACATATGCAAATTAATTAATATGATACACCACATTAATAGAATGATAGTAAAAAATCATATGATTATCTCACTGACACAAAAAAAATTTGACAAAGTCCAGCATCCTTTCTCAATTAAAAACTCTCTCAATAGCGTGGGTATAGAGTTTTTCAATATAATAAAAACCATTTATGAAAAAAACTACAGCTACTATTATAAGCAATAGGAGAAAACAAAGTTTTCCACTAAGATTTGGTACAAGGCAAGGATGTTCACTCTTGCCACATAGTGCTGGAAGTACCAGCACGAGCAATTAGACAAGAAAGAGAAACAAAATGTGTACAAACACAAAAGAAAGAAGTAAAATTTTTTCTATTTTCAGGTGACATGATTCTACATGTTAAAAAAAAAACCCCACAGATTCAATAACAAATGCCTGTTAGAACTAATAAATGAATTCATTGACATTTTAGAATACAGAATCAACATATAAAAATCAGTAGTTATGGAATAGACTAGAAAAATCAGTAGTATTTTTACACACAGTGACCTAACTAATAAATCAAGAAAACATTACTGACTGGGTGTGTTGGCTCACACCTGTAATCCCAGCACTTTGGGATGCCAAGAGGGGCAGATCACTTGAGGTCAGGAGTTCAAGACCAGCCTAGCCAACATGATGAAACCCCTGTCTCTACTAAAAATACAAAAAAACCCAGCCAGCTGTGGTGATATGTGCCTGTAGTCCCAGCTAATCAGGAGGCTGAGGCAAGAGAATTGCTTGAACCTGGGAGACAGAAGTTGCAGTGAGCCGAGATCATGCCACTGCACTCCAGCCTGGGCTACAGAGGGAGACTCTGTCTAAAAAAAGAAAAGAAAAGAAAGATTCCCCTTTTTAATACCATAAAAAATATGGAGAAATAAATTTAACCAAGGATGTGAAAGATCTGTATACAAAAGCTATACTAAAAGCTATAAAACACTGATGAAGTAAATTAAAGATGGCACAAATAAATGGAAAGCTGTGCTATGTACACAGATTAGAAGAATCAATGTTGTTAAAATGTGCATGCTGGCCAATAAAATCTACAAATTCAATTAATTTCTGCCAAAATTGCAATGACATTTTTAAAGGAAATAAGAAAAAAATCCCAAAATTTGTATGGAACTGAAAAAAACCACTGAATAGCCAAAGCAATTCTGAAAAAGAAAAATAAAAGTGAGAGGTATCACACTTCCTGATTTATAATATTACAAAGCCATATTAACCAAAACAGTATGGCTTTGGTATAATAGCAGATATGTAGGCCAGTGAAACATAGTAGAGAGCTCAGAAATCAATCCAAACATCAATGGTCAACTACTTTTCAACAATGGCATGGAAGAGGACATGATGGAGAAAGGAGAGCCTTTGATAAATGGGGCTAGAAAAACTAAATTTTAACTTACAAAAGAATAAGACTTTTATCTTAAACCATACACACGAATCAACTCAAAATGGGCAGAAGACTCAAATATAAGGTCAGAAACTCTAGAACTCCTGAAAGGGAACATAAGAGAAAAGCTCCTGGACATTGGTCTTGGCAATGATATTTTGAATATCACACCAAAAGCTTATGCCACAAAAGCAAAAATAAATAAATGAGACTACATAAAACTTAAAAGCTTTTGCACAACAAAGGAAACAACAAAATGAAAAGAAAATCTGTTTATAGCTTGAGTCAAATTATTTGCAAACTATATGTCTGATATGGGGTTAATATCTAAAACTTATGAAGGCCTCATACAACTCAAGAGTGGAAAAACAAATAACGTTATTTCAAAATGAGCAAAGACCTGAATAGATATTTTCCCAAAGGAGACATACTAATGGAACAACAGGTATTTGAAAAGGTGTTCAACATCTTTAATAATCTGAGAAATGCAAATCAAAACCACCACAAGATACCATCTCACACCCATTAGGATGGCTATTATCAAAAAGTCAGAAGTTTAATGTTGGTGAGGGTGTGGAGGCAGAGAAATCTGCTACATTGTTGATGGGAATGCATATTGGTACAGGCTTTATAAAAAACAGTATGGAAGTTTCTAAATAAATAAAAACTAGAACTGCTATATGATCCAACAATTTCTCTTCCAAGTATATGCCAAAAAAAAAAAAAACAAAAACAGATATCTGCAGTCCCTTGTTCATTTCAGCATCATTCATAATAGGCAAGATAAGGAAATGACCAAACTGTCTGTCGACAGATGAACAAATAAAGAAACTGCGGTACAAATATATACAGAAATATTATTCAGCCTTAAAAAAGAATGAAATCTTCCCATTTTCTACAACATGGATGAGCTTGGAGGAAATTATGCCAAGTGAGTTAAGCCAGGGGCAGAAAAAGAATATTGCATAATTTTACTTATATGTGGAATCTAAAAAAAAAAAGTCAAATATACAGAGACAGAGAACAAAACAGTGGTTACCAGGAGCTGGGGAGCAGGAGGAGGAAATGAGACATAGATCAGAAGATACAAAGCAGCAAATATGTAGGATAAACAAGTTTAGATATCTAATGTGCAACATGAGAATTATAGGTAACAAAATTGTACTGTATACGAGATTTATGCTAATTGAGTAGATTTTAACTGCTCTTGTCACAGAAACAAAAAAAATTGGTAACTATGTGAGATGATGGATATGTTAACTTTCATCACTATAGTAACGATTTTACTATCTATATGTGTCCTGTATATTACGTTATATACCTTAAACGTACACAATAAAATTTATTTTTTAAAAAGCAAAAGAACAACAACATAAAGAAATCAACACCAAACACCAGGTCACTAAGATTTTAGAAGTTTTATAATTTTAGTTCTTATAGTTAGTTCCATGCTCTATTTGAAGAAACATGTATATAGTATGAGGAAAGAATCAAGGCTCATTATTTTGCATATAGATAATAAATTGCTCTAGTACTATATATAAAAAAGACTATTCTTCCGCCATGTAATTGCTTTGTACCTTTGCTGGATGACAATATATGTGTGGGTATTTTACCGGGTTCTTTATTCTGTTTCACTGATCTATCTGTCTATTTTGACACAAATAGCATACCATCTTGATTATTGTAGTTTTAGAATGTCTTAAAATCAGATAGTGCATGTTTTTCAATTCTTATTTTTAAAACTGTTTAGGCTGAACTCATGTCTTTGAATTTCCATATATATTTTAGATAATCATGTCAATTTCTTAAAAAGTTGCTGAAAGTTTTAAATTGCACTTGTGCCAAATCTATATACCAGAGAGCAATTCTACTCCTACCTATATATCTTTAAAAAAAAAGAGACATGCTCATGTGTACAGGGACACATGTGCAGGAATGTTCATATCAGTATTATCTATAATAATCCCCAATTGTAAATAAAGCAAATTTCTAACAATATTAAAATAAGGATATATAGAGAGAAATGGACGTGAACAAACTACAAGTACATGCATTACCATAAATTAATCTCTCAAATGTTAAAGGAAAGAAGCAAGTTACAAGTAATGCATCCAGTATAAACCCATGTATAAAAATTTAAAAATAGGCCGGGCGCGGTGGCTCAAGCCTGTAATCCCAGCACTTTGGGAGGCCAAGGAGGGTGGATCATGAGGTCAAGAGATCGAGACCATCCTGGTCAACATGGTGAAACCCCGTCTCTACTAAAAATACAAAAAATTAGCTGGGCATGGTGGCGCATGCCTGTAATCCCAGCTACTCAGGAGGCTGAGGCAGGAGAATTGCCTGAGTCTAGGAGGCGGAGGTTGCGGTGAGCCGAGATGGCGCCATTGCACTCTAGCCTGGTAAGAAAAGCCTACAAATCAGGATTATGGCTATCCTTAGGAGGAATGGCATATGAATCAGTGTTTTCCTTCTATGATACTTGCAATTAGCTACAGAATAGTTTACAATTATTTTTTATATATTATATATATATCAAATAAACATACATACATGTATATGTGTGTTCACATGTATTATATATATTGTTTATGTATGATACCTTTAACCAAAAAAATGACAATAATTGTTACTGCAAATTTGTGTGCAAGCATTGGTGTTATTGACCTGTGGACTTCATTGCAAGGTAGATTTTGGGCTACTCATTTTGAAACTCCAACTCTAAACACCTGTGAGACTTTCTCTTGGTCTGTTCAATTTATCCAGAGAGGAATCCTTAATCTGGTTGACAGTGTTCTCAGAAATAAATGAAAGAAGTGAGCTAAGATGTTTCACTATTTCATATAGCTATATTTCATTTAATTCTGCTCAACTAAGTCTACTATTCCCAATTCCAGAGTCCTTCTGGTTGAACTTCTATGGAGCATTAAAGCCTCAGTCTTGTGCTTGTGTAGGGAGGAATACTGCCTGGGTAATGTATTAGTCTCTTTTCATGCTGCTGATAGACATACTTGAGACTGGGAAATTTATAAAAGAAAGAGGGTTAATGGATGGATCCACATGGCTGGGAAGGCCTCACAATTATGGTGGAAGGTGAAAGGCACGTCTCACATGGTGGCAGACAAGAGAAGAGTGCTTGTGTGGGGCAACTCCCATTTTTATACTCGTGAGACATATTCACTATCAGAAGAACAGCACAGGAAAGACCTGCTCCCATGATTCAATAACCTCCCACCACATTCCTCCCATGACACATGGGAATTGTGGGAGTTACAATTCAAGACAAAATTTGGGTGGAAACACACCCAAACTGTATCTGGTATACATGGTGTGGGAAGGAAATACGGTATTTCCTTGCATAGACTTTTAGCCACTCTCTTTTCAGCCCATCAGTATGTTCATTCTCAAAGTTAGCTTGTTCCCTCAATTCCAAGACTTGTTGGAGTTCTGTGGAACCAGTTGGCTTGCTTCAATATTTTTACCACTGCTGGTTTACCTTTTATTTTTCTCAGTCTGTTGAATCACTTTCCAGTTGGCTCATTGCTTTCCAGCTTCGATTATTTTGTTTGCTGCCACCTCTTCTCTTTTCTTCATCCTTGTGTTTTATCTCAGCATGTGTATACACAAAAAACACATACTCAGCAGTCATATCTTGATTTCTAATCCTTTTCTCGAATAAAATGAACCAGGGCTCCTTGGGGGAAATAGCTGGTTCTAGAGCTTGTTATGGAGGATGCAAGATGATACTGGAGCATCTTGTAATGTCAAAATGAAAAAACTATTAAAAGAATAAAAATACAGAGGTTGAAAGAACACAGGCAGTAAATTAAAGAGCTCCCACTGGCCAAATCTGGAAAAATTTGCACAGCAAAATAAATAATAAAGTTGTTGTCCAATACAAAAAGTATTAGATAAATATACATAAGTACAAATTGATAAAAATATATGACTGAATAAATAGATAGGGAAGAAGGGATAAATCTTCCTTACAAAATAATTCTAAAGAATATATGTAGATACTCCCTGACCTAGGAAGTGGAGCTTAATTTCTTTCTCCTTGAGTGTGGGCTGAACTTATTCACTCTTTTACAAAGGATAGAATTTGGAAAGGAAAAAAATAACTTTACTGTACCTTTCAGACATTACCTTAACCAAGTGATTAACATTAACATCAACAGTGATATGTCATGTTGATATCATGTAGCCCTGTGATATAGTTTGGCTCTGTGTTCCCACCCAAATCTCATCTTGTAGCTCCCACAATTCCCACATGTTGTGGGAGGGTCCTGGTGGGAGATGACTGAATCAGGGGGTGGGTTTTTCCAGTGTTGTTTTTGTGATAGTGAATGGGTCTCACAAGATCTGATCGTTTTAAAAATGGGAGTTTCCCTGAACAAATTCTTTCTTTGCCTGCTGCCATCCACATAAGATGTGACTTTCTCCTTCTTGCCTTCCACCATGATTGTGATGCCTCCCCAGCCATGTGGAACTATATGTCCAATAAATCTCTTTCTTTTGTAAATTGCCCAGTCTTGGGTATATCTTTATCAGCAGCATGAAAACAGATAAATACACCCTGATTTGATGTTATGAGAAGGATACTTCCGTGATGTTGTTCCCCAAATCTCATAATTTCAATTTAATTATGAGAAAATCTCAGATAAATATAAATGGAAGGATGATTTACAAACTGCCTGCTATGGTCTGAATGTTTGCATGCCCTCAAAATTCATGTTATTGAAACATAATCTCTCTATACATAATCTCTACCTCTTAATAATATTAAGAGGTAGGGCCTTTGGGAGGTCACTAGGCCTTGAGGGCAAAGTCGTCATGAATAAGATTAGTGTTCATGTAAAAGAGGCTCAGGGGAACTTGTTCACTCCTTCTACCAAATGAGGTGCCATCTGTATGAAAGTAGGCTCTCATCAGGCACCAGATCTGCTGGTGCCTTGATCCTGGATTGCCTGGCCTTAAGAACCTTACTGTTTATATATTATGAAGTCTAAGGCATTTTGTTACAGCAGCGTAAATTGATTAAGACACTGCCTGACCAGTATTCTTCAAAACTGTCAGGGTCATGAAAAAAAGAAAAAAACTGAGAAACTGTCAAAGATTAGAAGAGAGCAAGGAGAACTAACCACTAAATTCAACATAGTATCCTGAATTAAATATGGCAACATAAAAAGAACATTAGTGAGAAAACTGGGGAAATACAGAGTATCTGTTTTCTTAATAATAAACATTAATATCTGTTTTGACAAATATACCAAGGTCATGTAAGATGTTAACCTTAAGGGAAACTGGAATCTCTCTGTATTGTTTGTAACTTCTCATTTATAAATTTAAAATTAAGAAGTTTATTGAAAAAATCCCTATAGTGAAGTTCCAAGAAGAAACTATGTTCTTCCAGGTTTAAGCAAAAGTTCATAATCCTGGAAAAGTCCTACTTCTGCTTCAGGGCTCCGTTGGATGGTGATGTCCTTGGGAAGCTTCCTATAATTTCTCCAGAAACGTGGTTTCCATAGAACCTGGTACTTGCCTCCTGATATGGTTTGGCTGTGTCCCCACACAAATCTCATCTTGAATTGTAGTTCCCATAATTCCCAAGTGTTGCAGGAGGAGCCTGGTGACAGGCAAGTGAATCATGGGGAAGTTTTCTCCCATACTGTTCGCATGGTAGTGAGTCTCATGGGATCTGATGGTTTTATAAAGGGAAACTCCTTTTACTTGGTTCTCATTCTCTCTCTTGCCTTCTACCATGTAAGACATGCCTTTTACCTTCTGTCATAATTGTGAGGCCTTCCCAGCCACGCGAAACTGTGAGTCCATTAAAAATCTTTTTCTTTATAATGTATCCAGTCTTGGTATGTCTTTATCAGCAATGTGAAGATGAACTAATATACCTCCTTTTAATTGTACTTCTCACAGTGTCTTCCCAGGGGACTGGGCAACCTCAAAGGCAAGAGCCAGAATCTGTTTTTATTTTTTGCCCAATATCTAGAAAAATGCCTCTCACAAAATGATTGTCTACATTCAATAAATATGCATGTATTTGAGCCAATTTGGTTATGGAGTAGAGCACAGCTATTTCAAAGTAAAGGGAAGAAAAGCCACCAATTACTACTTTAAATAAATCTAATTTTCATTGGAAATTATTCTTTTCTGATAACTGTTTGCTTCAAAGTATACCGTATATTTTGGAAGTAAAATATAGTCCAAGACCATTGCTTCAAATCACAGAGAAGTATGGCAACTATATACTGTGATGAAAAGTGAAGATTTAATTAGCCTTGTGCTGGTGACGTTTTTCTAAATAGTAAACTAAGCACTCTGAGAACCTTTCCACTCTTAATTATTAGGGAAATTATGCCTTGTAAAAGTAAACCCTACTCAGATGATGTGTAATGGGCCAAACAGGCAGGAAATATTTGGCATTTGTAGTCTCCTGGTGTCGCGTTTTTCTTTTATCTTTGCTGGTTTCTTTCTCATTAAATGATCGGAAAATTACTGTGATTTTATTCCCATAGGCTGAAAATTAGCCTGCTAAGCTTCAGCCTTAATCAGATTCTGATGACTAAGAATTAATCTATTTTAGCAGAAGCATGTCTAACGGAAATCAGTATAGCTCTTTTCTGCCACAGCAGAGCAGTCACTGCTGTCTCCAGTGATTGATATGCAGTAGCCAAATGTAGAAATCACTCAGGTTTAAATCCCTTTGTTCTCTGGCCAATATTGATTAAATTTTGTTTTCCCAGAGTACATCTGTTCACATGCACAGCTTTCACAAAGTTAAAAAAAAACCCTTCATTTTGAATGCTAAAAAAGAAATATTTTAAGAGAGTATTTAAACCTCTCTGGCATAACTGGGTGGGGCTATGTTTTCCCACCTCTGATATTGTGATTCAGGGTTATTCCAACTGTTTCAAGAGATGGAAGAAAAGTTGTTACAATGTTTAAATTCAAAGTTAAAAAATATAAACAAATTAGTTTATATTTTAGTTTGTCACAAGAGAAGGTTGCAAGGATAAAACAGTGTAATACAGAATTGTAACTCCAAAGAAACTATACCTAGATAATTTATTCAAAATGAATTCAGCATTTATTTATGAACACTAGGGCCAGGTAGTATGGCATATGTTTAATAAAAATTGGTGAATAAAATAGCTGTTGTCCCTCCCTTCATGGATTTTTCAGTCTGGAGGGAAAGAAGTTTTAAAAGACGTTCATGTTAGATTTGGAGTTGCTTACTGGATTTAATGGTGCTTCCCTTACTTTAGTAAGAGACTAACTTAAATATGATCATACCTACATAACGATGTTTCAGTGACCATGGACCTGTATATGGCAGTGGTACCATAGGATTATAATGGAGCTAAAAAATTCCCGTGTCCTAGTGATATTGAAACTGTTGTAAAGTTATATAGCACAACATATTGCTAATGTGTTTGTGGTGATGCTGGTGTGCTGTGCTGCCAGCTGTATAAAAGTAGATCACATATAATTATGTACAACACATAATATTTGATATAGTAATAAATGGCTATGTTATTGGTTTATGTATTTACTATCCTATACTTTTTATCATTATTTTAGAGTGTATTCTTTTTTAAAAAAAATTAACTGTAAACAGTCTCAGGCAGATCCTTCAGGAAGTGTTCCAGAAGAAGGCATTTTCATAGGAGATGATAGCTCCATATGTTATTGCCCCTGATGATCTTCCAATGGGGCAAGATGTGGAGGTGGAAGACAGTGGCAGTGATGATCCTACCCTATGTGGGTCAAAGCTGATGTGTGCCTTTGTGTTACTGTTTTTAACCAAACAGTTTAAAAAGTAAAAGAATTTAAAAATAGAAAAAAGCTTGTAGAAGCAAATTAAAAATGAAAATATCTTTGAACAGCTGTATAATGTGTTTGTGTTTTAAGCTAAATATTAATACAAGAGTTAAAAAGATTATAAGGTAAAAAAGTTAGAGTAAGCTAAGGTTAATTTATTATTGAGAACAGAAAAATTTAAAAATAAATTTAGTGTAGCCCAAGTGTATTCAGTTTATAAAGTCTAAGATAGTGTCCAGTTGTGTCCTGGGCCTTCACATTCACTCACCACTCACTCACTCACTGACTCACCCAGAGCAACTTCCTGTCCTTCAAGCTCCATTCATCCTAAGTGTTTTGTGTAAGTGTACCATGTTTTTCTATCATATTTTTACTGTACCTTTTCTGTATGTAGATATGTTTAAATATACAAACACCATTGTGTTAGAATTATTGATAGTATTCAGTATGGTATATGCAGCATAGATTTTTAGCCTAGGGGTAGTCTAGTCATGCAGGCTAGACTGTAGTAGTCTTTACGGTCTAGCTTTGTGTAAGTACAATCTACGATGTTTGCATAACAATGAAATCTCCTAATGCATTTCTCAGAACATATACCTGTTGTTAAGTGACACGTGACCGTGTAAGTCAAGGGTAAACAGACATTGTAGAGTTGGTCAAAGTAGAAAGTGATCTAGATAGTAGGATTTGAGGGTTCTGCTATTTAAAATATCTTTTCAATCCAGGTTTGTCATTATCTAATTTCCCAGGATTAGTAATCATCTTTATAAATACAAATATTCCCAAGAGCTTTATAAACTGCTTCTTTCAATAACTTCTCCCTCTAGTCACTGGCCTCACCTGCAAGCACCTTCTGCTCAGCCAAGTGAGCCTCATAATTCCACAGTCTGTGCTCTGAAGTCATTTTCTTCTGTCTCCAAATCCTTCCCTTTTATCCCACTTTTTAATCAAGGCCCATATCAAATGCTATCTCCTCTGTAAAGCTTGCCCTGGTATCATTCTTGATATCACTCTTATGGTTTGTATTATTTATTTGATAACTAATGTTTTGCCTATATCATGGCAAGTAAGCAATTAATTGTTGTGGGCTGTATGTATGTCTGGAAAACCCTAATATAGTATGTTTCTAGGAATTTCTCCACTTTCCTTTAGGTTGTCTAATCTGGTGGTGGATAATTATTCATTATAGCCCCTTAAAATCATTTTTATTTATATGGGTTCAATTATAATGTTGCCTCTGTCATTTATTATTTTATTTAATCGAGTCCTCTCTTTTTCTTCTTAGTCTAGCTAAGGGTTTGCTGATTTTGCTCTTTTCAAAAAATCAGCTGTTTCAATTTTTATATATTTTTTCTCTTTTCAATTTTTAATTTATTTCTGATCTAATTTTCTTTCCTTCTGTTAATTTTAGGTTTAGCTTTTCTTTTTCTACTTCCCTGAGGTCAAAGTTAGGTCATTTATTTGACATCTATTTTGTTTTTCAATGTAGGTATTTATCATTATAAATTTCCTTCATAGTGCTACTTTGGTTGAATTCTGTAAGTTTTGTCTTATTTTATAATTTTCTTTTTGTGTTTCTTGACCCAAGAGTTCTTTAAGAGTCTGTTATTTAATTTTCATGCATTTGTGAATTTTCCCATCTTTTAATTATTGATTTTGGTTTCACTTCATTGTTACTGCAAATATACTTGGAATAATTTTGATCTTCTTAAATTTGTTGAGACTTATTTTGTGATCTAGCATGTGACCAATCCTGGAGAATGTGCATTTAAGAAAAGTGAGTGTTCTGCTGCTGTTTAGTGGAATGTACTGTATATGCTTTTTGGGTCCACTGGTCTATAGCATAGTTTAGTTCTCTTGGTTCTGCTATTTCCTTGTTAATTTTCAGTCTGAATGGTTTATCTACTATAAATCGTTGGATATTGAAGTCTCCTACTATTATTGTATTTCTGTCTAGTTCTCCTTTCATATATACCACTGTTTGCTTTATATATTAGGTGTTTTGATATTGGATGCATACATATTTAAAACGGTTTTATCCTTCTTTTGCAGTAATTTTTATTATTAAGTAAGGCTCTGCTTTGTCCTTTGTGACAGTATTTGACCAACAGTCCATTTTGTCTGATAGAAGTGTAGCCACTCTGCTTTCTTTTAGCTACCAATTGCTTGGAATATTGACGAGTTTAGTTTATTTACATTTAAAGTAATTATTAATTTGTAAGGCCTGTTTTACAAAATTATTATTTTTTTCTCCCTGTTTTGTACTTCTCTTGTTCCTCTCTGCCTCTCTTAGCGCCTTTGTGTTTTGATGAATTTTTAAAAATAGTATTATGCTTTGGTTCTTTTCTTTTTATCTTTATGTACTATATTTTTTTGTGGTTACCATGGGACTTTCATCAAATATTTTATAGCTATAACTATCGATTTTAAGCTGATAATCTCATACAGAAACTCTGTATTTCTGGCTCATGCCTATAATCCCAGCACTTTGGGAGGCTGAGGTAGGTGGATCACAAGGTCAGGAGTTTGAGACTAGCCCGGCCAACATGGTGAAAGCCCCATCTCTACTAAAAATACAAAAATTAGCTGAGCGTGGTGGCAGGTGCTTGTAATCCCAAATACTCAGTAGGGTGAGGCAAGAGAATCACTTGAAACGGGGAGGTGGAGGTTGCAGTGAGCCAAGACCAAGCCATTGCACTCCAGCCTGGGCAACAGAGCAAGGCTCTGTCTCCAAAAAAAAAAAAAAAAAAAAAGAGAGACTCTATACTTCCTCCTCCCTCTTATGTAATTCATGTTAGATTTTACTTCTTTCTATATGGTGTTCTATTAAAAATTTTCTGTGGTTATAGTTATTACCCCTAGTTTTGTTCTTGTAATTTAAATACTAGTGTTAAACATGACTTACATGCCACCATTACAGCATTATAATATTCTGTTTGTCTTTATATTTACCTGTAGAGTGAGATTAATTATACTTTCATATATTTCTTTGTTGCTGTTTAGCATATTTTTATTCTAACTTGAAATGTTACCTCTAGCACTTGTAAGGCATACCTAGTCATAATGGACTCCCATAGTTTTTGTTTTAGAATTATCTCTCCGTCATTTCTAAAGGATATATTTGCTGGGCAAAGTATTTTTAATTAGCAGTTTATTCTTTTAGTATTTTGAGTATCAGCTTACCTTCTCCTAGCTTGCAAGGTTTCTGTTGTGAAATTCACTTACAGTTTTAGGAAGCTTCCCTTGTGTGTGAAGAATTGATTTTCTCTATTTTCAAAGTTATCTCTCTCTCTCTCTCTCATTTTTTAATTTTGACAATTTAATTATAGTGTGTCTCATTGTAAAACTTTTTGGGTTTCACCTATCTAGGTGTCTTTAGGTTTCATGAATTTGAATGTCCATTTTTTGCGTTTAGATTTGGGCCATTTTAAACCATTATTTCTTTAAATATACTTTCTGTCACATTCTTTCTCTCTTCTCCTTTTTGGATTTGTATTAGTGTGGTTGATAATGTCCCATAAGACTTGTAGGCTTACTTCACTCTTTTTTGATTCCTCTAACTGGATAATTTCAAATGACCTATCTTCGATTTTGCTGATTCTTTCTTCTGCTTGATTGAGTCTGCTATTGAGACTCTCTCTTAGAGTTTTTCAATTCAGTCATTGTAGTCTTTATCCTCAAGATTTCAGTTTTTTCTTTTTTTGGTTTCTATTTCTTAATGAACTTCTTATTTTGTTCATATCTTGCTTTCCTGATTTCATTGAATTGTCTACTTATGTTATCTCGTGGTTCATTGAGCTTCTTTAAAATGGTTACTTTGAATTCTCTGTCAGTTTATGAATCTACATTTATTTAGGGTTGGTTACTGGAGCTTTATTAGTTTCCCTTGGTGGTATTATGGTAGCCTGATTCTTTGTGATCCTTGTAGCCTTGTGGTTTTGTTTGTGTATTTAAAGGAGCAGTCACTTCTTCCAGAATTTATTGACTTCTTCAAATGTTCTCCTGAAGGGTCCCTAGATGGACAGGACTGCCTCTGAACTGTGGTCAAGTGGGGATAAAGTTGGGTCATGGGGTTGCTTCTGTATCTGCAGTTGGGTCTGCTGTCAGCAGGCCTGTTACTAGGGTCATAGGTGAATGTGGCTCTTGCCAGGCCCCTTCTCAGAAACAGCCTTTCTCTGAGGCCACAAATAAGCAGAGCTGAAGTCAATTCCACAGGGGAATGAACCTGTTTTCAGATCTGTAGTAGGGTCTGTAATGATAAGCCCACTACTGGGGTAAAAGCCTGCTTTCTCAAAGCAGCTCTTCTCAGTCTTGGGTTTACTGGGGTGTTACAAACTCCCACCTGTGTCCACAAACTTCCACATAGGTACTTTTGTCTGTGGATAGTTGCCAAATTGTCATTTGTATAGAGGACAAGGGCTGGGATGTCTTATTCTGCCATGTTGCTAACATCACTGCTCAGGAAATTTCCTCATGTTTTTAAATTATAGCAAGTAAGTTCTAGATGTTGTTTACAGTCTACAGTGAATTTTGGTCTGTGTTAACATTAACAGAAGTCCACCATTATTTGTAATGGAAGTGGCCTCAGAATATGCTTAATATTTTAGAAATTATTTGTTTGGGGTCTATAATACTTGCATACTCAGTGAAAACAATACGGTAAATCAACTACTCTTTAATTTTACAAATATTATACCAACATGGTCTGAGAAACGACATCAAACCACAGAGAAAGGCCTCCAAAGACATGATTCACATACAGAATATCTAAACTAAGAGAAAATTCCCTTTCCACACTCTTGACCCTCCTCTATTCATAGCTGTAGAAAACATGGAAAAAAATTATCACAATCTCAGGAGAGAAGAATCCTGCTTATCACCCTGCCTCACGTCTGCTTTGATCTCTTAGTTGAGTGCATGTTTTTCATCATTATAATTTACATGTAGAACAAATTAAGGAAAAATTAAAGAAGTACCCAAATCCATTAATTTTACTAATTGGAACTATTAACATTGTAGGTTGCTAACGTTTTTCTCCTTCTGACACTAGAATCTAGGTTATTCAGGAATACAGATAACAGGTGTGTGTGTGTGTATGTGCACATGTGTGCATGCAGGAAGTAGGCAACTTATTGAGAAAGAAAAAGCAAGATGATCAGCAAGGCACTGTTCCTGTTTTCTTAGTTAGGAAACTTCTGTGATTAGATTAAGCTTTAAACCTTAACTCAGAAATTAGTATTTCTCTGTCCCCTTCTACTTCTTTCCACAAGAGTGGCAGAGAGAACTCTGCATCCTTTCTTGAACGACTTTCAAGGAGCCCAGGGGTGCCTTGCACATGGTGGGTGCTTGATAAATATTTGTTAAATAAGTGAATTGTTAAATGTATATATAGCCAGTTCACTCTTCACATGTCTCTTTTTTTCTCATGAGAGGTTTTAAGAATGGGCTCAGTTCCAGAATTATACAATCAGACTAATTACATATATTTATGATTGGATGCTAAGATTGTTATAAATTCTAATCTTAGTGCTACCTAGAATAGCTTGTCATAAGATCAGAATGATCATCATGAAGCTGTGATTCAATCCAAACAGTATGGAGTCAGAGTCTGGCCCTTACTCAATAATCCATGTGGGCTCTCTGCAAATTCAGGGTAAGTAAGCTGGGATTGGCAAGAGGAGGTGTACTGTTTTAGTAACAGGATCAGAGAAGGCTTCTTTGTTGGGAACCATATGAGCAGAGATCCAAATGAAATGTGATGTCTGCTGCCTTCTCACACAGAATGCATTATAAGGTCATTAACCTATTACTAGGCTCCATTTTATCTGTTGTGTTTCAACTAGATGGCTTTCTTATCTCCTTCAAGATCCTATTCTGGCAAAAAACTTAGCTTCAGGCGTGGGTACTTGAGCTGTAACCTACTCTCATATTCTCTCTCCTTATTTATTTGAGTTCCTTGCTCCCTCCTTGTCACGGAGGTAGCCATGCTGACCTGTAGACTAGTCTCACAGCACCCTCCACTGGGAAATTAGGAAATAGATAAATGAATTTAAACTATGATCCAAAAGACCCACGTGAGTGTCATGATTCTAAGAAAATGCACAAAATATTTTCTTGATCAGGGCCACTGATAGATGATATGGGAAGAAGGCAAAGTCACATTTCAATGACTTCATGTTTCTGTCCAAGGGCAGCTTGGACCATGCCAATCCTATATGTCTTGTGTGGAATGGTGTCCACATATTAGGACACTGACTGCCCATCCAGAGTTAAAGGCAAGATAAATAGAACAGAAACAAACTGGATAGCTAAAACAGGCAACAGTTTCCACAAGGATAAAGTTATTTAAAAACTAAGATGATCAGATTTTAAACTAGCATGGGTCTAAAAGGGAAGGGAACGTCTGCATAGAGCTCTATAGAGGCATGTCATTTATTTTCTGAAGTGGGCAATTTTAAGATTAGTTAGGATAAGACAATTAATCTAATATATTTCAATAGTTCTATCCAATAAATATTTGTTTAGCAACTGCTGTGTTAGGAGACTTTTTATCAGTCAGGAGCTCATGATCTAGTGGGAGAAGATAAATCTGACTGCAGAATTCAGGGAGAGCTATTACCTTAGCTGTCGTCTAGTTTAGGAGTCTGGGAAAGCTTCCCAGCTTTGCTTATTATTCCAAAAAGCAAGCACAAGTTCCAGGTTTCTTAGCCCACAAGTCTGCTAGTATATAAGACATTTAAATGTAGATCTTGAAATTTTCATGGGCTATTTCTAAGCCTGTTGTCATTATTAGAGGCTCCCTCTTTGCCCACCTCCTCAAACACTTTCCCAACAACAATCTCCTCCCCCAACTGAAGCCATACCCTCTCTTTGATTGTAAATTTCTAGTGAGAAATAAGATTTACTGTTAGTTAAGCTTCTTCCCAACCTATGTTCAGTGACTCTGCTGATCAATTACCTTTGTTCTGCTAGAAAATTTTCTTTAAGTTTCCCTCTGTAATTTCCAGAACCAGAGGTGCTTAAAAGTGACCAAGTTGTTGGCTCTCTTTGTATCTTCAAACTTAACGGAGAATGCTGTATTTGCTTTACCAAGCAAGTTCAGAATTGATATCTTTGTGATGCTGATTCAACTCAGAGGAAGATGGCATACCTTTCCAAGTATTCATCCCAGCCCATTGTTTCTCACTTGTAGGGTTTCCTTCCAAGCATCAATGATTATATGTGGCAAGGTAATAAGGACATCTACATGATTTATTACTCATATTTTCCACCATTGAAGTCAGCTTGGAAAGAAACAACTTGATAGAACTCAGAAAGTCTCTTTCCCTCCCTTTGATGCAGAACCTTTAGGTAACTCTTAAACTTGTCATATCCATGAACTTTATGATATCTTTCTTGTTCTGCATGGCAAACCACCCCTCAATCCTGTCTAGATCTCACTTACTCCAAGTGGAAGGAGTAGACATTTCTGACACTGTCTCTAATGACTGTTTATTTAATTTGCATGTGGTTTTCTTATTATGGGCCTGTTACAATAAGGAGTTGGTACTAGGGCTGGGATAACTAAGGGTTAAGGTTGTTTAGTGTGACTTTGGCAGACCCTTAACTCAGCTTGGTCTATTCTTAGTCTAACTATTGTGATTAAAGCATATAAATGATTCTAGATTCTGCCTTGTTTCATTTTTTATCTCTTTTCCCTAAGTTCTGACTAGTTGGCACAGTGCCACCTGGATTTGTTTATTCAACTCTTTTTATTCATACTGTCTGGTGCTAAATTACAACTTCTATCATATAGATGTCTCCCCTGACATCTTCCCACAAAATTGCTGGACATCTGTGATTTATTCTAGTACACACTCTCTATTGTTATGCCCAAATGTAATCAAATTAACAATCTGAACAAATGTGATATTTTGATATAGCCAAACATAATTACATTAATAATTTAAGGGTATTCCTTTGAAATTTTTAAATAATGGAATTTGTAACACTTTCAAATAATTTGGCTCAGTTGACGGGTGCATAGTGTAGTAGAAAAAGCCCTGCTCAAGGAGTCAGTCAGGCTTGGATCTGACTCTCACCTCTGGCAGTTATTATCTGTTGCTTTGGAAATTTAGACATATTTCTCAAATATTTTGAGCCTTGGTAGTATCTTCTGTATGGAGAAGAATAACAGAGACTTTGTGCATTGGAACTGGATGAGAAATACACATGAGAGCACCTTAGTGCCTGACATTGCAGCCAGTATATACAGGCAGTTGGGTGCATGGATGTTGGTGTCACATGAGGCTTTGATTTCTGGAAATGCTATTCAATTTTGATGTGACTTGAGAAAGCTATTTATCTTCTTTATTTTTTAATGTCCTCATATATTAAATGGGGATAAGTTTTCCTGTCTTATGGAGCTGTTCTATGGATTAAGTTGTATGATGCAAGTAAAGTGCTTAGCACAATATCTAGCAAGTGAGTAAATGTTCAAAAAATGTTTGCTCTAGTAATACAAGCTATTTCATAACTATTAATAGTTGTGCAAGAAGTGAAATTACATATAAATTCAAGGGAAAGTTTCTCTCTGTAAAAGAAAAATTCTTTTAAACAAAAACAGTAGGTACTATGTATCATATGACTATTTAAAAAATAGGCTCAATTAACCTAATCCATGATCATAAGCCATTGTATGAAGAACTTTCAACAATCTTATAAAAATCAGCACTGAAAGAGAATGATTGGAGTTTGTTTACTTTGTCTTGCATTAAGATGAAACTAGAGACTTGTATGTAGATGATGTTCAAATAATATTTGTAAAATGAATTCTTTTGAATAGCATGTGGATATTTGAAAGAGTTTTAAAGGAATTTTTCAGAAATTATTCACCATGGGTTGCATATATCAGGACATGATAATTTTCTTGGCAAAAAAAATTCAAAAATATTATCATTCCATAAATGACCCATGGAAAGACTAATAATGACTATACTTCAAGTGAGAAACCATAGTATACAGGTAATGTTTTTACAAAATTATCTAAATACAGATAACTTTTTTTCCATTTTCAAAACACGTTCTTTTCTGGGAACATTATTTTTCTGTGTTTGAACACTAGTGAGATGAATAGATGCTATGTAAAAACCAATTTCAAAACTGCTTTATATAGTCTGAAAACAGGGGAAAGCTTTAAAAGACCTCATTATCTTAGAATTCTGTTCATGAAAAATTACTGTAAAGTCTGATGAATCTGCTAGTTTTATAAATATTACTGTTAGTTGCACTTATAGAGAACAAATGGGTCTTGAAGTACATAGTGACACCTCTATTCAACACCCTTTTGTCTTCCTGACTCTAGCCCTGGAGAGAAATACTCCTATTCAGGAGTGTCTGGTATTGAACAGCCTACTCTCAGGAAAATAAAACATCCCTGGTCTGTAGCATATGCTTTTTTTTCTGTTGTGTAAATATTTCCACCATCTGGGGTTGGAAAAAAGATACACACAGTCAACTCCAGCAAGCTGGAACTGGCCCACCACTATTCCTATTCCCTACCAAACATGTGACTCTTGTAGGGCTGACATTTGCAATACTTAAGACAAAATGCTGGACACAGGAAAGAGACATGACCAATCCTGTGCCCAATCCCTTTGCTTCAGGTATTGGTCCAAAGGTGGACAAATGATCCAGTTTGGATTAAGGTCTTTATAAAAAAATTAACATTTGAAAGCTGAGAGAATTTCCTTCTTTGTGCTTGAATGATGAGCTGTGAATCATAAACTCAGAGCTTCTTGGGGCTTTTTATCCATGCATGTTATAGAAGAGAAGGAGGCCCTGCAGAGAGTGGAAGACATGAGAGATGGATGGAGAGAGAGAAAGAGAAGGGCAAGGAGAAAGAGAAAGCAAGTGTGCACATTTTAAATATCTTTTACAGTGACATGAGCCAAAATTTCCATTAGTTACTTAAGTTAACTTGAATTCAGTTTCTCTAACTTGCTACTTAGTACATATATGCCATATTAAAAAAATAGATTAATATTAGAATGATGAGTTAGAAGAATCATGATTTATATTTGAAGATTTTTTATAGCACTTATCATGAATTTAAGATTTTAAAGGTTTTTTTTTAATGTGTATAGATTGACTAAGATCACATGTTTTCTATGCCTTTTGAAGCCCCATTGCCCCATTGTCTCTTAAAAGTCAGTGATTTAGTGGGTCAAATGGCTCCCTCTCTCTCTGTATATATATAGGTGGATTTTTTCATCAAAATAAAGACATGTATGTATAAGATCTATACAAAACATAATCTCAGGCCCCAATCTGAGTTCGAGACATACTGATCTAGAGCAATAATGGATAGCAATAATAACTACATTTTATTTCAAAAGGCAAAAACGAAAACAGTCCCCTTTCCTAATATTGTACATAAGATCTTAAGACCTATCACTTCCCAGGGCTGCTGAGATAGCTATCTGCTTTGCATGGTGCCTGCTATGGTTTGAATGTATCACCCAAAGTTCATGTATTGGAAACTTAATTCCTCAATGCAATAGTATTGAGAGGTGGGATCTGTAAGAGGCTCTGCCCTTATGAATGAGTTAATGTCATTATCATTGTAGTGGGTTTGTTATCCTGAGAGTGGATTTGTTATCAAAGTGAGTTTGACCTCTTCTCGCTCTCTCATACTCTCTTGCTCTTCCGCTTTTCACCATGGGATGATACAACACTAAGACCCTCACCAGATGGGGGCCTTTTGATCTTGGACTCCTCAGCCTCCAGCATAATAATAAATAAGTCTGTTTTTTTTTTTTTTTTAATAAATTACCCAGTCTCAGGTATTCTGTTATAGTAGCACAAAATGGACTTAATGCCAGAATCAGTTAGATTTGTTATGTAATCAGTTAGATTTCTAATTCCAAAAATTTTCAGTAATGCCTCTTGTACATTTTTGTTTATAAAATAAGCTGCCACAAGGATCTAGTTATTGAGCCACTTTCACTTCATGGTTCAGAGCATTGGCTGGGTCTGCATCTGCATTTTGGCTCAGAATTTTCTAACTGTGTGATATTGGGAAAGAAAGTATTCAACTTTATAAAAATTAGTTGTCTCATGTCAAATGACAATATTTGCATTTTAGAGTGTTCCTATTTTTTGCATCTACCATACAAGCCATGACAGCCATTTTTTCTGGACTTTTCTTTCCTCTACCCTGTTATCCACATGGCTACCCTAGGAATTGCAAAAGTGGTTAAAAAAAAAAAGGGTAGGTTTTCCACTCTCCAGCCTACCCAATTACCAGGGCTTTCCCTTTTTTACCATTGCTGTCTTTGGTGGGTCAAGTTTCCTATGCTCTGTTTTGGGGCACTTATGAGTGTCCTGGCTGATGATAGTGACAGTACCCATGGAGGTTCTGCAAAATCTTGAGGTATAGACAGATGCTAATATGCTGGATGGTGCACTGCTGAGGTGGAGGCTGCTGATGGTGGCAGCTATTATCCCCCCAACAATGATGACAGCCACTGACATGGTTTTTCTGCCAAAGTGAGGATAGTTTATCATCCGAGCTTCCACTCTACTCCCTAGAGCTGGCCAGTTAGTGATAATTGGCCATATTTTCATGGTAACTCTTCCCTTTTATCTCTACCTCCCCTGTGATGCTTTAAGTCTGAGGATTCTGCCCTCTTCTGAGGTTTTGGCCCCTTCATGTCCTTTCCTCTCTCTTAGCCTAGGTAACCCTCAACAATTTTCCCTCCAGTTATAGGAGTTGAGGTTATTGCCTTACCTTTTTCAATTTAAAATTTTTGTCATGTAATCTCTTTGTCCCACTCCCTTCAGGGATTTTCTTTTGAGTCTCAAGTGACTAGTTAGAAAGCATTAGAAACAACAACAACAAAAAACCCAACCAACCAACCAACCAACAACTAAACAAGACAACCAACAACTAAACCAAACAACCAACAACTAAACCAATGAACCAATCACTAAACCAAACAACAAGCCAAACAACCAACAACTAAACCAACAACTAAACCAACCAACCAACCACTAAATCAAACAAGCCAAACAACCAACTAAACCAACCAAACAACTAACAACTAAACCAAACAACCAACAACTAAACCAACCAATCAACCAGCAACTAAACCAACCAACCAACCAACCAACAAGTAAACCAACCAACCAACAACTAAACCAAACAACCAACCAACCACTAAATCAAACAAGCCAAACAACCAACAACTAAACCAACCAACCAACCAACAACTAAACCAGCCAATCAACCAACAACTAAACCGACCAACCAACCAACAACTAAACCAACCAACCAACAACTAAACCAAACAACCAACCAACCAACAACTAAACCAAACAACCAACCAACAACTAAACCAAATGAACGAATTAATGTAAATGTATTTTTTTGTTTGCTTTTCTTATAGAAAAGTAAGTATACTTTTTCTTTTTACTTTTCTTGTAGAAAAATAGTGATGCTTCTGTGTTCATTGACTCATTGGAGAAAGGTACAAGTGTGTAAAAAAAAGTAAAATCAGAAAGACTGACACTTCGAGATCTTGTTTCCTTGATGTAACAGAATCCACCTATGAACACTGTTGGTCTGGTGTTGGGCATCTGGATCAACTTTGGCCAGTTGTGGTTCTTTTTCAGGAATCTTAGAATTGCAACCCATAAGGCATAGCCTTTTGTTAGGTGTTAATATTTTAAGATATAAAACTTGAGACTTATTAATGTTCTTGTCTACTGTCATATACACAGAGAACCAGAGGAAATGCACCTACAGACAAAGAAAGAAGAATAAGGGAGACTTGAAAAGAAGAGAGATGAGACATAGTAAGGAACTTGATAGCATTTCTTCTAGAACCTGGTACTAGGGGTTTCTGCATTTAAACTGCATTCTTATTACTGGGTTTTGTGAGTTGCATTTCTGTTATTTGTGACTCAGAGTCCTGTAACAAATATACTCACTTCACAGTGTTTCTATAAAGTTTAGGGAAAATAAGACTTTTGAGTCTCTTAGTATAATGTCTGGCACTTAATAAGTATACAGAATGCTGCTGTTATTTTCACAGTTTGTTTTTTGATATGTGACTTATTGTTACTAAGATTTCCTATCACTATTCATGTTTGTCCAAGATAAAATGATTTACTTATTCACCATCTATTTTGTCCGTTTTACAGTTAAGGACACACGCTTGTTCTTTATCACCATCACATGCTTTTAGGCACCATTACTTAGTGCAGTGTCTCACACATAGTAAGCATTATGATGATTTGTTCAGCGCATGCATTTGGGGTATAATGTGGTAATAATTGTTTAATTTCAGTTATTTAAGAATAAAGAAACAAAAATATCACTCCTAATTGTTGCCATATATGTTGAAGTTAAAACTGACAAGTAGTGAAAAAATTTGACTTTTTCTTGAAAATGTTTGATAAAATTTCTATTGAATAGAGGGCTCTTTGCTTTTGTATTAATTGTGAAAACTGAGATACTCCTGCAGGTTTTAGATTTCTTTAATAAAATGCCACATGTAAGGCAATCATGTTCTGAACTTACCTTAACTAATGGAGAAAGGCAGCTGTACTTGGGATTAGTGTTTTGGGGCAAAGGTGTAGAATATCACCATTTTACAAAATTTGCTACATGTCTTTTACTGTAAATTCTGTCTTTATATTTTTTAATATACAGATTTTAAAAGGTATTTCAAAAATGCCTGCTTTGTTGCATGATTTATGGTAGGGAAATGAGCATTTTTCTAAGAAGGCATGTTAACGTTAACTTTTACTATTTGAGCGAAATGTTGACTTAACAAAGGTGCTTTCCTAATGACTTACCTGGCTTGACATTCTTTTGTGATTTAGTACTATGAAAGTTATACATTATCAATCAATAAGTTATGTAGTTTTCTTTACTAGTCCAGTATGGATGAAAAATATCTCTGAAGAGACTTCAAATTTGTCCCTTTTTACTTCCTTTAAAACAATCCTCTCAACTATTACTCTTTCCAATAGAGCTTTGTTTCTCTTTTGGAAAAAAAGAATATTGGGCTGTTACCTAATAAAAGCTGTCAAGAATAAATTGTACAACCTTAAGGAAAAAATCATGTTGATCTTATCTGAAAATAGATGGAGAAGATCCATAGTTTAAATCATGGAATGGAAGAAAAAGAACTGGCTTTGAAGAAATGAAAGTTTGTTTTGTGCTGTTTTTGTTTGCTGTGGATGCTTTAAGAAACTAGTGAAAGCTAGGACTCCTTTCCTAGAGGAAATTATAAATCAATATATACAAAATTCTTTATGACATTCAGAGAGTTCACAACATGCTGAAAGTCTTCTATGAATTCTGTTAAGAACACTTGCTCTCAAGAAAAACATGCAAAGAGTAAAGATTATTTAATACTTAACTAAGTTGCTTTCCATGAAAATCTGTTTAAATAGTGTTCGTTGTTTTACTTCTGAACTGACTAGTGTCAGTTTGCTGACATACTGAGATACTGAGGGCAGTTTCTGCCTTAAGTCTTTAGAAGATGTTTTCTGTGAAATGTATGTGCATTCATATTACAAATACTGAAACTGAGGGAAGCATCTGCTCTGTCAGAAATAGTTCTCACTATAATAGAACATGTTTCATAATTTGGGGTGGGGAGAATCAAATTACAAAGAATTGGTTATATAGGATTAGATGGATATTCAGTTTAAGTTCATTAATCATAAGTAAATACACTGAAATGCTCTTAGCATTGTCCTCTAATATCATAAATAAAATTGAGACGACTTACTCTTTATGGAAAACAGTAAGTTAAGAACAAAAAAATTGCCTGGGGAAATGTATTACTATTTCTGTCTTAAACATTTCAACAGTCAAAAGTCTTCTGCTGGTGGCAATTAGTTCATACGTAGTTTGCCAGAGTGTTTAATACACAGGATCATATCAGCCCCTCTAATGGTATTTGCTTTTAAAAATATGAATGCATACCACGATAGATAAAGGCTTCTTGATACCTTCCATCACTAGATTAAGGTTAGAGCAAGAACGTATTTTTTATATATTTCCATAAGATTCCTCTAACATTGATACTGGTAATAAATAGTAGCCTCTGGTGATAATACAACCCATCATTTCTGCCAAAGTCACTTCCCTATCTCTATGTATCATCATGGAATTTCAAAGTACTCTGTTTCTGTGGTGGACAGTTTATTTAATTAAAACAGTTTTAGGTAATATACTGAAACTTGCCTAAAGGATTTCTTTGAAATATTATTTCTTATTTTCTTAGAAGAAACATATTGTGACTTTCTGGAAAATTTAAGACTGACAACCTGAAAAATGTGACCAATGAGTGCTATGCTGAGGTCAAGTAGCAGTTACTCAGATGCTTATGAATGTTTGTATGTCCATCCCAGCCTCCCAATTGTATTGGATAAAATTTCTACATATGATATTAATGGTGACTAACTCTTCACTATATTTCAATGATTACTCCATGCTGAAATTTAACTGCGGGTTATAGGAAAATAATTAAAATATTTTTCCCAGTAGAGATTCTCTTATCACTGAATGGACAACTGGGGTCAGTCTTTCTGGAATCTTCCGAAAAGCCATGTGAACTGCCACTCAGAATTGGCTCTTGGAGGGACCAAGGAGGAGAAGAATTGAAGAATCACCTACTAACTTACATTCCCCACTAATGAAGACTTGTCCCATGGCTGTTAATCTTTTGAGGTCAAGATTATATATGCATGCTTGAACCATGACAAGATGTCAGGAAGGTACCAGGGAATATGTCACAGCTGAAGTAAGGAGTTACCAGTTTATGCCTCTATAAAGTTCATTGCTACGTCAATGACTCAAACAGTAGTCAAATAGGATATAGAGTAGACAGAAGAAATATTCAATTGCATGACAAACATCACCTCCCACCCACCTGCTCCCACCAGTATTATTAAGATCACAAATATCTTAATATCTAGAAATGGCTTGAGAAATTTTTTCAAATATTGATAATTTTCTGTACAGAAACAGTGTACTGTAACATTTATTCCTAACTTCTGGAACTCACAACATAATTTTATTATTTTATGTTAGGGGCTTGTATATGACCTATATAATCAGAAATGTTATTTTAACTATAAAATCTGTTCATTCATGTTAGCAAACATTTATTGAGTGCTCACCTAGTGCTAGAACCATGTAAAGTGCATAGAAACACTTTAGAGTTTAGAAACAGTCTTAGAAATAGGAAAATAATCTGGTCCTTGCTCCTAAGGAGCTCAGATAAAACATATCAGATTTATTGATTGTGACCAATAGAAATCTGCTCTCACTTAAGCAAAATGTAATTTATGGGAATAACAAGAGAATCATAGGCTTGAGAACTAGCATAGAAAGAGGTATCAATCAAGGAATCACCAGACAGTAGAAAAAGAAACATGGCCCAGTCTAATAGCAAGAATTACCTACTGACTTCTATTTCTCATTAATGAAGACTTGTCCCATGGCTGTTAATATTTTGAAGCCAGCAACTGCTAATGTGATGAATGATTGATCTCCAACTGTTTCTTTTCTCCTTTTATAACTTAATTAAGATTCAAAGTCCCAGAAGAGAGCACACAACTTCTCAAGCTTGGGTTTGTTTCTTGACTGACCACAGGGGAGAGGAAGCCAGCTTCTTTTGATTGTTTATAGAAGATGGTCTCTCCCACCCAAGACTACCCACAGCAAAGAAGCAGTAGCTGTGTATCAGGATTATCTAAGACGGAAATAACAGGATAGAAGAATATATGAAAAGGGGGTTATATAAAAAGAGTTGACTCACATGATCTCAAGGCGGAGTCCCATGATAGGCCATTTGCAAGCTGAGGAGCAAGGAAGCCAGTAGTGTCTCAATTGAGTCTCAGAACCTCAAAAGTAGGGAAGCTGACAGTGTAGCCTTCAGTCTGTGGCCAAAGCCCCGAGAGCCTCTAACAAACCACTGGTGTAATTCCAAGAGTCCAAAGGACAAAGAACCTGGAATCTGATGTTCAAGGACAGGAAGCATCCGGCAGGGGAGAAAGATGAATCCTGGAAGAATCAGAAAGTCAGCTCATTTCACCTTCTTCTACTTGCTTTTTCTAGTCAGGCTGGCAGCTGATTGAATGGTGCCTACCCAGGTTGAGGGTGGGTCTGCCTCTCCCAGTTCACTGACTCAAATGTTAATTTCCTCTGGCAATACTCTCACAGATACACCCAGGAACAATACTTTGCATCCTTCAATCCAATCAAGTTGACACTTAATATTAACCGTCAAAGTCCATCCCTTGTCAACTTGAACCCATATATGCCTTCTGAAATTTTACTTAATCTCCAAATAAAGGCAATAATAAGGTCGTAATTACACTTAATATAAAACAGCTATCCACATAACCAGAAGCACACTGATCCTGAACCTAAATGCTATTACACCAAGTTAACAACACCTAAATGCTGATATGAAGTCAGTAAATCTTATGTCACATGATAAAGGAAGAACAAAGAAAATAAAATGAAGAATTTTCTCAGTATGAATTTTCTCACAATATGTTTGTGGATGTATACAGTTGTATACAGTTGTATACATCCACAAACATTGCTAACAAAATAGGGAGAAAATATTCATAACAATTACAGTCCTCATTTCTGCCACTGGTCACGTGGTCATAGCTCCCTTTTTATACTACCCATTCTGCATTCCCTTTGCCTTCAGCAAACTCCTCAGCTTGTTGTGGATTTTTGTCTGGTGTAGTGACCCAAACCTTCATTCATGAAGGATCTGGGCCATTTGTAGTTCTGCCTGGATTGAGTCATTATAGTTTCCCATTGACCTTAACACAGAGCATGGTAATACTAAGAGAAGTCCTCAGGGATCTCCTAGGATGCGTTCTATACATACTCTTCCTTACCTCTCTTGTAAAGTAGTAGACTGATTTTATCATGATAGTCTGGGTCAATCACCCCAGCCAGCACTGTAATTCCCTTCATAGCCTGTTGACTTAGAGGTAGGAGGAGCCCAAAGTGTCCCCGTGGCAACCTTAACTTCCACTTTAACAGAATCGTTGTTGTGTCTCCTGTTGGCAGCAACCCTCCCTTTGGAACTAAGACCTCTAGGCCAGCAGAAAATAATGTTGTGGGAAGAAGAAGCAAAAATTTTCCTGGTGGATCACTAGGGATGATGGTGAGTGGTACCACTTCCACTTCCACCCCTTGATTCCTGGACCTGTGAATCCTGGCTATGGGAGAAACAGTACCATATATTGGATGCTGATGCAGAGCATGCACAGCCTTCTGGGGAACTTTGGCCCAGTCCTGCAAAGTATTGTCACCTAGTTGGCATTGTAATTGTGACTTTAAAAGGCCATATCACTGTTTTATCAATCCAGCTGCTTCAGGATGATGGGGAACATAGTAAGACCAGTGAATTCTATGAGCATAAGCCACTCCTGCACTTTAGCTCTGAAGGGTGCCTTGGTCAGAGACAATACTATAATGGTGAATAAGGCATTCCATGAGCCCATAGATGGTAGTAATGGCAGAAACATTGCATGTAGGATAGGCAAACCCAAACCCTGAGTAAGTGTCTATTTCAGTGAGGAAAAACCACTGCCCTTTCCATGATGTAAGAGGTCCAGAATATCAACCTGCCACCAAGTAGCTGGCTGATCACCCAAAGGAATGGTTCCATATTGAGGGCTCAGTAGTTGTCTCTGCTCCTGGCAAATTGGGCACTCAGCAGTGACTGTAGCCAGGTCAGCCTTGGTGAGTGGATGTTCATGTTGTTTAGACCATGGATAACTTCCATCCTTGCCACCATGGCCACTTTGTAAGTGGGCCCATTGGGCAATGACAGTGGTGGCTAGGGAAAGAGGTTGAGTGCTATCCACATAATGAGTAGCCATCCTATCTACTTGATTATTAAAATCCTCCTCTCTTGAGGTCACCCTTTGGTGAGCACTCACATGAGATGCAAATATCTTCACAGGTTTTGATCACTCAGGGCCATCTACATACTTCTTCCCCATATTTCTTTGTCACCACACATGTGGTCACTTCTCCCTCCAGCAAAGTGCACAACCAAGTTCACTGCTCAAAGTTCTGCCTGCTGGGGAGATTTCTCTTCACTGCTGTCTTTCAGGGATGTTCTAAGGGCCTGTAGTGCTGGAGCTGTCCACTTTCTGGTGGTGCCTGGATAGCATGCAGAACCATGTGTAAACCAGGCTCCAGTCTTCTCTTTCTCTGTCAACTAATTGTAGGAAACTACCCATGAGGCCATTGGTGCACGCTTAGGGAAAGGAGACAGGCTGACAGGAGTGGGGACCATAGGCATTTGAGCAACTTTCTTACGTAACTTACTTGTGCCCTCAGGATCTGCTTGAGCTCAATCATGTATACGCCACTTCAATTTGATGATGAAATGCTGCTCTGCACACCCAACTTTATGGCTGGATGGGTCAGAAAGCATCCAGTTCATAATAGGCAGCTCAGGTCACATGTCAACTTGGTGACCCATAGTCAAATGTTCAGTTTCTACCAAGGTCAGTAAGAGGCCAAGAGCTGTTTCTCAAAAGGAGAGTAGTTAGCTGCAGGAGATGGCAGGGCCTTGCTCTAAGATCCTAGAGGCCTCTGTTGAGACTCACCTATGGGGGCCTGCCAAAGGCATCAAACAGAATCCCTATCTGCCACTGACACCTCAAGCACTGTTGGATCTGCTGGGTCATATGGTCCAAGTGGCAGAGCAGCTTGCACAGCAGCCTGGATCTGTTGAAGAGCCTTCTCCTTTTCTGAACTCCACTCAAAACTGGCAGCCTTTTGGATCACTTGTTAAAATGAGCTGGAGTAACACACCCAAATTAAGAATGTGTTGCCTCCAAAATCCAAATAGGCTCAGTAGATATTTTGCCTCTTTCTTGGTTGTAGAAGGGGACAAATGCAACAACTTATCCTTAACCTTAGAATAAATATCTCGACAGGCTCCACACCACTAGGCCCCTAGAAATTTCACTCAGTTAGAAGGCTTATGAATTTTAGTCAGATTTATTTCCCATCCACTGGCATGCAAATGTCTCAGCATCTCTGCAAACAAGATTGCGATACAGAGCTGGAGAGTTGATATATCCCTAGATAGGACAGTGAAGGTATATTGCTGGCCTTGCCAGCTGAAGGCAAATTTCTTTTGGTGGGCCATATGGACAGGAATGGAGAAAAAGTCATTTGCCAAATCAATGGCTGCATAACAGGTACCAAGAAATGTGTCAATGTGCTCAAGCAATGCAACGACATCTGGTACAGCAGCTGCAATTGGAGTAACCACCTGGTTAAGCTTATGATAGTCCACTGTCATTTTCTAAGATCCATCTGTCTTCTGCACAGGGCAAATAGGACAGTTGAACTGGGATGTGGTGGGAATCACTACCCTTTCATCTTTCAAGTGTTTAATTGTGGCACTAATCTCTGCAATCCCTCCAGGGATGCAATATTGTTTTTGATTTACTATTTTTCTAGGTAGGGGCAGCTCTAATGGTTTACATTTGGCCTTTCCCACCATAGTAGCCCTCACTCTACCAGTCCGGGAGCCAATATGGGTATTCTGCCAGCTGCTAAGTATGTCTGTATCAATTATGCATTCTAGCACTGGGAAAATAACCACAGGATGAGTCCAGGGACCCACTGGCCCACTGTAAGTCAGACCTGAGCTAAAATTCTATTAATTACATGACCTCCATAAGCCCCTACTCTAACTGGAGGACCACAATAATGTTTTGGGTCCCCTGGAATCAATGTTAGCTCAGAGTCAGTGTCCAGTACTCCCTTAAAGTTGTTTTCATTCCCCTTTCCCCAGTGCACAGTTACCCTGGTAAAAGGCTGGACGTCTCTGGGAAAATGTGGGAGAATGATTAACAGCATAAATTGTTGGTAGTAGAGTGGGGTCCTCCCTCAAGGAGACCCAGCCTCCCTTTCGTTCAAGGGGGCTGGGTCTATTAAGTGGTTCGAGTATTGAAATTGATTGAGGGGCCATGATTCTCTATTTTTATAATTCAAATTAATCCTTTGTCAACTTGACCTGGAAGTTTTCTGCTTATACAAGTTAAATAAGAATGCGATAGGCTTCCTATTAATTGCACTTCTAGGAACACCGTGATTAATTAGCCAATGCCAGAGTTCTACACATGTCAGAGTAGTCTGATTTCTGCTTTACCTCTGCTGTCCATTATGGTAAATATACCCACCTTGCCTTTGACAACTGAGTGTTGCCACTTGGCCCCTGCCGCCTCAGGATCTAAGTTTTCCCATTGCATTTAAATTCTGTAATTGAGTGACTGTGGTTTCCACTGTAAGATCTGACATACAGAAAAGAACCATCACAGAGCTCTTTAAGGATGCAGGTGCTCCCCTCACAAATCAGTTTCTCAAGGTATTGGTGAAGGGTATGTCTTCTGGACCCTCCCAACTGAGATAAGTAGGCCTAAAGTGACTCCACATTCAAATTTCCCTAAGCCTTTGGATCCCTTCCTCTATAGTAAACCAAGGGAGATCAGGCATTTCCAGCTCACTCACAGTGGGCCATCTTTTAAACCACGTTTCAGCTAACGAAGGAAATAAACTATTAGAACAATTTTGAACTCTCCAAGCTGCAACATTAAATGCAGAATCCCTGCTTAGTGGGGCATATAAATAAATTCAGTCTGATCCAACTTTATGTTCCCTCCACCATTATCCCACATACTTCATACCCATTCCCATACCTGGTCTCCAGATTTCTGCTTATATAAATTAGAAAACTCAAGGAATTATTTTGGAGTGTAGTGTACCTGCTCGTGGGTCACACTCTGAATCTCATCTATAGGAGCCTGCCAAGACTTAAGTCTAGTTACAGATCTAGATGCAAACAGGGGTGTTGGGAGTGGATCCTGAGGAGAATCGGCATTGTCTTGCCTAGCAACTGCCTCAAAGGAGGGCATCACTGTTGCCTCAGGCAGTGTAGGGTTGCTTTCCTCAGACAAAGGTGGAAAGGCTGATGGCAGCATGGGTCACGGAGGGCATATTGAGACCTCTGAGGGTGAGGAGGCTCTTTCTACTGGCAAAGATGGCTCGTCAGAATTTACAAGCTCAATGTCTGCAGGTTCATCAGCGTTCTCCACACATCCCCATTCTGAGTTGCAGGGTCCCACACTTTCCCAATTTCTCCCTTTAACAGTAGATACCTGGCAAGACTAAGCATGCACCTTTCCTGTTGCAGGTCACCCACTTGCATGGTAAGTGCACGTGTCTAATTATCTGCAATTTCAGCAGGAGTATGAGTAATTCCCCCACAAACAATTAGGATGCTGAGCAGACAAAAACAAAAATAAATTATGTCTTCTAAGACAGGTATATAAACAAGCAATTGCAAGATAACACATGTAGTATGTATGGGGCAATAGAGTTCAGCAAACAAAAAAGAAAATGCAAAATAGAGAAAAGAATGAAAGGAGAGAAGGGGCTAAATTTAGAGTAAGTCAAGGTCAGAGGGAAGTACATCATTGATCCTTATTTCAACTATGAAATAGAAGGCTAGATTACATCCTTTGAAAATTTGGGATTGAGGCAAGGAAGGGGGATTGTTGAAAGTAGCCAGTGTTTGGAAGAGATATTAAGGGATATTTTAGAAGGTGCTATGTCTTATTCCCTATAGTGTTCAGATAATACTTTTTAGAGAGTGACTTCAGTAAATGTTTAGCCATTGAATGTGGAAATCCACCATTATATTATATAGTAATTCTGGCTCTGCTATTTACTAGCAGAGCAAAGTCGAGGAATTTAATCTCTGTCTCTCAGTTTTCTATGTGTAAAATGAAGATAATATTAATTTAATGTATATCTTTGAGAATTAAAAATGTTTGCTATATGTATGACCCTTAGAATAGTCCTTAGAATTGGCAGCAGTTAACATATTATTATTATAATTATTTTGGGACCATGTTTTTTCTTTAATTTTTTTTGTTTCCTTTCTTAATAGCAGGTTTTGGTGATTACTCCCTGTGTTTACATTGTATCTGCATGTTACAGTACTATTCATCTTCATCTTCATCTATTTTTTTCTGGTGAGAAATTGAAACATGGTGCTGACGACAACCAGACAATAATATTCCCTCCCATCACAACACTGTGTTCTTAGCATTCTCATAAACAATGCTAAAAACAAGGCATATACAAGGCTACTACATGACCAGAGAAATGACTAAATATGCCCCGCTTTTGACTAACATGAACGGTTGCTGCTTCTTTACCAGTGGCAACTCTAGATTTGCTTTATTCTTCCTACCGCTTAGACAAAAAGTGTTAAGATTCCCAATCACAGAGTTTTTCCTGCTTCTTGAAAGCTCCCAATTCAGAACTTGTTCTTGTTTCTTTACTTAATTCCTCCTTAGAATCATCCAACATAAGCTCAAATCTCATAAGAAGCCTTTCTTAACCGGCTCCTCCTTATTGACATGCTCCTACGTTCCTGTGGAGTGCTGTCTTCCTTCCTGTAGCAAGCTAAGTAACCTTCGCTTTTAAAATTTATTTTACAAGAGTAAAAGACTAAAGTTAGTCTTTAGTCCGCTTCAACAGTGGCCATGTAATCAGCTATTGGCTAGAAAGACTGAAAACCAAGAATGATTTGTTAAGAATTGTGTGTTAAAGTAAGAACAAATATGAATTTTAACAAGTTGCTAAGGGAAGCAGTACATTGCCTGGGGTTTTAAGAATGAAGGTCCTCCTGCATTACACTTGAGCTCAAGCTGAGATCTGGAGAATTGAGTTGACACATATGTGGGATTTTATTGTTGGTTTGTTTCTTTATTTAAAAGAATCTCAACCTTCAGAAACTGTGGATATATAGTACAAAGAACCTTTTTTCCTGAATCAATTTTTTAGTAAGTTGCTGATATTATGCTTCATTATCCCTGCATATTTGAATGTGCATTTCCTATAAAGGAGGACATAACCTCAATACAACACTCAAAATCAGGAAATTAACACTGATACCTTACTACCGTCACATCCTCAGCCTGTGTGTAAATAACATCCTTTGTGTCTAAAGAATGAAGTTCAAGATCACAGGCTGCATTTAGGTTGCATTAAAGAATGCAGTTAAGATCACAGGTTGTCATGCATAGTCTCCTTCAGTAAGAAACAGTTACTTCTTCAGTCTTTTCTTAACTAATACCCTGACACTTTTGAAGATTATAGGTCAATTATTTTAGAGACTATCTCGCTGTTTGGATTTATCTAACATTTCCTTATCTTTAGTTTCAGGTTATGCATCTTTGGCATAAATATTTTAAAAATGATACTGTGTTCTGTTCTTTGAGTTTTATTAGGTGGACCACAATTTCATGTTGTCTTATCACTGGTGTTTAATCTCTTGAATGAGGTGGAATCAACTAGGTTGTTCACTGTGTGGTGACTCTTTTTCCCTTTGCAGTAAATAAGTGTTTTTTGCAGGGGAAAGTATTTTGAAATGATGTAAAATCCTCTCTCTCAGCATAGTTTCAATATGTTTGTTCATTTGCTTATATTAATATGAACTCATAATTTCCTATTTTATTTAATGCATTATTGTCTGCCACTATGTATTCATTTGACCTCCAAATTATCTCTGATTTGTCCAGTGGAAGCTCCTTCAACCTGCCTCTTAATTTTTTTTTTTTTACTAGTTTCTATGATTCTTTGAACACTTCCTCACTTTTAGACACCATAAGTTGTTCCAGGCTCATACTGTAGTTTTTCAACCCCAGCACTGGAATCAGCTATTTCTTCACAAAATCCCAAGCTCTCAATGGATAAAAGTCTTTAGAAATCAAGATATAGGTGCTAGTTGTGCTTCCTGTCTTTGCTTTTATCTCATGTCCTTTCACTGGACAAAGGTAGGGAATATATACCCACATGCACACACCTCTATTTATTTCTATATCTAACATATATTTTGAGACCTAAATTTACACTAATGCCTCCAATGCCAAATGAAACCATAAAGTTCCATATTTGCAGCTCATTCATGAGAAACTGACATATTACCCTTAATGTACTTATTTATTGATCAATTTCCATGTTTGGAACTCATTCCTATTACTGTTCCTATCTCTTCCCTCACAGGGACATCCTCCTCACTCCCTTCAGGTTTTACATCCTCATTCCAGGCTCCTGCCACATCATCCTTCACCAGTGCAGGCACTCCCTTTACTCTCATTGGGCTCTTACACCCCACATCTGTCCACTATCCCAGAAAGAAACCTTCCTCACCACAACTGGGCTTGACACTCTACACTGGATCACTCTCCATACCCAGACATCCTTCTCACCTGCCCTGGACACCAAGTTCCTTTCATCATGCCATCCTTCTTACACAGATATCCTCCTCATACTCTGTGGCTTTGACACCTGTGTTGGGCTTGCTCCTTCAGGATTGTCTTCCTTACCCTCCTTGGCTTTGAGATCCTGCACTGGGCTATTCCTCTGTAGATGTGCTCAGGCTCCAACACCTGCTGCCAGGCTGCTTGTTCACACAGATGCTCTCCTCATCCTACTTAAGCACTGGCAGGCCACTCTGGGCTGGCTCCCTCAGTGGACAGTTTCCTTACCCTGAGCTTGCTGTCAATTCTCACTCTTGACCACTGTGACTCTCCCATGTTGAGGTGGACACATGCTCAGCTACACCTGATTGGCTAGGACTAAAGTGTCCAGGAAAGGAAGTGAAGAGGAGAAGAGAGCTGTTGGTTTATTTTAAGTTAGGAACCCCTAACTTTTGTCTTTTATCATTCATGTGTTTCAATAAGTCTGCCAGTTTTTTTAATCTCTTTGGCAGAATTGTATGGGCCTAACATTTTAAATCACAGAAAGTTATCTGGAATTTTTTTTTTTTTTTTAGATCAAATCTATCATTGGTTTTCTGTTGTCCACATTAGATTTAAGGCAAGCCTTTCCCAATTTGATCTAAACCTAATTTTGTTGCCTTTTTTCTGTGTACTTTCTGCCATGTAACTTAGCAATTCAGCTCCTGTGAACTCTTTGCCCTAAAACAAACATGTCATGCCCTTTCCCACATTTATGCATACATTTTTCTTCCTCCTGGAATGCCCTCATGCCATTTTCTATTAGGAAACCTTTGACTCATTCTTTAAAATTCAGATCAAATGTCACTTCTCAGTGAAACCTTTTTTCCAGCTCCCTCAGGGTGAGTAAGTTCTTCCTGCCTCTCAAGAGAGTATTTGGAGACCATGCTATTTAACTTCTATCCCTGACTGCGTAAAATTGGGCAAATTGCTTAACTTTTCTGAGTTTCAGTTTCATCTGTTAAGTGGAGATAATAGATAATAATCAATAAAGTTGCCCTTAAGGCGAATTGCAAATAATCAACTTGTTAATTATTGCTATTTTTATGATTATCTGATGTTAAAACTATGCATTCTAGTCTGATATGGTGGCTTATGCCTGTAATCCTAGCACTTGGGATGCTGAAGCTGGCAGATCACTTGAGACCAGGTATTGGAGACCAGCTTGAGCAACACAGCGAGACCACATCTCTTAAAAAAAAAAAAAAAAGCAAAAGCCTGGGCACAGTGGCTCATGCCTGTAATGACAGCACTTTGGGAGGTCAAGACAGGTGGATCACCTAAGGTCAGGAGTTCAAGATGAGGCTGGTCAACATGTACACCTGAAAATGGTCAAGAAATACATAAATACTATAAGAAATATGGTACTTTATTTTGAAAAGGACATAAAGTTTGCTTGTGGAAGTGAGCTTTGAAGGGTTGTGACTTGTGAGTTACTGTTAAATGGCAGAAGAACCATTATTTTGAAGAATGGAAAGTTGTAATACCAGATATAGATAACTGTAGATACTAGTGCTTGAGCTAGCCAGAATAAAGTTTATATAGTGTACAGCCTTGAATCCTGGGGTACATTTTCCTGCCTTTCAGAGGTAGTTTTTCAGATGTACAATGATAATAGTTACATGTTTCTTCAAAATAGAGAATTTAATCTAAAGTATAGCATTTTTCTTCAATTGCCTCCTGTATCACTGCTGGGAATATTTTTGTGTGTGTGGCTAATTTGTTCTTACAGCTCCATGCAGCAGCAGAAGCCTTTGGAAGTTTTGCCATGTTTGAAGCCTCTGTTATCACTGAAACAAAACAAAACAAAACAAAACAAACCACTTCTGCAAGATTTGGTTATTTCTATTTAGGGTATTTGAATATAGATAGTGCTGTCTCTTCAATTAGGGGAAAGATTGTTTCCAATTTTCTTACCATTTTGTGTTTAGTCCATATACTTTAAAATCTGTTTTTTCTCTTCTTCTTTAGGCCCTGCTCTTACTGACTTTCAGCACCTAAATTGTCCTGACTATGGGCTTTTCTTTTATTTCCCAGTGTTGTCTCTGATGGTTGGCAATATGGATTCCTTTACATCTGTTGCTCAAAATGTATCACATGTTCTCTCATTTTATTCAGAATGTTTTACTATTTCGAGCTTCATCTCAATTCTTAAAGCTATCCTTCTGCATGCATAGTTTGGCATTTCTGAGCCAGGGCATTTAGACCTATATAAGATGACGTTTTTTTTTGTTGTTGTTGTTGTTGTTTTTTAAATAAACAAGTTTACAAACACATGAAATAGCAAACAAAACAAAAAACAACCTTGTAATTTAGCACTTGCATTAAGTGAGGTAGATATTTAAGGAGTGTGTGTATATGCATTCTGCTCATTCCTACTTGTCTCAGTCCAGCTGGCTAAAGGTTTTTACCTTCATGTAGTGTTTTCTGCAGATAAAATTGTGCATGTGATATACAAAACTTATATTATACTAAAATTGTTTCTAATATACCAATTGCTTTGAAACAAATTTGCATTTTAAAAACAAACATTATTGAAAAACTGGCTATATTTACTTTAATCTTATTCTCAATTTTTTTTCAGTACAACACCCAAGTTTTGGAAAATAGAAATACTTATAATTGGTTAAGAAATAAATTTTACCCCTGAAAATTTGTAGCAAAACAATTCTTGTTGACATGGAAAATGTTGGCTAAAAGAGCATTAAAGAGATATCCAATTTATACTCTAGATCTTGAGTAACTTTTTAAACTTCAACTTTGTAATAATTTAATTGGATTCCAAGAAATAACTATTTTTATCAGGCTATCACAAAAATTATTTGTTCTCTTCTTTTCCACTTTTGTTATCTACTTCTATCTATCTATCTATCTAATCTATCTATCATCTTCTATCTCTCTATCCATCCATCCATTTGCCTTGTGCCAATTCAGTGTGAGAGGTGCATACATGGCAAATATAAGAAATCCAGAAAAAATAGATTAGATTGAAATTTGAAAACTCTAAGTATAATGAAAACAACCTTTAGATAAAATTTTTAGGAAATCTATTTTACACCAAATATATGTTAATATTATACATATTTCTATAAAGGGTCTGGTGTTTTAAATTCGAATCCTGTCACAAATAAAAATTGGTTGCGGTTGACGAGTTTATTCTGTTTGATAACTGCCAAAATTAGAATTCTTAACAGCTGATGGTGAAAAATTTACAGCTAATTTTTAGAAAAGTTATTTATTTCTACTATAAAACAGGTATAAATTTAGTAAAGCTAAAAGTTTAATTAAAATGGCTGCCCCACATTACACACATACACATACAACACACACACACACAACCCACAGCAATGAGAGTTATTTACTATGCATTTGTCTTGGGCCAGAAATTCTGTTAGGCGTTTTTAGATATGCCCTCCTTAATCTTCACTTCAAATCCTCATGTGATAGAAACAAGCTCAAAAACAGAAAGAAGTTTAATTTGCCCAATAATTACTTTTAAGAAACTAAATTTCAACTTTTCCCAGAATTTCAGAAATGTTGAATTATGGTATGATAATTCTGTACAGAGAAACTCCTTTCCCATAGCTGAATTTCATTTCACTCTTCACTTTATGTATTTTTACCTGAGTTAAAAAGAAGTGTTTTTAAAAATTTAAAAGTTTGGAGACAGATTAAAATTATGGATAGGAGGCAGGACTAGCTTGCAGCTCCTGCTGATGATCAAAGCAGTGTGTAGAAACTCATATCATTAACTTTTGCTCCAAGAACTACTGCAGGAACATACCAGGAAAGTGGAGAGAATCCACAAACCCTTTGAAGGAACTGGATCACTGCTGCAGGCTCCCTGAGACACCAAACAATGGTGATTCTGCTTGCTTTCTCAATGGGGAGGCTTGTGGTCTGGGACAAGTTCTCAGCCCTGGTCACTGGCTGTCTGGAAATAGACTTGGTGCCATCGTGGGGCATAATGGAAGTGAGACTGGCCTTTACGACTGCAGGCTGTGTGGGAGCAGGGTGAGGCCTGTGACTGCTGGCCTTCTCCCACTTTCCTGGTGACCTGTGTGACTCCACAGAGGCAGCCATAATCCCCCTAGGAATATAACTCCATTGAAACCACACCCCATACCCCACATCAGCTGCAGCAAGCCCCACTCAAGGAAAGGCTGAGCTCAGACACACCTATCCCTGCCCTCACCTGGTGGTCTTTCTCTATCTGCTCTGGTAGCCAAAGACAAAGGTCATAATCTTATGGGAACTCTATGGCCCACCACTTGAGAATCCTGAATACTTAGCTAGGTGTCCCTAGGGCAAGTTTGCATCCTCCCTACAGGACTGCAGCTGATGCAGTCTTGAAGTACCACTTTCTGGCTGGAGGCCAACCAATGAAATCCAGTACACTAAGAATCAACACAATCAAGGACCTTCACTAAGTCCACTTTACTTCCCTGCTAACTCCACTGGAGCAGGTGATAGTGTCCACAACTGCAAGACATGTAGATGGATAACATCACAGGACTCTTTGCAGACACTTCCCAGTACTGGCCCAGAGCACAGTAGCTCTGCTGGGTGGTTAGATCCAGAAGAGCAAAAACAATCACTACAGTTCATCTCTCAGGAAGTCCTATTCCTAGCGGAAGGAGAACACCACATCAAAGGAGCACTCCATGGGATAAGAGATTCTGAACAGCATTCCTTGAATCCCAGATTTTCCCTCTGACATAGTCTACTCAAATGAGAAGGAACCAGAAACCAATTCTGGTAATATGATAAAACAAGGTTCTTTAACATCCTCAAAAGATCATACCAGCTTACCAACAATGGATCAAAACCAAGACAAAATCTCTGAATTGCCAGAAAAAGAATGCAGAATGTCAATTACTAAGCAAATCAAATAGGTGCCAGAGAAAGATGAAGTTTAACTTAAATAAATAAAAAATATGATACAGGATATGAAAAAAAGTTATTCCATGAAATAGCATAAATAAGAAACAATAATGACTTCTGGAAATCAAAGACACACTTAGAGAAATGCAAAATGCACTGGAAAGTCTCAGCAATAGAACCAAACAAACAGAAAACAGAACCTTAGAGCTTGATGAAAAAGATTTTGAATTCACTCAATTTGTCAATACTGTAATGGTCCATTTTCATGCTGGTGATAAAGACGTACCCAAGATTGGGTAATTTATAAATGAAAAGAGGTTGAATGTACTCCCAGTTCTACATGACTGGGGAGGTCTCACAATCATGGCAGAAGGTGAAAGTCACATCTTACATGGTGGCAGACAAGAGAGGATGAGAGCCAAGTGAAAGGGGAAACCCCTTATAAAGTCATCAGATCTCTTGAGACGTATTCCCTACCAGGAGAACTGTATGAGGGAAACTTCCCCCATAATTCAATTACCTCCACTGGGTCCCTCCTATAACAAGTGGGGATCAAGGGAACTACAATTCAAGATGAGATTTGGCTGGGGACGGAGCCTAACTATAACATTACAGCCCTGGCCCTCACAAATCTCATGTCCTCACATTTCAAAACCAATTCTGCCTTCCTAACAGTCCCCCAAAGTCTTAAATCATTTCAGCATTTGCTCAAAAGTCCAAAGTCTCATCTGAGTAAGGCAAGTCCCTTCTGTCTATAAGCCTGTAAAATCAAAAGCAAATTAGTTACTTCTTATATACAATAAATGTACAGTCATTGAGTAAATACACTCTTTCCAAATAAGAGAAATTGACCAAAACAGAGGGGCTACAGACCCCATGCAAGTTCAAAATCCAGCAGGGCAGTTAAATTTGAAAGCTCCAAAATGATCTTCTTTGACTCTGTGTCTCACATCTGGGTAATGCTGATGTAAGAGGTGGGTTCTTGTGCTCTTGGGCAACTCTGCCCTTGTGGCTTTGCAGGGTATAACCTCCCTCCAGGCTGCTTTCACAGGTTGGCATTGGTGTCTGTGGGTTTTCCAGGCACACAATATCAGCTGTAAGTGGATGTACTATTCTGGTGTCTGGAGGATGGTGGCACTCTTCTCACAGCTCCACTAACCAGTGTCTCAGTGGGTCCTCTGTGTGGAGGCTTTGACCCCACATTTATCTTCCACACTGCCCTAGCAGAGGTTCTCCAAGAGAACCTCTCCTTCAGCAAACTTCTGCCTGGACCTCAAGGCATTTCCATCCTCTAAATTTTAGGCAGAGGTTCCCAAACCTCAATTATTGACTTATGTGTACCTGCAGGCTCAACACCACATGGAAGCTGCCAAGGTGAAGGGCTTCCACCCTCCAAAGTGATGGCCTGAGCTGTACCTTGCATCTTTTAGCCATAGCTGGAGTTGATGAGACAAAGGACACCAAGACCCTAGGCTGCACACAGTAGGGGGGCCTGGGCCTGGCCCATGAAACCATTTTTCCCACCTAGGCCTCTGGGCCTGTGATGGGAGGGGCTACCACAAAGGTCTTTGAAATGCCCTGGAGACATTTTCTCCACTGTCTTGGTGATTAACATTTGGCTCCTTGTCACTGATACCAATATCTGTAGCAGGCTTGAATCTCTCCCCAGAAAATGGGTTTTTATTTTCCATTGCATCATTAGGGTGCAAATTTTACAAACTTTTATGCTCTGCTTCCTTTTGAACACTTTGCCATTTAGAAATTTCTTCCACCAGGTACCCTAAATCATCTCCTTCAAGTTGAAAGTTCCACAAATATCTAGGGCATGGGCAAAATGCCACCAGTCTTTGCTAAAACATAGCAAGAGTCACCTTTACTTCAGTTCCCAACAAGGTTTCATCTCCACCTGAGACCTCAGCCTGATTTTTTATCCATATTATTATCAGCACTTTAGTCAAAACCATTCAATAAGTCTCTAGGAAGTTCCAAACTTTCCCACATCTTTCTGTCGTCTGAGCCCTCCAAATCTCTATGAACTTCCAAACGTTCCCACATTTTCCTATCTTCTTTTGAGATAGGAAACTGTCCCTCCAAACTGTTCCAACTTCTGCCTGTTGCCCAGTTCCAAAGTTGCTTCCACATTTTTGAGTATCTTTACAGCAGCACCCTACTCTACCAGTATCAATTTATCTTATTAGTCAATTTTCCTGCTGCTGATAAAGACATCCCCAAGACTGGGTAATTTACAAAGAAAAAGAGTTTTTATGGAGTCATATTTCTATGTAGCTTGGGAGGCCTCAAAATCATGGTGGAAGGCAAAAATCTTGTCTTACATGCCAACAGACAGGGAGAATGAGAACCAAGTGGCATTATTCACTACCATGAGAACAGTATGGGAGAAACTGCCCCCATAATTAAATTGCCTCTCACTAGGTTTCTCCCATAACATGTGGGGATTAAGGGAACTACAGTTCAAGATGAGATTTGAGTGGAGGCACTGCCAAACTATATCAGTCAAAGGCAAAGAAAGAAGAAGAAAAATAAAATGAACAAAGCCTCCAAGAAGTTTGGACTATGATAAACATCCAAACCTAAGAATAATTGGTGTTCCCAAGAAACAAGAGAAATCTAAAAGTTTGGAAAACATATTTGAGGGAATAATCAACAAAAATTTCCTTGGCCTTGCTAAAGATACAAGAATCTTAAAGAACACCTAGAAAAATTATTGCAAAGAGATAATTTCCCAAGCACATAGTCATCAGGTTATCTAAAGTCAAGATGAAGGAAAGAATCTTAAGGGCTGTGAGGCAAAAGCATCAGGTAACCTAGAAAGGAAAACCTATTCAGATTAACAGGAGATTTCTCAGCTGAAACCCTACAAACTAGAAGGGATTGGGGGTTCTATTTTTAGCCTCCTTAAACAATTATCAGCCAGTAATTTTGTATCCAGTGAAACTTAGCTTCATAAATGAAGAAAAGATACAGTCTTTCCCAAATAAACAAATGATGAAAGAATTCACCACCACCAAGCCAGCACTACAAGGACTGCTAAAAGGACCTCTAAATCCCACACAGAGAACCTAAAAATACACCAAAGTAGAACATCCTTACAGTATCTCACAAGACCTATATAACAATAACACAATGGAAAAAAAAAAAAAAAAAACCAAGGTATTCAGGCAACAAATAGCACAATGAATAGAACAGTACCTCACATCTCAATACTAACATCAAATGTAAATGGCCTAAATCCTCTACTTAAAAGATAAAGAATGGAAGAATGAATAAAAGTTTACCAACCAAGTTTCTGCTGTCTTTGGGAGGCTCACCTAGTACATAAGGACTCTCATAAACTTAAGGTAAAGAGATAGAAAAAGATATTCCATGCTATTGGACACCAAAAGCAAGCAGTAGTTATTTTTATATCAGATAAAAAATAAAGTAATAGCAGTTAAAAACGACAAAGAGGGATATTATATAATGATAAAAGCACTAGTCCAACAGGAAAATACCACAGTTCTAAATGTATATGCACCTAGCACTAAAGCTCCCAAATTTATAAAACAATTACTACTAGATGTAAGAAATGAGATCGATGGCAACAGAATAATAGGAAGGTACTTTAACACTACACTGACATCATTAGGTCACCAAGACAGAAAATCAACAAAGAAACAACAGACTTAAATTATATGGTACAACAAATGGGCTTAACAGATATTTACTAAACATTCCACCCAATAACTGCAGAATATACACTCATTGGCACATAGAACATTCTCCAAGAGAGGTCATATGATAGGTCACAAGACAAATCTCAGTAAATCTAAGAAAATGGAAATTATATCAAGTACTCTCTCAGACCACAGTAGAATAAAATTGGAAATCAACTCCAAAAGGAACCCTCAAAACCATGTAAATTTATAAAAATTAAATAACCTTCTCCTGAATTATTGTTGGACAACAATAAAATCAAGATGGAAATTAAAAAATTCTTTGTACTGAACAATAATCGTCACACAACTTATCAAAGCCTCTGGGATATAGCTAATGTGGTGATAACAGAAAAGTTTGTAGCATTAAATGCCTACATCAAAGTGTCTGAAAAGGCACAAATAGACCATGTAAAGTCACACATCATGGCACTGGAGAAATAAGAACAATAGAACAATCCAAACCCAGCAGAAGAAAATAAATAAGATCAAGGCAGAACTAAATGAAATTGAAACAAAAACAGTATCAAAGATAAATGAAACAAAAAGCTGGTTCTTTGAAAAAAAATATATAAAATTAATGGACCATTAGTGAGATGAACCAAAAAAGAAAAGAGGAGATCCACAGAAACACAAAAAATTATTCAAGGCTACTATGAATGCCTTTACATGCATAAACTAGAAAATCTAGAGGAGATGCATAAATTCCTGGAAATATACAACCCTCCTATATTAAACCAGGAAGATACAGAATCTCTGAATAGACCAATAACAAGCCACAAGATTGAAATAGTGATAAAAACATGGTCAACAGGCTGGGCATTGTGGTTCACACCTGTAATCCCAGCACTTGGGGAACCTGAGGTGGGCAGATCACCTAAGGTCAGAAGTTACAGCCTGGCCAACCTGGCAAAACCTGATCTCTACTAAAAACACAAAAAATAGCAGGTGTGGTGGCATGTGCCTGTAGTCCCATCTACTTGTGAGGCTGAGGCAGGAGAATTGCTTGAACCCAAGAGGCAGAGGTTGTAATGAGCTGAGATCATGTCACTGCACTCCAGCCTGGGCGACAGAGCAAGACTCTGCCTCAAAACAAACACAAAACAAACCCAATAAGAAAAAAGTCTAAAGCCAGATGGATTCACAGCTGAATTATATCAGACATTCAAATAAGAATTGGTACCAATGCTATTGACATATTCCAAAAGAGGTAGGGGGAAGGGGAGGGGGCATCCTCCCTAAATCATTCCATGAGACCAGTATCACCCTAATACCAAAAGCAGGGAAGGACATAACCAAAAAAGAAAAATACAGTATAGGGAGCCATGGCAACATATTAAGGCTTATGTACATGGCATTTGAGGTCAGGGCATGGAAAAATACTGAGGCTCTGTGTGTATGTTATTTGTGCACGGAAGTGAAATTCCTTGACTCTGAAAACAGGACAGGGAGTGGAGTGTGTGGTGTGATAAGGAACGTTGAAAACAGCCTCCTGAGAATGCAGTTTGAGTGTTGTGCAAGGCCACAGGTGCCTCAGCAACACACCTCAAGTGACCATCTAGTGGATGTTTGTAGTTAATACATGCCCTTTCAATAAATACTGTACTTGATGGATGGATGCTGGGGTGGACTCTTTGGGAAGAGCTACCCCTAAGCCCTGCTCAGCTGGAAGTGTCTGAAGGCTTCATTCTTGGCTTTCACTGCAAGCTATAAGCTCTGCAACTGGTGATCTCGATGTGATCACCTTGAATTTATGCGTGAAGAAGAGCTCATCATTATTCAGGGAATCCAGGTAAAGGGCAGTCTTGACTACTATCAGGAGGATGGGATGTCAAGACATAATTATGTTTAATCCATCCTATCAGGGCAAGTGTAGCAACAGGTGTGTAAAATATCAGGTGTTAGGTTATCATGGGTCAAGAAATAACCAAAGAGCAGAAAGTATTTTTTAAAACAGTGCAACAGCTACCTAAGGCTATCCAGTGCACTGTAGAGCCTGGAGCTCTACACGAGCTTATGCTCTTAATTTGGCAGGAATCTCCTTGGTTTCCTGGTCAAAGAAACTTAGATTTAGAGTTATGGGAGCAGGTAGGTCACCAACTAAAAAGAGGATAGGAGCAAGGTCATTTTACTAATGTTACTATTTTGACCACCTGGGTGCTGGCATGCTCTGTTCTATGTTTATCTGCTAGATTGTGATAAGTCAGACCACCCATCTTCTCCACCTGAAGGGAATTCAGGAGATTTAAAGGAGAGGGCAAAAGCAGAAACCAGAACAACAGGGAGAGACTCCTCTCTCTCTCTTTCATTCCCTTCTATGGGGAATAACGAAGAGATTTTTTGTAGTGAGGATAAGGGCAGACTGGAGCCTTTTCCTCCCCCAATAGAAAAGCTACTGCCGTCTTTTCCTCCTCTTAAAGGGACCTGGATCTGTTGGCCCTGTTCAGGAAACAGCACCTCCCATCCCCTTTTAGGAGATTGGAGGCCACCTAAGAGACAGTCCTTAGATAAGACCCCTGGTCAGAGGACATCTATATGATTGGGTGTCTGTGTCTCCTTGACAAACTTCCCCACTGGAGGGGTGACCCAGGAGGGAAGGAGAGTGGCTGACTATAATTGTCTTCCTAATATGCAAGTTCTCACTTCCTACTTCCAGCATCAGCCTTTCTGGCCTTGTCTGTTTTCTGTTTCCCTGGAGTATAAGGGAAAGTTGCAGGCCGCCTCCTGGGTTTGATCCCAGATAGCACTGCACACCGAGGCCTGGGGCAGGACAGGTGCTAGGAAGCCATGGAGTGCCCACTTAGTCACTAGCAGTCTAGGCAAGTTGCCATTTCTGGGTTTGTGGTGACGAAAGGGAGGCCAAGAGGCACAGACCAGGTCCCCGGGTGGCTGCAGGCAGCCCAGCTTGGTCCCGAGAATCCTCCTCACCATGGTCACCTGCCTTAGTAACTGTGCCCAGAAAGTGGCCTGCTGCTTGCTCTGCTGCTTTTCCTACACGTGCCACCCACCCCTCACAGGTCTCAGCTGACAAACAATTCCTCGTCTTCCCTGGCCCCCAGAGGAAAGGGCTAAGAAACAGTCCATGTGCACCCCGGCCTTACTAGCCTAAGGTGGGCAGAATTGTGTAGAGCAGCCTAGAGTACAGAGCTCTGGGGGAGAAGCCCGCTAATAAGGGGTGCTCTCCTGTAGCCATATGTTAATTTCTAGGCTGAGGTGGACAAGCTCTGCCAGCTGCTGTCATCTTCAGAAGATAGACGCAGCAGTAAGAAATGTTTGTTTCACTTTTTAATAAAATGTTTAAAAAACACTGTGCTGCAAGTCTGCCCTTCCCCTGAGCCTCTCTGCTTGGGGGTGGTAAAAATAATAAAAAGCCAGGTATGTTTTCAGTACCTTGTGTAACAGGGTTGGCTCCGGGCGTAGGTGGTCTAGAGGATAAAGGGAGTAGTCTTCTCTCAGGCTGTTACCCTCTTGCCTCCTGCCTCCATGCTCACACACACACACTGTACCCCCTGTTCATTCTCTAGCCTCTTACTGCCTCTTGTAGTCTTCCTTCCTTCTGCTTAGGGCAAGAGTAGCAACAGGTGGCAGGCTCTTAGAAAGAGAGGCTGCCTAAGGAGCGCGGTGCAGATGAGAAGAAACCAGCCACAGCCTTGCTTTCCCGGGCTCACTTCTAAGACACTCCAGCTAAAGGCTAATGCAAGAAAATGGCCAGCACCTAAAGATTTTTTAAAAAGTTTTTTAAAAAATACACTTAAGCTAACTCAATGCAAGTTTATTATCCTGGCAACTTGCAGTCACATTTTAATGACTTTCAAAGGCCAAAATATGGTAAAAATCACTTAAAATATCTATCCCTTCCATGCCTTAGTTTAACAGGTAGGCTTTATCTTTTGCCATTTCCATATTTTATGTGCTGTGTATCTGTCTCATAACCCCTCTAAATATATACAAAAGACCACAGATTTACTAGCTTCTCTTATCATAAAGGAACACCAGCGTTGTGTCCAGTTGTCAGGATATGACCCTGCTACTCTTTTCCTACCATTAAGCAAGGAACAATTTCATACTCTCTTAGCTTGTAATCTTAATTGGCAAGTAGCTACGGCTGACTTTGTTGGTAATATCAGCTTCCATTTACCAGCCTCTAAGCTCCTACACTTTTTACAAACCATGCCTGTTAAATTTGTATCTATTGTTGTTTCTAAGCCTTTGTTTCACACCACTACTGTCTTTACAGATTGCTCAAGAAAAACTGAAAAGACAGGTATAGTGTGGCAAGCTCCATGCAAAATCCAGGAACATTTTAAAACTATGCCACAGGCAGAGTTAGGTGCCCTAATATTGACCTTACAAACGTTTCCTCATCAAAATATAAATATAGTGATTCAGCTTATGCCGTGTATGGTATTACTCATTTAAATCTTAATACACGTGAAGGGCATTACTAATTAATCTCTACTAGGTTTGTTTCTTACAGTGCAAAGCCTCCTCTATGCCCATTGTCACCATTTTTACATAACATATATTCGCTCTCATTCTAGGTTACCTGGTCCCTTATCAGAAGGGAATACTTGAGCTAATGCTCTGGTACAACCACAAATGTGGTTTGCAAACTTTCCTGCTTTATTACAAGCTAAAGCTAATCATGCTGGTTTTTTTTTTCCATCAAAATGTTGGCACTCTTAAACAACAGTTTCATGTAACACTTGCTCAAGCTCACATAATTATTAAAAATTGACAACGGCATTCTCTCACCTTTTTTTCCTTGGCTTGGTGCCAACCCACAAGGTCTGGTGCCTAGTGCTGTCTTGCAAACTAATGTTACTCAGTATCCACCCTTTAGATGTTTTAAATTTCTCCACGTTACCATGGACATGTATACAGGCTTGACACAGGCTACCCTCTGGAAGAAGAAAAAATTTAAGATGCAATTACTCATTTGTTTAAATCTTTTATAACTTTAGGCCTTTCAGAAACTATAAAAACTAATAATGGCCTTTACTATCTTAGTGCTCAAGTTACATATGTATTGCAACTTTAACACATACAACACAAAACTGACATCCCCTATTACTCAACCAGTTAGGCCATCACTGAATAAACTCTAACTATTAAAGTATGTCTTAATAAACAAAAAAGGGGGAATATGGGGTTTCTTCATTGACAAAAGGACCTGTCATTGGAGAATTGACCAGCAATGATGGTGATGACTCAGAAGGCATCTGACATTAGGTGAGGACAGCTAAAGAAATTGGATAAACAACGAACTATCTGGCTAGTTACCATGGAAGCCCCTGCAAGTCCAGAAAATCAGTTTGTCATGTATGTGGTGGTAACTGGGGAAACTTCTGAGAAAGTAAGACAGACATGGATGTTAGGGTGGCTGGTGATTCTTGTCCTTTGCCAAGTGGGATCAGCTTAAGAACATGCTTATTGGAGTCATGTTCTAAATCCCTCTGTTTTTAATGTTATTACATGGTGGGATGCTGATCTATCTTTGACATCTAATGATATTTCTTGGACAGGAGGTCAATAGATCCTCCTATCTTACCCCTTAATTGAAAATTTGAGATGGATTAAACTTAATTATGCCTTGACTTTATTGTTTAGTAATCCCCCTCTTTGTTTTTCCACAATAGCACATGAGAAGTCAGTTACTCTCATTCCTCAGAAGTATCTTTACTTTCAGATCTTACTATATACCACCAAAGTAGGGAGTGGTGATATAAGTTTGAGGCTGCCCAGTGGTCTCTGTGCAGACAGCTTGCACCATGCCAAGGGCCTCTGTTTGTTAATGGCAGCTTACTTGATTGGGGTTCCCACAGTTATCTTATGTCTGCAAATCAAACTATTGGATTTGGGAGTCCCTCCCATAGTTCTATCACCTGGTCAGAGTATGAGCTTTTCAGGACCAATATTACAACTAAACGGGAAACAAGCTTTAAGCCCTGCTCATACGCAAATTTGGAGACTAGGTCTTCCTTTTTTAAAACAGTTCTTTCACATGGTGAGTATATTACTAGTGGTGGCAACTATACCCTTGCTTTGCAGAATAATGTTAGTGATACAGTCCTGATTTGTACTATGCACCCTTATATACTTCTGTTTGGGCAAGGTGTTCCTAACATAAAGCAGAACCAATCCATTATAATATTAAAGCCTCTTCTAGTAGTTGGTATGCTACATCCTTGTTTCAACAAAACATTGTACGGTTAAATATAACCTATGTCATGATTTTAAAATGGCATGAAGAATTATGGCTGCCTGTAAGTTTATCCTGGAACTGGGAAGGAGATTCCACCTTGCAGTAATTTAGAAAAGCACATCTGCAAGGGGCTTATCATGACTATTTGTCTTCTCAAATTTCCACTTTTGAGTGTGAATTAAAGAAACAACTTGGAGGAATGGTCACAGCAATTACAAAGAAGTACCCTTCAGCAATTGCAAAAAGGCTTTCAATGGTTACACCCAAACACTTAGTTGTGTGGCTAAATACACATATTTGGGTGATGGCTGCTATACTTATTCTTTTTTGTATCTGTTTGCTAGGCATTTGCAGATGCCTCTGTGCTGCCACCTGAGGCATCTATAAGCAGGGAAGAGCTTACCTTGCATTGGATGACCAGCATGCTGTAATAATTAAAGAAGGGGGAGATATAGGGGGTCCATGGCAACATATTAAAGCTTATGTACATGGCATTTGAGGTTGGGCATGGAAAAATACTGAAGCACTGTGTATGCTATTTCTGCATGGGAATGAGACTCCTGTCCCTGAAAACAGGTCAGGATGTGGAGTGTATGGTGTGATAAGGAACGCTGTAAACAGCCTCCTGAGAATGCAGCTTGAACGATGTGCAAGGTCACAGGTGCCTTAGTAACCCACCTCAAATGACCATCTAGTGGATGTTTGTAGTTAATACAAGCCCTTTTAATAAATACTTGGTGGATGGATGCTGGGGCAGACTCTCTTGGAAGAGCTTCCCCCATCCCCACTCAGCTGGAAGTGTCTGAGTACTTCATTCTTGGTGTTCACTGCAAGCTATAAGCTCTGCACTACAGACTGGGCACAGTGGCTCATGCCTGTAATTCCAGCACTTTGGGAGTCTGAGGCGGGCAGATCATGAGGTCAGGAGATTGAGACCATCCTCACCAACATGGTGAAACCTCATCTCTACTAAAAATAAAAAAATTAGCTGGCCGTGGTGGCATGTGCTTATAATCACAGCTACTAAGGAGGCTAAGGCAGTAGAACTGCTTGAACCCAGGAGGCAGAGGTTGCAGTAAGCTGAGATTGCACCACTGCATTCCAGCCTGGTGACAGAGCTAGACTCCATCTCCAAAAAAAAAAAAAAAAAAGCTATAGACCAATATCCCTGATGAACATAGATTCCAAAATCCTTAACAAAATACTAGCAAACTGAAATCAACTACATATCAAAAAGGTAACCCACCGTGATTGAGTGGATCTTATACCAGAGATTCAGGGATGGTTTAACATCTACAAGTCAATAAATGTGATACACCACATAAACAGAATTGATAACAATAATTACATGTTTATCTCAAGAGACACAGAAAAAGCATTAGATAAAATCCAGCATCCCTTTATTATTAAAACCCTCAGCAAAATAGGCATACAAGGGATATAGCTTAAGGTAATAAATGTCATTTATGACAACATTATATTGAATGGGGAAAAGTTGAAAGCATTGCCCCTAAAAACTAGAAAAAGAAAAGGATGCCCACTTTCACCAATTCTATTCAACATGCTACTGGAAGTGCTAGCCAGACCATTCAGCGAAGAGAAAGAAGTAAAGGACAATCAAATCAGTAAAGAGGAAGTCAAACTGTCACTGTTTGTTAATGACATGATCATTTACCTAGAAAACCCTAAAAACTCATCCAAAAATCTCCTAGAACTGGTAAATGAATTCAGAAAAGTTTTAGGATACAAAGTTAGTGTACACAAATCAATAGCACTGCTAAACACCAACAGTGACCAAGCTGAGAATTAAGTCAAAAACTCAACCTTTTTCACAATAGTTGAAAAAAAAAATACTTAGGAACATACCTAACCAAGGATGTGAAAGACCTCTACAAGGAAAACTACAAAACACTGCTGAAAGAAATCATAAATGACACAAACATATAGAAACATCCCATGTTCATGGATGGGTAGAATCAATATTGTGAAAACGACCATAATGCCAAAAACAATTGACAAATTCAGTGCAATTCCCATCAAAATACCACTATCATTCTTCACAAAACTAGGAAAAAGAATCCTAAAATTCATATGGAACCAAAAGAGAGCCTGCATTGCCAAAGCAAGACTAAGCAAAAAGAACAAATCTGAAAGTATCACATTATCTAACTTCAAACTTATATAAGGTCACAGTAACCAAAACAGATGATACTGGCATGAAAACAGAGACATAGACTAATGTAACAGAATAGAAAGCCCAGAAATGAAGCCAAATACTTAAAGCCAACTGATCTTTGACAAAGCTAAGGAAAACATAAAGTGGGTAAAGGACACTCTAGTCAGCAAATGGTGCTAAAATATTTGGCAAGTACATATAGAAGAATGAAACTGGAGCCTCATCTCTCACTTCATACAAAAATCAACTGAAGATGAAACAAAGACTTTAAGATCTGAAACCATGAGGATTCTAGAAGATAACACTGGAAAAACCCTGCTAGATGTTGGCTTAGACAAAGCGTTTATGACCAAGAACCCAAAAACAAATGCAACTAAAACAAAGATAAATAGATGTGACTCAATTAATCTGAAAAGCTTCTGCACAGCAAAAGGAATAATCAATAGAGTTAACAAACAACCGCAGAATGGGAGATCTGCACAATCTATCCATTGAAGGACTAGTATCGAGAATCTACAAAGAACTCAAACAAATCTGCAAGAAAAAACAGTGACATAAAAATGTGGGCTAAGGACATGAATGGACAATTATCAAAAGAAGATATATAAAAATGCCCGAAAAGCATATGTAAAAATACTCAACATCACTAATGATCAGGGAAATGCAATTCAAAACAACAGTCAGATACCAACTCACTCCTTGCAAGAATAGCCAAAATAAAAAATAAAAAAAAATAAAAAACATATTTGTTGGCATGGATGCAGTGAAAAGGGAACACTTAAACTGTTAATGGGAATGTAAACTAGTACAACCACTATGGAAAACAGTGTGGAGTTTCCTTGAAGAACTAAAAATCAATTTACCATTTGATCCAACAATCCCACTACCAGGTATCTACCCAGAGGAAAAGAAGTCATTATATGAAAAAGATACTTGCCTATGCATCTTTAGAGTAGCACAATTTGCAATTGCAAAAATATGGAACCAGCTCAAATGCCCATCAATCAATGAGTGGATAAAGAAAATCTGTTATCATCCTTGCTTTAAATTTAAACTATAAACTAAATTCCTCCCAAAGAGAGCTTGGCTTATGCCCAGGAGTGACCAAATACAGCTTGGAGATTAGAAGCAAGGTGGAGTCAACTACATCAGTTTTTTCTTACTGTCATAATTTTTAAAGTCAGTTTTAGTTTTTCATGGAAGCATATAGAATGAATTTTGGAGTTTTTCTTAAAAGCCATCGTTGTCTCCAGATTTTTTAATGATTCCTCAAGGACATAGAAATAGAAATTCCATTTGACCCAGCAATCCCATTACTGGGTATATATCCAAAGGATTACAAATCATTCTACTATAAGGACACGTGCACATGAATGTTCATTGCAGCACTGTTTACAGTAGCAAAGACCTGGAACCAACGCAAATGCCCATCAACGATAGACTGGATAGGGAAAATGTGGCACATATACACCATGGAATATTATGCAGCCATCAAAAACGATGAGTTTGGGTCCTTTGTAGGGACATGGATGAACCTGGAAACCATCATTCTCAGCAAACTGACAGAAGAGCAGAAGATCAAACACCGCATGTTCTCACTCATAGATGGGTGTTGAACAACGAGAACACATGGACACAGGGAGGGGAGCACTACACACTGGGGTCAGTTGAGGGGAAATAGGGGAGGGACGGTGGGGGGTGGGAAGCTGGGGAGAGATAGCAAGGGGAGAAATGCCAGATGTAGGTGATGGGGAGGAAGGCAGCAAATCACACTGCCACGTGTGTTCCTATGCAACAATTTTGCATGTTCTTCACATGTACCCCAAAACCTAAAATGCAATAAAATAAATAAAAGGAAAAAAAAAGCCATCATTATATTATCTTACAAAACTTTGTGTTTCCAGTGGCTAAGAATGGCAAGCACTCATGATGAATATGCTGGATAGGTCAGCATGGAAATCTTTTTTTTCAGGGCTGAACAAATATGTTATACCATTAAAGGCATTTTACAAATTCTCAGCCAGGCACCGTGGATGTGATTCCAGCATTTTGAGAGGCTGAGGAAGGAGGATCACTTGAGCCCAGAAGTTCAAGACCAGCCTGAGCAACATAGCAAAACCTGTCTCTACAAAAAACAAAAAACAATAACAAAAACAAAAGTTAGCCAGGCATGGTGGTGCACACGTACAGTCCCAGCTACTCTGGGAGGAAAGTGGGAGAATTGCTTGAGCCCGGGAGGTCCAGTCTTCAGTAAGTTGTGAACTGCACTCCAGCCTGCATTCTACCCTGGGTGACAGAGCAAGACCCTGCTCAAAAAATTTAAAGAGAGTTTAAAAAAAAAAAATGACTGAAAGTAAGACTACTTTATAGTCACATTGATAATGTTAGAAAGCATAATGAAAAACAAGATGACATATACATCAGCAACAGAAAAAATTAATAATATTATCAAATAGAAATTATATTTTATATAGAAAATTGCAAAAATGAGAAGTGAAAATATTTAAATAAACAAAGAAATACTTCTTCAAGGGAAAACCAATTATTATAGAGATGTGAATTATTTACCAATTTGTTGATAGGCTTAATAAAAATGTCAACTTCTTTTTAGATTTCAATGAAAGGATTCTGTAAGTCACTTAAAAAAGTAAATGGATAAGAATTGCTTTAAAAATTATAAAAAATACAAGTTATAAAGTTTATAAATATCTAAAATACAAAGCTTACATAATCACTAAAGTGATAGTGACCAAGAAAATAGTCCCGAAGGAGATCCAGGAGAATAAAAATTTAGTGTATGTTAAGAAAGAAACTGTGATGGATCTGCTTCCCTACTTGCACAATTATAGATTTAGATAGGTAGACAGTTGAAAACTTAACAGAAACACCTGCAGACAGTCAGAGATCAGAGCTTTATTGTACTCAAAACTAAAACAGCCCTTAGAGATGATAAGTTTATGGATAAATCTTAAAATATGCTGTGGGATTGCACTGTAGGCTAGGGACCCAGAACTTTACATTTCTTCTTTTATCTAGAAGGGGAGAAGATCATTCATTCCTCTTTCTGTTAGAAGAGGAAGGATTCTGGATTCTTAAGTTTGTAGTGCAAATGAATATCTTCAGGAGCAAGATAAGATGAGTTCTCCAAGTTTGCAACCCAGAATTGTCTCTTTGGAAATGTCAATACAAAGTAACATAACACTCTAAATTCTTCCAGTAGTCTAAGCATTATTCAGTGACCCTTTCCTTTAACTCAGTTTCCCATTCTGAAATGCAACCATTTGGATCTTGGGGGATAAGAGGTTTATTATCTTTTGAATGGAAGGCAAATGGATGAAGATGCACTACTCAAGCATATGAAAATGATTTTTTTTCTGGAAAAAATAAAGCCAAATATTTTCTAATTTACAACATACCATGGCTCTGGAGTCCAACACTTTGTAGGGAAACCTAAAAATCCATGGATGATTTACTTTTCCATAATATATATGAACAATATATTAACATATAGTAAAGGTTTTCAATAAATAGTACTAGAATAAATGAAGTTATAATTTGGGAAACTTCATCTAAAGTGTTTAAAGAGTTAAAGGTAAAAAAAAAATCAGTCTGTAAAAAGTCTAGAAGAAAATAAAAATGAATATACTATCAAATGTTTGCATGAGGAAAGATTTCCAGGCTAAAAGTAATATAAGAGATTAGAAGGGAAAAGATAATAGATTTAATTGTATTAAGACATAAAATGTCTATAAGCCAAATACATAAATTAAAATTCAAACAAAAATTATTCCAATAACTATGACAGATAAGGAGTCTGTCGTAGTCTTTTAAATATTTCTAAAAGATATGACTGCTTTAGTAAATTATTTCTATAGTTTTTGTGAGTATAAAAGTAGGTATTACCTTTTTGGAAATTAATCAGTATAGTTATACCTTTAGCCTTAAAAATGTTTGTATTGTATGGTATAGTCAAACGAAAAATTAAAAGTCAAACAAAAATTATTCCAATAACTATGACAGACAAGGGGTCTATCATATCTTTTAAATATTTCTAAAAGATATGACTGCTTTAGTAAGTTATTTCTATAGTTTTTGTGAGTATAAAAGTAGATATTACCTTTTTGGAAATTAATCAGTTTAGTTATGTCCTTAGCCTTAAAAAATGTTTATATTCTATGGCATAGTCAATCTCATTTTAGTAATCTACCTGAAAGATATGGATGAAATATGATAAACAGCCTTATGCACAATACAGTTTCATAAATGCTTTTTTTTTTTTTTTTTTTTTAGGCAGAGTCTTACTCTGTCACTCAGGCTGGAGTGTAGTGTCATGATCTAGGCTCACTGCAATCACCACCTCATGGATTCAAGTGATTCTCCTACCTCAGCTTCCTGAGTAGCTGGGATTACAGGTGTGCACTACTGCCCAGCTAATTTTTATACTATTAGTAGAGATGGGGTTTCACCATCTTGGTCAAGCTGGTCTAGAGCTCCTGACCTCATGACCTGCCCAGCTTGGCCTCTGAAAGTACTGGGATTACAAGGTGTGAGCCACCATGCCAGGCCATAACTTCTTATTTTTAAAGAAGAAAAACAAAATGAATGGAATTTTCAACAATGCAAATCTTTTCTGTAACAACAGAATATCCATTGGTGAAACAGTATATAGTCAGGAAAATATTTACTAAGAGTAATGCTAATGTTATTGAGGTCACCTGAAGGAAAACAAATTACAAAACAATTATAACACATGATGTCAGGAAAACAGAAAGTATATGGGAAAAATTAAGAATGATTATTTCTTGATTCTAAGACTTTATTTGTTCCTTAGAAAATTTTTATAGTCTTCAAGCTTTTTGATAAGCACATAATAATTTATAATCATAAAAGTGATTATTTTTAAAGGTGATTATTAAAAGGAGCGTTTGTGTAGCTTTCACATGAACAGTGGCAATCAAACAGGATTTAATCGGTAAAGAAAATTCTCAAGACCCAAAGTGGAAGTATTTTCAAATCTAGTTTTACAAGAAAAGAATAGAATATAGCAACAGCATTAAAGTAAGAATATGCATCATAGCCCAAATATTCTTGGTATGAAACCAGCACCAATAGTAGAGATCTTCTGGGATCTTAACACAATTGGATATAAATAATCAGTCTCACTGTTATCAATAAACAATGCTAACAACCTGGTACAAACTTCCCTGAAACTCCTTAGACTCTTGGTTACAAAGCAATTTTATCAATTATAATAATTATTACATGACTTGACCAGAGATCACAGATTTTTGGAAGATCTTTTATTCAGTAATATAACACAGGCCAATTCTAGGCTTGCTAAAATTAATCCTTGAGCAGCTTGAAATATTAGAAGGAGATGGCCTGATATGAGGATCAGACATTAGATTTGGGATAATTATTTTTTCAAGAGGGTGATGAGTGTGTGCATCAGCAGCCCTTCATAGTGTGACTGATCCTTAATATGCAGCTTTTAGATTGTATTCTTGCTTGTATATCCATCTTGCAGCTACTACTGTGTATGTAAATAGAGAATACATTCAGAGCATACTGGGACTTGAAGGACATTGTTGTGAATTGTCCATTTAAATGCAAATTAGATTCACCAGCTGTTGTTGCTGCTAGTCTTGGCAACCTTAAGGAGACATTTTATCCTAGCAACCAGAGGGGATACAGATAACAAATTTCACTCTTATGAGAGAAAACAAATGATCAGAAAGCATAGGAGCAATATTTCATGCAAATCCATCTGTTTCACAACAGAAATCTTTTAAAATAGAGCTTAAGAAGGCCACAACCAATTGCTTCAAAAGACTTTAGTAGAATAACTATCAACATCTAGATGCATAAGGTCAGCAGTTTACAACAATATTTGGTAAGTTCTATTCTAGGCAGTGATTTTCTCCCATAAGCTAACAGAAATTGTATGAGTGGAGTCAATAATTTAACTCTCCCACTTAAACTTATCAATGTTAAGCCAAATTTGCATGAATTGTGTCTAATTCAACCAGAATTATTTTTAGATTATTAACTTTATCTTCTATGTTACATGGCAAATATTTATTTCATGGTCTATACTTCTTTGGAAAATGAACATCAGAAAATTTTCAAATATTTAAGCCTCTGACAGACTTGAACCCTTGACATATAAGATTTTTTCCTCACTTGGTAAGCACAAGGCCTCTTGCAGCATGTTTTTAGTAGAAACTTAATGAATTAATTTAAAACATTTAGTTTAGGATCAAGTTTTAGCATTCATGCAGGTTGTCCCTGAAAACTCACTTTCTGGAGTGCAAGGCTTAATAATTACAATTCTATAAATAATATTTCTGTCTATTTTATAAAAAGGCCAAATACATTAAAAAAAACCCCTTTTTAAAACAGATTTAGAAATATTCTTATGTGTATATGTAGATAAATTGCAGATATTCTGTGACATAATAACAGAAGAAAAACTTTCAGCACTCATGGAGAGCTAAAATGTTCATGAATGTCAAGTAGACAGGAATTAACTGCATGGAATGAACTAATCTTTTTTACTTTCTGCTTAAAATGTTTGCCGATCCTTTTGTTTTATTTTTGAGACTCCTTTATTCTTTTTATTTTATTTTTTTCCCATTTATTTATTTTATTGCATTTTAGGTTTTGGGGTACATGTGAAGAACATGCAAGATTGTTTCATAGATACACACGTGGCAGTGTGATTTGCTGCCTTCCTCCCCATCACCTAAATCTGGCATCTCTCCCCTTGCTATCTCTCCCCAGCTCCCCACCCCCACCGTCCCTCCCCTATTTCCCCCCAACTGACCCCAGTGTGTA
>NW_022437048.1:6312978-6320274 GCF_009761245.1 Sapajus apella
GTCCCTACAAAGGACATGAACTCATCGTTTTTGATGGCTGCATAATATTCCATGGTGTATATGTGCCACATTTTCTCTGTCCAGTCTATCGTCGATGAGCATTTGGGTTGGTTCCAGGTCTTTGCTATTGTAAACAGTGCTGCAATGAACATTCGAGTGCACGTGTCCTTATAGTAGAACGATTTATAATCCTTTGGATATATACCCAGTAATGGGATTGCTGGGTCAAATGGAATTTCTATTTCTAGGTCCTTGAGGAATTGCCACACTGTCTTCCACAATGGTTGAACTAATTTACACTCCCACCAACAGTGTAAAAGTGTTCCTATTTCTTCACATCCTCTCCAGCATCTGTTGTCTCCAGATTTTTTAATGATTGCCATTCTAACTGGTGTGAGATGGTATCTCAATGTTGTTTTGATTTGCATTTCTCTGATGACCAGTGATGATGAGCCTTTTTCCATATGTTTGTTGGCCTCATGTATGTCTTCTTTTGTAAAGTATCTGTTCATATCCTTTGCCCACTTTTGAATGGGCTTGTTAGTTTTTTTCTTGTAAATCTGTTTTAGTTCTTTGTAAATTCTGGATATCAGCCCTTTGTCAGATGGGTAAACTGCAAAAATTTTTTCCCATTCTGTTGGTTGCCGATTCACCCTAATGATTTTCTTTTGCTGTGCAGAAGCTGTGGGGTTTGATTATGTAATGTCCTTCTTTGTCTCTTTTGATCTTTGTTGCTTTAAAGTCTAATTTATCAGAGATGAGAATTGCAACTCCTGCTTTTTTTTGCTCGCCATTTGCTTGGTAAATCTTCCTCCATCCCTTTATTTTGAGCCTTTGTGTGTCCTTGCATGTGAGATGGGTTTCCTGGATACAGCATACCAATGGGTTTTGGCTTTTTATCCAATTTGCCAGTCTGTGTCTTTTGATTGGGGCATTTAGTACATTTACATTTAGGGTTAATAATATTATGTGTGAATTTGATACTGCCATTTTGGTGCTAGCTGGCTGTTTTTCCCATTAGTTGATGCAGATTCTTCATTGTGTTGATTCTCTTTACCATTTGGCATGTTTTTGGAGTGGCTGGTACTGGTTGTTCCATGTGTAGAGCCTCTTTCAGGAGCTCTTGTAAAGCTGGCCTGGTGGTGACAAAATCTCTGAGTACTTGCATGTTCACAAAGGATTTTATTTTTCCTTCACTTATGAAGCTTAGTTTGGCTGGATAGGAGACTCTGGGTTGAAAGTTGTTTTCTTTAAGGATGTTGAATATTGACCCCCACTCTCTTCTGGCTTGTAGGGTTTCTGCTGAGAGATCTGCTGTGAGTCTGATGGGCTTCCCTTTGTGGGTAATCCGACCTTTCTCTCTGGCTGCCCTTAGTATTTTCTCCTTCATTTCAACCCTGGTGAATCTGACGATTATGTGCCTTGGGGTTGCTCTTCTTGACGAATATCTTTGTGGTGTTCTCTGTATTTCCTGGACTTGAATATTTGCCTGCCTTGCTAGGTTGGGGAAGTTTTCCTGGATAATATCCTGAAGAGTATTTTCCAGCTTGGATTCATTTTCTTCATCGCATTCAGGTACGCTTATCAAATGTAGATTAGGTCTTTTCACATAGTCCCACGTTTCTTGGACACTTTGTTCATTCCTTTTTACCCTTTTTTCTCTATTCTTGCCTTCCCGTTTTATTTCATTGAGTTGATCTTTGACCTCTGATATCCTTTCTTCTGCTTGGTCAATTCAGCTGTTGATACTTGTGCATGCTTCGCAAAGTTCTCGTGTTGTGTTTTTCAGCTCCATCAATTCATTTATATTCCTTTCTGTTTTGTCCATTCTTGTTAACATTTCGTCAAATCTTTTTTCAAGGTTCTTAGTTTCTTTGCATTGGGCTAGATCATGTTCTTTTAGTTCACAGAAGTTTTTTACTACCCACCTTCTGAAGTCTGATTCTGTCATTTCATCACACTCATTCTCCATCCAACCTTGTTCCCTTGCTGGTGAGGAGTTGTGATCCCTTGTAGGAGGAGAGGTGTTCTGGTTTCGGGTGTTTTCATCCTTTTTGTGCTGGTTTCTTCCCATCTTTATGGATTTATCTGCCTGTCATCTTTGTAGTTGCTGGCTTTCAGATTGGGTCTCTGAGTGGACGTTCTGTTTGTTGATGATGAGGTTATTTCTGTTTCTTGGTTTTCCTTCTGACAGTCTGGCACCTCTGCTGTAGGTCTGCTGAGGTCCACTCCAGGCCCTCCTTGCCTGGGGATCACCTACAGCAGCTGCTGAACCGTAAGGGTTGTTACCAGTTTTCTTCTTCTGCTATCTTTGTCCCAGAAGGATACTGACCAAGTGTCAATCTGATCTCTCCTTTATGAGGTGGCTCTTTGGATATACAGGGTCAGGGAGCTGCTTGAGGAGACAGTCTCTTCTTTATAGGAGCTCAAATGCTGAGCTGTGAGCTCCATTGTTCATTCAGAGCTGCTGGGCAGGTACGTTTAGGTCTGCTGCAGCAAAACTCATAAACTGCTTTTTGTTCCCAGGTGCTCCTTCCCGGGATTTAGGGCTTTATGAGTTTCCATTATGCTGCTGCCTTCTTTTTTTTTTCCCTTCAGAGCTGCCCTGCCCAGCAAGGAAGCAGCCTAGTCACTGTCTGCCTGTAGAGGCTTTGCTGAGCTGCTGTGGGCTCTGCCCAGCTGCGAGTGAAGTTCCCTGCAGTCCTGTTTATATGGGTGTAGCTAGAACTGCCTCCACAAGGGTGGCCCACTTCTGTTAAGGCGGAGTCTCTCTGTAGTGGCGGGTTGCCTTGGCAACAGCGGGCTGCCTCAGCATTGGCTGACTACCTCCGTAGAGGTGAAGTGCCTTGGTAATGGCAGAAGCCCCTCCCCCACAGAGCTGGACCGTCCAGGTTTCATCTGTGCTTGCTGTGAAACTCTCAATCCGGAGAGTTTCTGATTGCTGTTCTTTTGTGGGGTTGGGACCAGCTGAGCCTGATCGCCTGGCTTCCTGCCTCAGAGCCTTTTTTTTTTTTTTTTTTTTTTTTAAGTTGGTATTCCAGTCGCCTGTTGAAGAGGCGCCGGGGTGCGGCAACTCACTGCGCTGGCTTAAACAGCGGCACTGAAGTTTGTGGTGCTTTTTTGCCCTGGAATCTACTCTCCTGGTTCCCTGCTCAGTCCCCTTTTTAAACAGATGAATGGGTGACTTCCCATTGCTCCAATCGCCAGCCAAAAGTGCACCTGGACCGGTGTATTTTGTACGGAGAACCGCTGCTCCTGGCGCCGACAAAGCAGCCGCGTGGGGTGGCACAGCTGCGCTGGCCGAAACAGCTGCGCTGGCGACCCGTGGAGCTCCCCCACCTGGGAATTTCCTAGTCTGTGGGCAGTAAAAATGTGGCATCCACTCACCCTCTGTGCTTTCACTGGGAGCTGCAATCCTGAGCTGTTCCTAAACGGCTATCTTGGATCTCTTTTATTTTTTTGAGATGGAATCTTTCTCTATCAACCCAGGCTGGAGTGCAGTGGCACAATCTTGGCTCACTGCAACCTCCACCTCCTTGGTTCAAGTGATTCTCCTGCTTCAGCCTCCTGGCTAGCTGGGATTACAGGCATATATCATCACGCCCAGATAATTTTTGTTTTTTTAGTAGGGATTGGGTTTTGCCATATTGGCCAGGTTGGTCTCAAACCCTTGAATGCAGGTGATCTGCCTACCTTGGCCTCCCAAAGTGCTAGGATTACAGGTATGAGCCACCATGCCTAGCCTTTTTCAGAGTCTTAAAACTTTTCATTTAAGCTATTGACATCTTTTAATAGGTAAGTATACTATTGTTTCTGTCTGATTTTTCCACAATTTGGAAACTATTTGTGAGTATTCTTAACTTATGGCAATACAGTTATTTGCATAAGTGCAATAAAAATCTGTTTTCATTTGTAACAGGATGGAATTGGAGGAAATGGTTATTTTATCAAAGCTTTGACTAGAATGGTGTGGTTTCCTTTAGGGAATCAAACTTGACTTATGGACTAATAAAGCCCCTTGGGAAAACTGGCCTTATATCTTTGTCCACACACCTCCTGTACGGGGTTCCTGACCTGTGGTAAGTAAAAAAATGTCACTTTCTGACAGGTCTAGGTCCCTGAGTTTATCCTGGAACCTCAAGAGGGTCATCCAACTCACAGACATTTGATGACACAAATCCATGGCGTGGGTCAGCTTTAAAAAAGACTTATCTGAGATTCCTTTTATGAAACAAAGATGCATCAAAGCCAATTTAAAAGCCTATGTAAAAAATAATTATTTGTGCTACACCGTATACAAATAATTAGGCCTAGTGCAATAAGGCAACAGTTCTACCATGATTTGCCTTTAGCAAAAATGGGAAACTGGAGCAAGAAAAATTCTGTTTCAAAAATTATAGTATACCTATTTTTAGATTCTAGTCTGGCCTTATGTTTTTCAATTTTTATTATTTTCTACAGTTTGGACTGAATTCTAATATTTTCTTGGCTAAAAGTCTTCAAAATATGTTTTCAATTTTTTTCTTTTTTTCCTAATTGGGAGTCACTGAAAACTAAGTTGTGCTTTCTTAAACCCTTGTGAACTGAAATTAGACAACTTAAACTTCAGAGGAAAATAACAGCAACATATTTACATACATAAACCACTTTTATAACTGTCTACTGATGTACAGACTTCAGAGTAATGTGGCCTATATTGATTTTTCAGGATTGTTCTTCTGTGTGTTGTTGTTTTTGTCCCTTTTCCCACCATTATCTCTTAGTAAGACATGAGATTTCACAACCTGCTAAAAATGAGGCTTCAGGACCTACTCATCTAGCAATACACCTTCCTAACCATGAGAGATCAGATGACTCTTGAGACCAGAGACTCACCGTCTTCTAAAATGCCTTCTCCAAAACATTTTAATAAATAAAAGGGGGGAAATGTGAAAAGAAATTATCTTGGACCCCTTCAAGCTGGGAACTATGCAGGGCATATCTGCTTCCCATTCTTTTCAAAGTCATCCCTCTGCTCACTGAGATAGATGCATATCTGATTTCCTCCTTTGGAAAGGCGAATCAGAAACTTGAAATAATGTAATTGTTTGTCTCTCACTTATTTGTGACCCAGAAGCCCCCCTACCTGCTTCAGGTCTTCCTGCCTTAGCTTTAAGTTGTCCCACCTTTCCAGACCAAACCAATGTATTTCTCACATATAATGATTCATTCATGTCTCATGTCTTCCTAAAATGTATAAAACTAAGCTGTGCCCTGACTACCCTGAGCACTGAAAGATTCCCCCTGGGGCCTGAAAGCTTGGGCTTAAAAGTACCCTGTCCTAAGGCACAAGGCCACTTGTGCCAGCGGCATGTGTCAGCAAGATAGCAGAAGCTGGAAGAGAGCTGGCTGGAAGACACGTATCCCCTGAAGATCAAGAGAGAGGCTGTTCAGGTACCACATAGCAGTTACATCAGTCTGGGACACGTCCTCTTTACAGGAGACTATAAAACCCCTTCCCCATTCTCACTTGGTGCTGAAGCCATTTTAGGCCTCAGCCTGCCTGCACCCAGGTGCTTATTAAAACAGTGTGTTATGAAGATGGCTGAATAGGAACAGCTCTGGATTGCAGCTCCCAGCAAAAACGCAGAGAGTGAGTGATCACTGCATTTCTAAATGAATTTTTACTGCCCACAGATCAGGAGATTCCCTGGAAGAAAAGCACCATGAGTCTCCAGCACAGCTATTTCAGCTGGCACAGTGGGTCTCCACACAAAAACTCACAAATCTGGGCACCGTTTCAACTGGCGACTGGAACACCTGAGACACAGAGTCACCCATTCAACTGAAAAACAGGGGGCTGAAACAGGGAGCCAGGTGATCTGGCTCAGCTGGTCCCACCCCAAAAAAGACCAGCAATCTGAAACACTCTGGATTGAGAGTTTCACAACAAGCACAGCTGGACCCAAGATGGTCCAGCTCTGTGGGGGGAAGGACGTCCGCCATTACCGAGGCAGTCCGCCATTACTGAGGCAGTCCACCATTACTGAGGGAGTCTGCCATCACAGAGACAGTCCGCCATTACTGAGGCAGACCGCCATTACCGAGGCAGTTCTGATTATACCACTATAAACAAAACTGCAAGGAAGTTCACACAGTAGCTGGGCAGAGCCCACGGCAGCTCAGCAACGTCTCTTCTGGCAGACTGTGACTAGGCTACCTCCTCGCTGGGCAGATCATCTCTGAAAAAAGGCAGCAGAATGACAGGAACTTATAAATAAAGCCCCACCTTCCAGGGACAGAGCACCTGGGAGAAAAGGTAGTTATGAGTTCCACTGCAGCAGACTTAAACATACCTGCCAAGCAGCTCTGAACAGAACAATGGAGCTCACACCTCAGCACTTGAGCTCTTATAAGGGACACACTGCCTCCTCAAGCAGCTCCCCTAACCCCGTATATTCAAAGAGACACCTCATAAAGGAGAGCTCAGGCCAACATCTGGCAGGTATCCTTCTGGGACAAAGACAACAGAAGAAGAAACTGGTAGCAACCCTTGCTGTTCTGCAGCCACTGCATGTGATCCCCAAGCAAGCAGGATCTGGAGTGGACCACCAGCAGTCCTACATCAGGGGAGCCTGACTGTTAGAAAGAAAACTAAGAAACAGAAAGAAATAACTTCATCAGCAACAAAAAGGATGTTCATTCAGAGACCCCATCTGAAAGTCACCAACCACAAAGACCACAGGTAGATAAATCCACAAAGATGGAAAGAAACCAACACAAAAAGAATGAAAATGCCCAAAACCAGAATGCCTCTCCTCCTCCAAAGGATCACAACTCTTTACCAGCAAATGTACAAGACTGCAGAATGAGTCTGATGAATTGACAGAAACAGGCTTCAGAAAGTGGGTAATAACAAACTTCTCTGAGCTAAAAGATCATGTTCTAACCCAATGCAAAGAAACTAAGAATTTTGAAAAAAGGTTTGATGAAATGCTAACGAGAATCAACAGCTTAGAGAGGAATATAAGTGAATTGGTAGAGGTGAAAAATACAACTCGAGAACTTCGCAAAGCATACACAAATTTCAATAGGTGAATCAATCAAGCAGAAGAAAGGATATCAGAGATTGAAGATCAACTCAATGAAATAAAACAAGAAGGCAATATTAGAGAAAAAAAGAGTAGAAAGAAATGAACAAAGCCTCTAAGAAATTTGGGATTAAGTGAAAAGACCTAATCTACGTTTGATAGGTTTACCTGAATGTGATGGAGAGAATGAATCCAAGCTGGAACATACTCTTCAGGACATTATCCA
>NW_022437048.1:6320674-6428579 GCF_009761245.1 Sapajus apella
ATCTGATCTTTGACAAACCTGACAAAAACAAGCAATGGGGAAAGGATTCTCTGTTTAATCAATGGTGTCGGGAAAACTGGCTAGCCATGTGCAGAAAACTGAAACTGGACCCCTTCTTGACACCTTACACTATAATTAACTCCAGATGGATTAAAGACTTAAACATAAGACCTAACACCATAAAAACCTTAGAAGAAAACCTAGGCGAAACCATTCAGGACATAGGCATAGACAAGGACTTCATGACTAAAACATCAGACGCATTGGCAATGAAAGCCAAAATAGACAAATTGGATCTAATTAAATTCCAGAGCTTCTGCACAGCAAAAGAAACAATCATTAGAGTGAACTGGCAACCCACAGAATGGGAAAAAATTTTGCAAGCTACCCATCCGACAAAGGACTTATATCCAAAATCTACAAAGAACTAAAACAGATTTACAAGAAACAAACAAGCAAACAAACCCATTCAAAAGTGGGAAAAGGATATGAACAGACACTTTTCAAAAGAAGACATATATGAGGCCAAGAAACATATGAAAAAATGCTCATCATCACCAGTCATTGGAGAAATGCAAATCAAAACTACATTGAGATACCATCTCATGCCAGTTAGAATGGTGATCACTAAAAAATCTGGAGACAACAGATGCTGGAGAGGGTGTGGAGAAATAGGAAAACTTTTACACTGTTGGAGTATAAGTTACTTCAACCATTGTGGAAGACAGTGTGGCGATTCCTCAAGGACTTAGAAATAGAAATTCCATTTGACCCAACAATCCCATTACTGGGTATATATCCAAAGGATTATAAATTGATTATAAGGACACATGCACACGTATGTTCATTGCAGCACTGTTTATAATAGCAGAGACTTGGAACCAACCCAAATGCCCATTGATGATAAACTAGACAGGGAAAATGTAGCACAGATACCCATGGAATACTATGCAGCCATAAAAAACGATGAGTTCACATCCTTTGTAGGGACATGGATGAACCTGGAAACCATCATTCTCAGCAAATTGACACAGGAACAGAGAATCAAGCACCACATGTTCTCACTCCTCGACAGGTGTTGAACAATAAGAACACATGGACACAGGGAGGGGAGCATCACACACTGATGTCTGTGAGGGGACTAGGGGAGGGACAGTGGGGGGTAGGATAACATGGGGAGAAATGCCAGATATAGGCGATGGGGATGGAGGCAGCAAACCACATTGCCATGCATGCACGTATGTACCTCTGGAACAATCCTGCATGTTCTTTACATATTCTCTGGAACCTAAAATGTAATTTTATATATATATATATATATATGAAAAGTGGTGAGGAAAACAGTTGATTGATGTGGATTTTATTTAATATATATTAAAAATAAAAAATATATGTATGAAAAGAAAAAAAAGAAGAAGAACCAAAAACAAACAAAAAAATCAGTGTGTTACTCCATATTGCCTTATGTTGTTTGTTGGTGTGCTCTCAGGGTTCAAACCAGTAACAGAGCCTTACATCTGGTGCTCAAACGCAGGAGGGGTTCCCGTCCATGTCCCAGTGGACTTGCCCCTCTACCATGGAGAGCAGGCCACAGCAACTGGACAAAGGAAGATCCTCAGCCTCATCTCCTCTCTGTTTGTGTACATTGGTTACTAATCTCACCTACTGGTAAGTTTCCTGGGAGCCCGGTTAACAGAGAAAAATCTGCATGGACTCCATTGATTTCTCTGGTCCAAAAATCCAACCTTGTTGCAAGAAGGCTCTCACCTGTGCCAGGCACTCGCTGATCATCAGGTCTTAGGGGGACACCTCTAAGCCATTTGATCCCACTCCGGGAATAAAAAAGGCAACAGTGATGATCGTTCCTTTTATTGTTTCCCTCCTTTGATCCAGGATGGTCTCCTTTTCACTGTTCTCCCAAGCCTACCCACCATTATGGGAAATTCCTGGTCTTCCATTCCAAAGGACAGCCCTCTAGGCTGCCTCATAAGAAAACCTGCAAACCTTAGGCCTCAGAGAAGATATCCACCCTAAGCACCTCATCTTTTTTTAACAATTCGATCTGGCCACAATGCGAATTGGATAATAAGTCCAAATGGCCAACAAATAGAACATTTGACTTTATACTTTTAACTGACTTAAGCAATTATTGCCAATGACTGAAAAAATGAGGAGAAATTCCTAATGTCCAGGCCTTTTCTGCCCTCAGATCATAACCCGACCTCTACAATTCTTGCTCGCCTATTCAACTTCTCCCCCATTCTTGCTGCCCAGATGAACTTTCTCCTCCTGACCCTACCTCTTTTTCCTTATTCCATCCAGCAGACTGCTGTGCACTCCTCCCAGCCCCTACCTCTCCCTCTCAACCACCTTCTCCAATCTCCCAAGCCTCCTCTGTCTTCTCAGCCACCACCTTCTCAGCCGCCACCTTCCCAGCTGCCATCTTCCCAGCCAGCACTACCTCCAAAAGTATCCACTTATTTTCCTACACCAGCCTTTTCAGAGGACAATTCTAGTGCTGCCCGTTCCTGTACTCCTCTTCCATCCCCCTCTCCCGAGGCCTGTAAACCCATCCTGCCACCTTATGGCCCTATTTATCCTCCACTGCCTATTAACTCAACCCCCCTTCTCCCTTGAACCCTCAGCCAGAACCACTTCCAGGTTTTTCCTTTTCTCCTCCCCATACTCGCTCAGGTGCCATCTTTGGCCCATGCCCCACCCCTACTTCAGTGCCTGTGTTAGAATACCCCCTTCAGGACATAGCAAGAATTGAAGGTATTGTAAAAGTCCATGTTTTAATCTCTCTCAAACTAACAAAAGACTCAGTTCATTTCCAGAAGACCCTACCTCTTATATTAAAGAGTTTCAGTACCTTACCCAGTCTTCTAAACTAACTTGGCATGACCTCTGTCTTATCCTCTTTTCCACCTTCACCCCAGAAGACCAGGACTGTATCTGGACCCTAACTCAGGCACATGCTGATACAATTCACCACCAGCCTTATAGGCTCAGAGGCAGTCCTTAACCAGCACCCCCACTAGGATCATCAAGACGGGCCCCTGGATGCCGCCATCAAGACCACATGATTGTGTGCCTCCTTACTGGACTCAAAAAGGGTGCCCGTAAAACAGTCAACTAGGAAAATCTTTCAGAAATCACCCAAGGTCCTGACAAAAACCCAGCCCCTTTTCTCTCTTGTTTAACTGAAGCCATGAGAAAGTATACCAACCTAGACTCAGCCAGTCCAAAAGGAACCACTATCTTAAACCTTCAGTTCATCTCCTAATCCAACCCTGATATTTGGGGCAAGCTTCAGAAGCTTGATGACAGCCCTCAAGCCCCACAGTGAGACCTTTTTTTTTTTTAATTTATTTTTTAAATTGCATTTTAGGTTTTGGGGTACATGTGAAGAACATGTAAGATTGGTGCATAGGTACACACATGACAGTGTGGTTTGCTGCCTTCCTCCCCATCACCTTCCTCCCCATTCCATTTGACCCAGCAATCCCATTACTGGGTATATATCCAAAGGATTATAAATCGTTTTATTGTAAGGACACATGCACATGAATGTTCATTGTGGCACTGTTTACAATAGCAGACTTAGAATCAATCCTAATGCCCATCGATGATAGACTGGACAGGAAAAATGTGGCACATATACACCATGGAAGACTATTAAGTCATAAAAAGCAATGAGTTCGTGTCCTTTGTAGGGACATGGATGAACCTGGAAACCATCATTCTCAGCAAACTGACACAAGAACAGAAAATCAAAGACCGCATGTTCTCACTCATAGGTGGGTGTTGAACAATGAGAACACATGGACACAGGGAGGGGAGCATCACACACTGGGGTCTGTTGGGGGGACCTAGGGGAGGGACAGCAGGGGGTTGGGAGTTGGGAAGAGACCTTCTTAATTTAGCCTTCAAAGTCTTTAACAATCATGATGAGAAAAGTAAAAGACAAAAACAGGCAGAGTTTCAAATGCTTGCCTCCGCCACCAGGGGCCCTGCAGGCCCCACAGAAGCCTCCTAGTAATCCACCTCCAGCTGGCGTTTCTTTCAAGTGTGTCAATGAGGGCCACTGGTACAGACAATGCCCACACCCAGGTAAGTCTACCAGGCTGTGCCCTCCTCTGTGGAGGACTCCACTAGAAGTCAGACTGTGAGCGGCCCCCGCAAGGACTACCCTCATCCCTTCCTGAGCTGGCCAAAACCTTCTACTCAGATCTCATCGGCCTTGCCACTGAAGACTGATGGTGCCCTGGAACGGACGCCTCAGCAGCTACCATCTCTTCATCCGAGCCAAGGGTAACTCTGATGGTGACACATAGGCCAGTTTATGTGCCACATTTTAATTAATTTAAATTAATTCCAGGACAACCTACTCTGCTTTACCTAACTTATCAGGACCCACCCAGTCCTCCCAAGTTTCTGTTGTAGGAATTGATGGACAAGTCTCCAAACCCCAAGCCACCCCTCCACTCTTCTGCTCCCTACACACCTTTTCCTTCACTCACTCTTTCTTAGTTCTGCCCTCATGCCCAACTCCATTTCTAGGCAGAGACATCCTTTCAAAACTCCACACTACTCTCCACTTCCACTTTCCCTATAGTATCCAACACATCCACCCAGACATCTCTGGTGCTTCTTCCTTCTACTCCTCCAGCCTCCCACCCTAAAATATACAACCTTTCCTTTTCCCCCATCTGTAGTTAACCCTGCTTTTTAGGATACTTCTATGCCCTCAGTCACAAAACACTGCACCCCTATCCACATCACCCTTAAAACTCCCACCCCAGTTCTTATCACAGAAGCAGTATCCAATCCCTCAAGTGGCTCTCGTAGGCCTAAAGTCTGTCATTTCCCACTCCTCACCAGTCACCTACTCTGCTCAACAAACTCCCCTTTTAACACACCAATTCTACCTGTTAAAAAGTCAGAGAGAACTTAGCGCCTAGTCCAGGATCTCAGGATCATTAACCAAACCATACTCCCAGTATGTACAGTGCTTCCTAATCCATACACTTTACTTTCTGCAGTTCCCTTCAATACCACCCATTTTTCAGTTCTGGTCTAAAGGATTCTTTTTTCACAATTCCTTTACACCCTGATTCTCAAAACCTCTTTGCCTTAATGTGGGAAGACCCTGACACCCACCTTTCACACCAGCTCACCTGGTGTGTACTACCTCAAGGTTTCGAAGACAGCCCCCACCTTTTTGGACAGGCCCTTGCTCGCTACCTCTGTACCGTATCCCTACAACTGTCCATTCTCCTTCAATATGTTAACCATCTGCTCCCGTGCAGCCCCTCTCAAAAAGACCGCAATACCCATACTATCTCTCTTTTAAACTTACTAGCAGAAAGGGAGTATCAGGTCTCCCCTAAAAACACACAAATACACACCTCCTCAGTCACCTACCTAGGCCTAGCTCTTACTCTGCAAACCCAAGGCTCACAACTGACCACGTATCCCTCCTCCAGTCCCTCCTGCCTCCCCAAACTAAACAAGATATTCTCTCTTTTCTGGGACTAGCAGGATACTTTAGGCTCTGAGTTCTCTCCTTCACTCTACTTGCCAAACCGTTATACCAAGCTGCCAAAGCCCCTCTCTATAAGCCTTTAACCCTACACAGCCTATTACCCAGCCTTTCCAACTACTCCAAAAGGCTCTCACCTCAGCCCCTGTCCTCACTCTCCCAGACCCCGCCAAACCTTTCTCCGTCTCTACTAATGAACGGCGGGGAGTTACACTAGGTCTTCTAACTGAGGCTAAGGGACCCACCCTCCAGGTTATTGCCTACCTACCTCTCTAAACAGCTTAAAGCCACTGTTCTCGGATGGCCTGGCTGTCTCTAAGCATTGGCAGCAGCTGCTGTTCTCACCCTTGAAAGCCTAAAGCTCTCCCTTCATGTCAACCTAACAGTTTATTCAACCCATAACATCAAAGACATGCTAGCTCACTGCAGTGTACTAAGTCTCATCTCTGCCCCATGGCTCCTCCAACTGCATGCTTTGTTCATAGAAACTCCCCAAATCACCTTGCTAACCAGCTCTTGTCTAAACCCGGCTATTTTCTTACCTGAAGTGACTAACTCCCAAACCCTGCACACTTCTGTGTAGACACTGTTCAAACCTTTCTTATACCCTTTCCAAACCTAACAGACTAACTTCTTCCAGACGCCTCCTTTACTTAGTCTGTGGCTGGCAGCTCCTTCCTATGTCAAGGACGCCAACATGCTGGCTATGCTATGGTATCACCCCGCATACTACTGAAGCCAATCCACTCCCCCGAGGCACCACCTCCCAAAAGGCTGAGCTCATTGCCCTCACTGGGGTGCTCACTCTAGTAGCCAGACAATAAATTAACATACATTCAGATTCTTGCTATATGTTCCACATAGCGCACTCATACTCATCCATAGTTAGGAATGGGGTTTCCTAACTACAAAAAAAAAAAAAAAAAAAAAAAAAAAAAACCACTCCTGTCGTAAATGGCTCTCTCATCTGCAAACTCCTTCAAGCTGCCAGACTCCCGCAGAAAGTTGCTATCATCCATTGCAAGGATCACCAAACCCCAGACAATCCAGTATCGGCTGGAAATGCTCTAACAGATCAGGTAGCAAAACAAGTAGCCCTACAACTTGTACGAGGCCAGTTTCTGTCCCTGTCCTCATTCTCCCCTCTCTACGCCTTAAAAGAAAAGGAGGACTTCCAAGCCCCAGACCTTCAAAAGCAGTGACCATTGTATGTCAAGGAAGGGTGCTTTGTTCTTCCTCACTCTCAAACAATCCCTATCCTCCAAAGCCTCCACAACTCTTTCCAGGTTGGTTACAGACCTCTCTTGCAACATCTCCACCCTATTCTCACTTGTCCTCACCTTTCCAGACGTGTTTGAGAGATCACTCAGTCCTGCTCTATCTGCCACTCAGTGTCACCCCAGGGTTCCCTCTGGCCGCTGCATTTTCCTACCTACCAAGCACGGGGCCAGGTTCCTAGGCAAGATTGACAAATAGACTTCACTCACATGCCACCCAATAAACGGCTCCACTATCTTCTGGTCTTTGTCTTCACTTTCTCTGGGTGGGTAAAAGCCTTTCCAACAACTTCAAAAGGTGCAAATACTGTCATGTAAACTCTCATCATACATATAATTCCCTGTTTCGGACTCCCAATATCCATACAGTCCGATAACAGGCCCACCTTTTTCAGCCAAATTACCCAAGGCGTCACTACATCCTTAGGAATAAAATAAGTTCTCCACACACCCTATAGGCCTTAATCTTCAGGTAAAGTTACAAAAGTCAACTCTGTCCTCAAAGCCCAACTTCCCAAGCTGGCTCTAGAAACCCTCCAGTCATGGACAAAAAAGTTTCCCTTTGCCCTCATGAGACTCCACATAACACCAAAAGCACCCTGTTTTTATAGTCCCTTTAAAACCATGTATGGCCAAACTTTTCTCTTAGGGCCTCCACCCTTACCAGACTCTGAGCCACTCGGGAATTACCTCCCCTCCCTAATCCAGACAGGGTCTTTCATTTGTGAAGCAGCAAATAAGGCCATGTCACTGCCTGTTGACACCTCCTTGCCCTCTTACCCTAACTGTCTTGCAGACACGGATGTGTTTATCCCGACCCTCACAAATAGCTACAACGGAAGTGGACGGGCCCCTGCACTGTGAGACTCAGCATGCCAACTGCAGTGACAGTCCAAGGACTCTCCCCACTGGATCCATCACACCAAGGTCAAGCTCGCCCCCAAGACTACTTCTTCCTCCAAAACATCAACAGCAGGCAACACACTCAGAGTTCCTGTGTATGATAACCTAAACAGAAAAAACAGTCCTTAAAGTTAACCACCAGACAATCCAGACGATGCTCCTGATATGACAACGTGATGGATGCCAACCCATCTCTCAAAAATACCCCCCAAATTAAGTTTTCTTTTTCTTTTTTTCCAAGGTGCCCATACCAGCCCCTACGTCACGCCTGAAGTAATTATTGAGAAAGTCATCCCTTTTCCCTTTTTCTATAACCAGATAGACAAGAATGAAAGATTCTCCCTGCAGCTGAAAGCTTAGGGGAATGAATAACTCCTCTCTTCTCAGGCCCGGTCCCAAGGTGCAAGGCCACTTGTACCAGCAGCGAGCGTCAGCAAGATAGCAGAAGTCAGAAGAGGGCTGGCCGAAGACACGTGCCCCCTGAAGAAGATTGAGAAAAAGGCCGTCCAGGTACCACATAGCTGTTACATCAGACTGATGTTTACTGCCTGTTTACAGGATTAGGTCTCAGCCCACCTGCACCCAGGAGCTCATTAAAACAGCGTGTTACTACACATCGCCTTGTGTTGTTTGTTGGCGGCTCTCGGGTTCGAACTGATAATAAAGCCTTACAGGCACATGTCGTCAGGACTTCCTGAGGCTGTGTCATGGATGCACATCCTCAATCTTGGCAAAATAAATTTTCTAAATTAACTAAGACCCATGTCAAATTTGGGGGTTCACAATATATACCTTTTAGAGTCTTGATCCTAAAGCAAAACTCAGGGACACACAGACACAAACACAAACACACGTATTTGTTAACAGAAAAATAAAACTGTAACATATTCAGAGAGATTTACTCTGAGCCAACATGAGTGACCATGGCCCAAGGACAGTCTCAAGAGGTCCTGGGAAAGTATGCCTGAGGTGGTCGGGTTACAGTTTGGCTTTACTCATTTTAGGGAGAAGGAGTTACGGGAAAAGACATAAATCAATACATGGAAGGCTTACATTAGTTCAACCTAAAGAGGTGAAATATCTTGAAGCAGGGAAGTGAGAGTGGTTACAGGTCACAGGTAGATTTTTCTGATTGGCAATTGGTTGAAAAACTAAAACTTTGTCTTTAGACTTTAAATCAGTAGAAATAAATGCTCAAGTTATGACGCATTGTGGGCACCAAGTTCTTGTGTAGATGAAGCCTCTTAGGTAACAACCATCAGAGAGAATAGATAATAAATGTCTCTTTTCAAACCTTAAAGGTGTCACACTTTCATTTTATCTTTTCTAGATCTAGGACAAGGCTAGAGAGGGAGGCCTGGCTGCCTTAATGGAGATTCTCTACAGACGCAAATCTCCGCCTGCAAAGATAGCTTTGCAGGGCCATTTCAAAACATGTCCAAGAAATCTATTTTGGGGTATATTTTTATTTCTTCCAGGGTTTGCTATCTGTCATGTGATGCTATAGCAGGGTCAGGTTGGGATTCAGTATCTTACTGCCACAAAGAGTCAAAGAGTCTGTTTTGTCAGTCTTATAATCTCAATTTTAATGTTAATGCTGGCTAGTTGTGCCTAAACTCCAAAAGGGAGGGAACGTAGCAAGGTATGTCTGACCTCCTGTTCTTTCATGACTGGAAATTCAGTTTTTCAGGTTACTCTGGGGTTCCCTTGTCCAAAATGGGGTCCATTTAGTCAGTTGAGGGCTTAGGATTTTATTTGTAGCTTACATATAAATAATAAATAAAAATATTCATATATATATAATAAATGTCATTTATAATATATAAAACCATAATACATATTATATGTAACATGTATAATATACTTTCATCACTTTGGACTTTTCCTAAAACCTCAGAGGAATAACTTCATTATGTGTTAGATCACGGTTTTTCAGAATCACATACATTCTAAACCTGCAATATGAAATCATTACTGGATATTTTCTAATTTAGTTCATTGCTTTGAATCTCAGGTTTTTAAAGATTAAGTAAGAAAATTAATATCTTCACAATTTTGCCTGTTATAAAGGTGTAAACCATTTATCACAATTTCTCAGTTATCTGTTCTGTTCTGAAAAAAAAAAAAAAAAGGCTAGATTATTGATCCAGTCATAATTTAAACCAATGTTGCCAAAGCCTTTCTAAGTTGTTGTTTTGGTCAAGCTGTTATATAAAATAGCTGGTTTAGTTACCAGAAACAGGTCCCAATCTAGGCCCCAGGAGAGGGTCCTTGGATCTCGTGCCAGAAGAATTCAGGGCAAGTTTGTAAAAAAGAAAGTGAGTTTACCAGGAAAGTAAAGGAATTAAAGAATGACTATCCATGGAGAAGCTCTGAGGGCTGCTAGTTATTCATTTTTATGGTTGTTTCTTGATTATATGCTAAACAAGAGGTAGATTATTCATGCCTCCCCCCTTTTAGACCATATAGGGTAACTTCCTGATGTTGCCATGGCATTTGCCAACTGTCATGGTGCTGGTGAGAGTGTAGCTGTGAGGGTGACTGAGGTGACTCTCGTTGCCATCTTGGTTTTGGTGGGTTTTAGCCGGCTTCTTTACTGCAACCTGTTTGATCCACAAGGTCTTTATAATCTGTATCTTGTGCCAATCTCCTATTTCTCTTGTGACCAACAATGCCTTAGCCTTCTGGAAATGCAGCCCTGTAGGTCTCAGCCTTATTTTACCCAGCCCCTATTCAAGATGGAGTTATCTGGTTCCAATGCCTCAGACAGTTTGATTTTTTTCCCCCTATCAATCAGACTTAACTGAATGAACAAGGAAGAATTGAGAAAAACAAAATAAAGGATTTATGTAGTTCACAAAACAAGATAAAATCTGACCATTTCCTAAATACCTTAGAAATAGATAAGGCATACCTGGTATTGCCAGTCACACACATTTTGAGATCCTTCACAGTCAGATGTGCCAAATTTCCAACCCTCCAGGTGCTGATTATGAGTTTAAGGATTACGTGGGCTAACAAGCTGGTCTGTGGCCAAATCTCCTAGAGAAACACTAGGTAAATAATTTTAAGTTTTTACTGTATGACTCCTTGCTGAGCTAAAGTGTTTGAAAAACCTCTAAGAGAATGACACAGTATACAATAAAGGGATATAGTGTTTCTCAAAACTTAGATTTCTACATGATTCAATCACCTTTTTCTGAAAGCCTCATTATACCAGTGTTCCAGGGGAGTGCTGAAGCTCGTTCCTACCCGCTCATGAAAGTCAAGTGTCCTTTCCCAGCTTCCCAGTGATGCCATGTCAGTGGCTTGAAATTGGCCACAGTGGGAGTGTTTAAACTACATAACTCTAGAAACTTGAAAAACTAGTTATTAAATAATTACCACTGTGATATTCATAGGATTCACTTTGCTTGTCTTATTCACTGCTATATCCCCCACATTTAGAGAAAGTACCTGTTACATATAAAATAGCCACTTTGTAAATACTTGTTGCATGAATAAAGGCTAGACGAAATCACTTAGTGTTTTTACTTTTTCTTGAAGATCTTCTAGGATTTATATGTTACCATTATCCCTAAAATGTCAACTCCTCTCATAGTAAATCTCTCCCCTTTTCCTTTTGCTTAGATTTAAGGATATTTTTAAAATTCTCAGTCATTAGGAAGCTGTCAAAAATCTGGCATCTTTTTGCTATAAATTATTTGTTACAAGAAATCTGCATGCAAACTTGGGAGAGATACAGCCTTCTGTTGACTGCGGCATTAAATCAGTCCCTCAGGTGGAAAGAATGTGTCACAGCTGGCTTGTTTTAGTAGCATGGCAACCAGGAGGTAACATTGTGAGCTTAATATGGGGCAATTAATATGTTTACATGGCCAATTATAAATTCATCCTACATCATTCTGGAGATGCCTCAATCGATATTCATTCAGTGGTTACTGGAAACAGAATAGGAGGTATTGTGGGGATCAGTCACAGTGGTGGGAAAAACTATAGAGAAAGGATGCAAGCCAGAAAGGTCGGAAGGTTCTGCAGAGCCCCAGGGGAGAAGAGTTGAAGGCAGCTGCTCTATAACCCAGAGGCAGAGGGCAAGAAGTAGGTTCAAGGGGGTATAGGGGAATTTATTTTAAACACACTTGTTTACTTATATTGACCAGGAACTGACCTTTGATCATCCCCAAGCCTGACATTCCCTGAAAGGGGAATGATAAATGTTAATTACCTACAGGTGGTGTTTGCTCCAGGTTTTTGGCATTGAGCACACACTGAATAAAAGCAAGCAGCTCCTGCTTCTCGAGGCTGCCTCTCTGGCCATTAGGGCTAGGCAGTTACCTAGCTGCTGCATACCTGTGTTTGAGGACTCATTTCATCTGTCGGCCAGGGTCTGTGGGACAGATCTGGCAAGGTATTTACATTTTGTTATTTGGATTAGAACTATGCAATTCTTCTCTCAGTTTACCTTCTGTTCCTGGAAAGTTTTTCCTGCTAAGAATGGTGTCTGACAATGATAAAAATATCATTTGACTTTTTGCCAAGGCAGTTACTGGAAGTCTGATAGATGTACAGTTAAATTTCCTGGTTTCTGCTAATATGACATGACAAATTTCTGTAAAACCTTTCAACACCTAAGATAGATATTCTGGGAATTGTTACCTATGGGCCAGTTAATGACACTCAAATCTTTTGAGAAGGGATTCCAGTAGTATCATATGAAAGAGGTTTTTTCTTTTTTTTTTTTTTTTTTTTTTTTTTGTGGTTTTCCTCTTGTTTCTTCCCTGGGGACTGAAGAGAACTTTAATTTGGGTGCCTGGGCTGCCAGCAGGCTCACATCTAAAATGGTCGCCGACCCCAACAAGGTTAAGCTAAACAGAGGTTCTTAAACTTTGTAAAGTATCTAAGTCACCTGTGGCATTAGTTTAAACTTCAGTGTGAAGGATTTCTACTAGTTATTTCTGATATGTGTAATTTCTCTTCCACTTGCCACTTGATTGCTGTTAAGTACTTAATTTGCATATCTAAAAGAAGAGACAGATACTATATTTTTAACTCCTTCACTCCTAATCCTCATTTTCTATCAATTAGTCCCATAAATTTCATTTGCTAAGATGTTTCAAAACCGCCACTCTCTCCATTCCACCCACAATTACTGTCTTAGTTAATGCTATAGATACTATAGTAGTCTCCCACCTGGTTTCCCCACATATGACCTTTCTTCCTTTAAATCCATCATCTTAATTGCACAAAGTTATTATGTATATTACTCATATAACACTTCTTCAGTATTTGCTTATCACATCTTTTACAATTCTGTAGAATCCATAAAGCTGATATAACAAAAATTTTTTGGTGGGACTTGGATAGCTATATAAAAAAGAATCATTTGTAGGTTTATTTTTATGTGGACTTAAACATATAACTGATACCTGCTATTTGAGACAGGAGAGTTAGGATCTTGATATATGCTAGAGCAGCAGATGCTGTCAGTACCCTATCCATATTTTCTCGGCCCACCTGGATCTGCCTTAGAGCTTCCATGGACCATACAAACTCATTATTTCTGATTAACTGGCTGAGGGAGGATGCTTGGTCTATGGCTAGGTTAGGCCTGACTGGGAGAAGAGCGTTAACTGCTCTCAGAGCAACCAACAATGGGGGTCAGGAATTTGTCAATAAATATCTCAACTTTCTTGCCCCTTAATGGGACAATTCCATGCTGAATTCTACAGTTTCTTACAGGATATCTGTTGTTGCTGTGATAACTTGTTCTTTAACAATCTGTTTATTGGCTTTCCTCCACTTCCTTTCACAGTTTCCCAATCCCTTAACATGCTTCCTGGAATTGCTTCCCAAGGAAATTAGTTGCATCCAAATCCTTGACTCAGGAAACCTAATCTAAAGCCGTTGGTACCAGAGGTGGTCATAGAAAGTGAGCCTTTAGAATGAGAGTCTGAAATCTGATCATTTTCTTGCCAGACTAAATAGAGATCCCATTGCTGGTGCTAACTGGGGTAGTAATAATACTAACATGTTGTAGCATTGCTATTACCAGCTTTCTGGAAACCCCCAAGGTTTGCAGAAACAACCTTCTCTCTCTGGCTAGCAGCTTCTATCGCCTGGAAGCTTCTTCACTTGAGGCCTTTCAAGATGATGCTTGCCCTCCTTAAGAACTGCCTACACATTTTCTTATTATTTCTAGGCTAATAAGTAGGGTCAAGTTTTAGCGTGAAAAAACCAGGGATGTATAGTGTCTGCTATCGGAGGGAATGGATTACTAATTAAAGAGTTGTAACCTATGGTTAATACTGACAGGAACATAAGACATATATGGGAATAGTGTAGAATAGGGGCAGGGGCAAAATGCATGACTAGATAAGGAAGAGTTTATTGCTATGGAGATATTTTCTCATAACTCAGAGTTTAACATGGGCAATAATGCTGGGATCTCGTCTTAATATACTACTGCTGCACTTCCATGAAATTATGGTGATAACAATGACATAGGAAATGAGGTGGAGATGTTGAAACTGCCATAGTAGATAATTAAGCAAAAGATCAGAAGTCTCAGAGGAATCATTATGCTAGAATAAACATATTAGAGGAAACAGCTGACTATATCTTTTGGTAGGGCATAGAGGACACTTCCTGCACTAAAGCAATGAAGAGTGCACTGGTGAGAGGGAAGATGGCAACCCCTAGAAGCTCAGTGACGGCTGTGTGTTGTCGGCAAGTTGATGATAAAAGTTGCTACTATGGGACTAACTGCCTAATGTCAGTGGTGGTAATAGGATTTTAGAATAGAAGGGGCCCAATGGTGACACTTAACCACTTGAGGCAGGGTGATTTTAATTACTTGTCAACACAGTTGGATAGCCACCAGGGAAACCTATACTTATAAAGATATGTAGCAATGGCAGATGAACTATGATTTCTTAGGGACAAGAGAGATGGGCAGCCAATTAAAGTATTGCTTGAATTACATAACCAAATAATATTAAGAGCTTGCAAGTAGAAGGTTGAAATCAACGTTTTTCTTACAATAGAAAAAATTCACTCTTACTAATCTTCCAGACATGAAGCCTATTGACTGAAGAGAAGGCTGGCCAACTTGAAGGACTATATAATACTACAACATGTATTTCCAAAAGGTGTTTACCAATTCATCACTCAAGGGCTCTATAGCTATTTACCAATGCTCTGTACTCTGGGGTTGGGTATGCTCAGATCTTGTGAGGATTACTGTATATGAGGGGTAAGCCAATAGCGATACCAATAAAATACTCTCATGGCATCCTTGTTAGAGTTGCTAAATACAAAGGCCATGAAACACATGGAGTCTTGGCTGAAGTTCACTTCATAGCGGGTCCAGAGTAGATCCAACCCGCAACTCATTCTTGGTAATTTCTTCAGTTCCTGAGTACAGAAACATGGGAGCAACGTCAGCACCTAGCAGAATCATCATTTTGGTTCTGCATTTGTGGAGTAAGAGCCATCATGTTAGAAAAGGCCAAATGGAAATCTCTGAAATTGCCTTCTCCTACCACTCCCTTATACTTTGTTCAATATGGTAAATAAGAAGCAGTAACACAGTACTCTATCCCATTAGGAGTTGCAGGAACTCTTATCAAAGACTAAAAAGATGCAGGAGTGTCATCTTCTTCATATCAAAGTTAAATTGAACTATATAGCCTTTATGAAAAGCCAGATGAATCATGGTAGATACAGGTGAACTTCAAAATAAAACTGTACTAGTTTGGTCATTATTTTTGCTACAATTATCCTGGAAGTCAATGGAAGGAACTGTTTCCACAAAGAGGAAGTAATCATCAATGTAACTTGCTGCTGTGTCAACTAAAATGAGAACTAAGACTTGAATTTAGCAGCATTGTTGACCTTGACAAGAGCTATTTAGGTGCAATAGTGGTGGCAAAAGCTTAATTTGGTAGGGGTCAAGACAAAATGGAAGAGAATAATTGTATATAGAATATATAAGCAATTCTTTTAAAAAATGTTTCTGTTAAGTACAGAAGCAGTAGCCAAAGGGGATTTGAGTTCAAGAGGAATTTATTTTTTCGTGGGAGAAACTATAGCATTTTAAAATGTAGATGGGACATACTCAAACAAGAAGTACTTATGTGGATTAGGGAAGAATTGCTGTAGCAAATTTTCTTGAGTAGGTAAAAAAGGTTGGAACCCAGTATAAAAGTGGAGGGATTAAATTAAAAAATTGCTTTTAAATAGATGAGGGAGTATATAAATAAATGAAATAACTAGTGAGTGTTCCCTTCAGATAACTGTGGTTAGGTTAGTAGAAGGCAAATATGGCTTCAGAGAATACCATGCTCAGGGGATTAAAGGTATTTAGGACATCTCAAATATCTTGTCATTTATTATGTTCATTTTTTGAAAGTTGAAGTTGTAGTGCCATAATTTTGTCTACTATCAACCGTGATGACTGGCTTAGCATTTTCCATTTACCGCATGCAAAAAATAATTACTCTTACCTTTCATATTCCATTTACTTCTCGCCGACACATTTTGAGGGAAAAATGTTATGATAGTCTAACAATTCAGATGAGATAAAAGGCTAGTATAACTCCACATATGAGGAAACTTGAAAAAGTTTGTGCAAAAAGATGAAATGAAAAGATAAAAAACATCATTTTTCAACATAAGCTTCATCAAGTTCAAGACACTTTTAAAAGTGATGATACCAGCCAGTCATTTAGTCTATTCCTAAAGAACTGAGGCCATGAGAATTTAACCATATCAGTGTTTTGTTTTATTTTTTATTTTTTTACTGAAGAAAAATGGGAGTCCTTTACAGACACGTTAATATCAGGAAACAAAAAGAACTTCAGAAGAAGCCAGATCAGGACTGTAAGGTGGATACTTAACAATTTCCCATCAAAACTCTTGCAAAATTGTCCTTGCTTGATTAGAGAAATGAAAAGGAGAATTGCCATGGTGGAGAAGGACTCACTGGTGAGGCTTTCCTGAGTATTTTTCTGCTAAAGCTTTGCTAATTATCTGAAAACACTCTTATAATTAGCAGATGTTATCATTCTGTAGCCCTCTAGAAAGTAAATGAGCAAAATGCCTTAAGCATCCCCAAAAAACTGATGCCATGACCTTGCTCTTGACCAGTCCACTTTTGCTTTGACTAAACTACTTCCACTACTTAGCAGCCATTGCTTTGTTGTGCTTTGTTTTCAGGATCATACTGGTAAAGTCATGTTCCATTTCCTGCTACAATTCTTTGAAGAAATGCTTCAGAATATTGATCCTACTTATTTAAAATTTGTATTGAAAACTCTGCTCTTGTCTGCAGCTAACCTGGGTGCAATGGTTTTGTCGCCTATCAAGTATGGAAAGTTTGCTCCTTTAAATTTTCAGTCAGAATTGTGTGAGCTGAAGTAAACGAGATGTCTATGGTGTTGGGTATTTTTTCTGCTGCTAATCATTGCTTTTCTTCAATTAGGCTGCAAACAAGGTGAACTTTTTCTTCAAAATTGATGTGGATAGTCTGTCTCTGCAGGCTTCATCTTCAGCATTGTATCTTCTCTTCCTAAAAGAAGGTATCCATTTATAAACTGCTGATTTCCTTGGGGGCATTGTCCCTCTAAACTTTTTGTAAAGCATCAGTGATGTCACCATTCTTCCACCCAAGCTTCACCATGCATTTGGTATTTGTTCTTGTTTTGATATTAGCAGAATTCATGCTGTTCTGAAAGGATCTGTTTTCAAACTGATAGATGTCTTAACCTTCTTATTGCCTCAAACTAGATCGTGTTCAAACATGTTATAACAAGTTAGTACAAAATGGAAATGTATGCATAGTTTTTTTCATAATATCCATTTTCCATGAGTTTTTGAAGACCCCTCTTATATTTGAACAATTGTGTAACCCTGAATCAAATCCTTTCACACGCTTTTATTATTGATTTTTAGGCTATGTTTCCCATTTCCGAGAGCAAATATCTGCAAGTAGGTAAGGTCCTTGGTGGCTTTGAATAAATGAAAAGTATATGAGATAGGATGAAATCTCAGGAAGGCTGAGCATCTGAAAAAAGAAAAAAAAAAAAAAAAAAAAAAGGCTTTTCTGGGATGAAGGATCAGAAATTGCCTGGCTCTTCCCCTTGAGTTTACAGATGAGGAAAAGGAGAGTCAGGGAGAATAGATGATTTACCCTTAAAAATGTGATAGAATAATGGCAGAGCCAGAGTTAGGCAAGGTTTCCTGACTCCCACTCTAGTGTTCTCTCCAAAATGCCTTCCTTTTCGATTGTAATACATTTGTAACAAAATTACTATGTCAAATTTTAGAACATATATAATTATTTTTCAGTATGATATAGAATCACGAAGTAAGGATTTACATAAATGATCCATCTAATATTTCTTTTATATAACATAATTTTCATTTTATAAAAATATTTATAATCATAAAATGTTATTTACGTGTAATTTATTTTTATAAATTTAAAATATTTATATTTATAAAATAACTTCAAAGCTTTTTTAAAGATGGTGTAAATTAGTTTTGCCAAAGAATAAGTTAGGTTAAATACTTTTTGCTGCTTTGATATAACAGGTTGTTAGAGACTAAAAAACACTATTATCTCAAGAAAGCAAAGAGGAAAAAATGCTTTTCATCAGCAATGGTTTGGCCGCTAGACAAGGACTCACATTTAGTTAACTTTTTCCACAGCTTTGTGAATAGGCATTATCTCCAATATACCATATGATAACAAGCTCACAGAGGTTAAGTAGTGGTTCCAAGGTGAGGAAATGGTATTTTACTGAAGAGAAATTTGTGAAAGAAAGGAAAATGCTGCTGACCTTATAGTGTTGTGCAGGTCTGACATTTCCATATGACTCTGTTCAAATTTATCCTACCATAAATAATTGTATAATAATGAGAACAAAAAGTTTGTGCAGTTAATAACTGATTGATTGAGACTGGTGTATTTTCTTTTCTTTTTTTTTTTTTTAGGTTAGAGCTTAATATTTCTTTTTTTTTTTCCCATTTATTTATTTTATTGCATTTTAGGTTTTGGGGTACATGTGAAGAACATGCAAAATTGTTGCATAGGAACACAGGTGGCAGTGTGATTTGCTACCTTCCTCCCCATCACCTACATCTGGCATTTCTCCCCTTGCTATCTCTCCCCAGCTTCCCACCCCCCACCGTCCCTCCCCTATTTCCCCCCAACTGACCCCAGTGTGTAGTGCTCCCCTCCCTGTGTCCATGTGTTCTCATTGTTCAACACCCGCCTATGAGTGAGAACATGTGGTGTTTGATCTTCTGCTCTTCTGTCAGTTTGCTGAGAATGATGGTTTCCCGGTTCATCCATGTCCCTACAAAGGACACAAACTCATCGTTTTTGATGGCTGCATAATATTCCATGGTGTATATGTGCCACATTTTCCCTATCCAGAGACTGGTGTATTTTCTTTCACCAACTTCCTTGAGACCCTAACAAAAGCACTTAAGCTTTCTCTGTCCTCACCTAATAATTGAGGCCAATTTTGAGTTATAATATTTGATTAGTGTATGGGCTCATATATGTCCTGAGAATTTCAGATTTTCATAGAATAGACACCATCTTCATATCATTTGATAATTTTGGTGACTATTCTGATTCTATTTCTGTTGAGATATTTGGACTTTACACAAACTAGTAATTTGCCAGATGAATTGTCTGAGTCATACACTACTTAAAGGAACACAGACAAGTAATTTAGAAACAAAATAGGGGTGTGTGAATTTTTTTGTGTGTATGAAAAGGTGGAGGAATGGAAATATATACAACTTTTTGAATGATACATTTCTCAAATCTTGTATTAGAAAATAGCTGGTGGATGAGAATACAAATGTAAACTGGGTTAGAAATTAATATAAAACAGTGAAATAATTCTATTTGGTGATATATGTTCTAAATATGCCAAATCTTTACTAGCGTTTTAACCAGCTTAAGGTATAATTGATTATAACATTAAAAATTATGGAGTAAGAGAAATTGAGAAGTTCTTCAAAAATGATGTTTCACTTTATTCATCTATTTTAAAAATAACTCTTCCTTGGACAAATTCATGGAAAATGAACAATGTACCTTCACAATCTCTTTCCTTTCTTTCTTTAATATGTATTTCTTTAAGCATCTATCATAAAAGGCATTGTGTTAGGTGCTCTGAGGAGTTTAAAATATGGAGAAGAGATTTCTATCATTCTAATGATAGGTAAGTAATCTTTAGGAGGATAGGAACGGGAGGTTTAGGAGGAGGAATAAATACACTTAACATCGTGATACGAAAGGAAGAATTTGAAAAATCTCAGAAAAGTGGTAAAAATTTTATCTGGAGTTTCACCTGAGATGACATTGAAGTTATAGATGTTATCTAACAATGAACGTGAAATACCTACTTCATAAGGTTCCTGGATAGTCCATTTAAGGCTAGTTCCAGTTCATATTGAAATTGTGAATGGATCTTCACTTTGTAGTTGACTTTGCTGGTAGAGGAATATTTTAGATTTTTCAAACTGATTGGATAATAATGGCTGATTTGTTTTAATAGCGCCAACAGATAGTTGTTTCTGTTGGTTTAGAATTTTGCCATAAAAACCTTACATAATGGAATTTTCAAGTTTTCTGTTCCTAGGCTCAGGAAATGTTTCACTTTGTTTTAGCTTTTAAATAACAAATAGGCACTAAGCTTCGTCAATTTTTTTTCTGTCATTGGAGAAATCACATGATTATTCAGTTTGCATCCATTGTATTTTGTTATTTAATTATTTTTGCAATCCTGGAAAAACACTTAGTCATTTTAAAATGCACTGCTGGATTTAGTATGCTAATATTCTACTTGGGATTTTGGCATCTATGTTTATAAGTGAAATGGCCCTGTAATTATCCTTTTTTTGGACAAGACTTAACAAGTTTTGGATTTAAGGCTATCTTAGCATCCTAAAATTTATTAGGCGACCACCTCCCCAACCATGTTCAAACTTATAGAACAGCTAGTATAATATAGAGTTACCTGTTTCTTGAGAGTTTTGTAAACCTTACTTGAAACTCTCTGGGTCTAAGGTTTCCAATTCTTTGTTACTTGTCTATCAAAGATATTTAAATTTTCTTGTACCAATTTGGGCATTTTGTGTTTTGTCAATAAATATATCCCTTTAATCTAGATTATTACTATTTTATATATCCCTTTAATCTAGATTATTACTATTTTAGCATAGAGTTCAGATTATATGTTTATTTTAAAAATTTTAAAAATCTTGCTGTGTCTATACCTATTTGCCTCTGTATTTCACTGTTTTGGTGTTTGCTTCTTTCTGCTCAAAAGAGGAAGATGGGTCAAGGAGACTAACAGAGGCTTCCATGGATCAGTCAACTTATGTGGAAGGCAGGGATGCAAGAATAATGAAGTATAACTGGACAGGAGTATATAATAAAGCTATCGAGGTCAGAAAGATTTTTTATTTTTGAGAGGAGTGGATTAAATTTTATTAATTTGCTTGGATCATAGAATACATACATTATAAGGCATGGACCTAGAAGATTATGGCTTATCGCATAAGGTTGGCACTTGCGCTGGAACAAATAAACAAGTCTAAGGCAAGTTTAAGAGGTAACGACAGAGGAACGTTTTGAGAAAGTAACATGGTTAAGAGCAGGGATTTAGCTGATGTAGATTGTGAAATAACTAAACAGGGACCAACCAAAGAAGAATATCAGTCATTTGTACATAATTATGAGGTCCTTTAATTCAGTAATGAAGCATCTCCTGAATTACTATATTGTTCTTTCTTTTCCATTTCCTGTCTCACTTTTTGAAAAGTTTATACTGCGTTCACTCATACGGCACCTCCAGTTTCCTTAAGTTCTTGCTATGTGGTGTCTTTTCCGACTGTTTAACTCCTAAAAAGTGTCATAGGCCTGATGTTGCCAAATCAAATTACTTGTTTGTATTTGTCATCTTGTTAGAAATTCGGGTACTCTTTACTTCTGCAACATTAGGGAAATTTTCTTACCTTGGTTTCTATGAAATTTGGTTATTGTATTTTCTTTCTTTTCTGTAAATATTTATTCCATGGCTCCACCTTTTTCTTCTCCCTCTGACCCTATTTTTTCTTATTTACTATGATTTTGTTTTGTTTGGGGGAAAAGTTAGTGGTTGGGTAACGAAATCTAGCCAATTGTGTTTTTTCTTATAGCCTAAGTTATAACTTCTACCATAATAACTCTCAAATATAGAATGAACTTCCAGAGAGCATGGTCTGTATCTCCACACCACTGTGAGCCCACTGCCTAGGATTCATTCAATACATCTGTAACAAGAGGCTGCTGTAAATCAGGAACCTGCTAGATGCTAGACATACAATGGTGATAAGATGACCACGATTCTTCAAGAGGCTATAGTAATAAATGGTTCTTGAGTAGGAGAGTCAGTATCTGTCCTCAACGTTGGTCTCACTTGCAAGCTCCCTACTTGTCAGATAACAGATATATTCATGCTGAGGTATAAAAAAAATCTAAAACTAGCTAATCATGTTCTCTAAATTTTTTCTTCCCATGTTGTGGTTTCTGCTGATCATACTAGTCTTTTTCAAGTTTATTAAGCAAAAAAAAAAAAAAAAAAAAATCCCAAACATCACTGATGCTTTTCTCTATTTAACTCTCCACAGCCAACTAATTGCCAAGTTTAAGCACTTGTCAGGTCTATACAAACATTCTTAGAATTTTCTCATGGATTTCCCTCCATGCAATCTCTTTCCCTCTAATGCATATCATGCATTGCTGCCAAATTGATAGATCTGAAGCCCAACCTTGATCATGTTACATGCAAACAATTACCAGCTAGCCACAGACAAATACAATCATTGAGTTTTCTCCCTATTGCATTGTAGGTGCTATGTGTTCTAAGCATGCTATTTAAATATTACATGCATTCCCATCTCAAGGCACTTTCATGCACTTGAGTTATCGAGATACTTCTGCCACTACATGTTCACTCCTTCCATTGTTCAAAGCCTACTTTAATTCCTACTTTATGTTCATAAAAATCCTTTCTGATACCCCAGCATTCTTTATCTCCACTGAATTACACTGGCTTTTATTAATATGCCATCTTAATTTCTAATACTTTCTAACTGCATAAAATGGGGGTTCATTCAGTTGGTTGTTGGGTTTAGGATTTTATTTTTATTTTACCGAGTTAAGGTGAGAAAACAGAAGGCATGTCCATTAAAAATGGAGAGGGTGGTGGGAAATTTTCTGATTATGGAGCAAAAGTTCTAGAAGACAAAAGATTCTGTCTCTACTAAAATTTCAGCCAATTGAGGCAAGGGAGGAGGTTATTAGAAGATATCTATAAATATAAATTAGAAAGAAAATCGCCGAAGTCACATTCAAACACATTATTTTCATCTTGCTTACCATAAGACCTCATGAGATAATTAAAAGAAAGTTTGGGTAGAGTTTGAGTACAGCTTTCAATGCCTTTGGAAAGAATAGGCAGCGTATTGTCAACTTCACATACACATACAAAAAATCAGAATTAAGAGAGTGTTTTGTATTTTCCGTCAATCTGAATTTCAAGACATTTAATTACACTCTACTTAAAAGTTAAGTCAGAATACAATTTAGGAGTAAAGTTAGTTTATATTTATGGAAAAATTTCCCTCTGGAAATGGCAGCAAACACTTATCTGATGTTTTTAGAAAATTCCTGGGGACTTATTTGATATTTAGATACATTTCCTTCTCAGACAAAGGCCAATACAAAATATGTGACTAATTTACCAAAGGTCTTTTCCACTGGGCAGGTCAATATTCTGTGAACCAGGAAAAAAAAAAAAAAAAAGAAAAAAAAAGATAATCAGTGATTAAACTTAATTTTAAAAACAAGAGTCAATCACAGGACTGAAGGGTACTTATTCACTTTGTAAATGTTCAATGCTTCTTTTGACTAGGATTTGACTGTGCTGTGTTCACATTCCCAGAGATGTTAGCAAGTTATTTACAAAAGGGAGCTTGATTATTCTCCCTTGTCCCCCTTCCCAAATTTGTAATTTATTATCTTTCCTTCTCTGCTCTGCTGTTGTGAGTACTTTTGGTGGAGTGACCCTATTAATTACAGTGCCTGGGTCCACTACCCTTCTGGCTTCTGGGTGGGCTCAGAGAGTCAGAGGACCTGAGGAAAAAGGGGCTGGGGCTTTGCTTCACCTGCTCCCTTCCTGTCTTTGTGCCTTTAAAAGTGTAGATGGTACTCTCACTGGACTCCAACACCATCAGTTCCTCTCCTTATCTTTTCAGGCTGGGTGTAATGGCTTCCTCCTGTTTTTAAATCCCGGGTGCATCCACATTTTCTATAGATTTCCTTAACCTACCCATCCCCTCCAGAAATAGTCCCCTCACTAAATTCTCTTAAGCCTTTGGGCTGTCAACTGAAGAACGATGAGATCCATACATTTGGATAGGAGAGCTTTATGTCTCATAAAGGGTTGCAGCTTGCTGGGTGGCCAGCCTCTCAGGCTAGAAAGCATAGCCTCTGGTCAGGAGCTGGAAACATACACTTCAACGGAGGGACAGAGGGAACAGGAATTTATGCTGAACAAGGTTGCCAAAGATACATATTTAATAAGCTGTAGGAGGAGTCGTAAATATTTGAGAGGAGACACATGCACATGTACAATTGAGCTTCATGCTTCTCCATAGGACCCATGTTCAAAAAAAGGCAGCATGTTAGCATGATGTGAGGGTAGAGTTTTTGGTTCTGTGGTGTGAAAAGGTGAAGCAGAGGAAGTGAAACCCATTACTATGCATCCACTGTGGACTGGCCAGGAAGAAATGCTGGTAATTGTTTTTGTTTTTGTTTTTTTTTTTTGAGTCTTGCTCTGCCACCCAGGCTGAAATGCAGTGGCTCAATCTTGGCTCACTGCAACCTCCGCCTTCAGTTTCAAGCGACTCTCCTGCCTCAGCCTCCCAAGTAGCTGAGACTATAGGAATGCTACCACTCCTGGCTTAAGTTTTTGTATTTCTACTAGAGATGGAGTTTTGCCACATTGGCCAGGCTGGTCTGTAACTCCTGACATCAGGTGATCTGCCTGCCTCAGCCTCCAAAAGTGCTGGGATTGCAGGCATTTTTTTTTTTTTTTTTTAATGAGACAGTCTTGCTCTGTCACCCAGGCTAGAGTGCAGTGTCTGATCTCAGCTCACTACAACCTCCGCATCCAGTTTCAAGTGATTCTCCTACCTCAGCCTCCTGAGTAGCTGGGACTACAGGGGTGCACCACCATGCCTGGCTAAATTTTAGTATTTTTAAGAGAGATGGGATGTCACCATGTTGGCCAGGCTGCTCTTGAACTCCTGACCTCAGGTGATCCATCGTCTTGGCCTCTCAAAGTGCTGGGATTACAGGCATAAGCCACCATGCCTGGCTGCTGGTACTTGTTTTGTTGAAACTGCAAAATGGAGGGGCAAAATCAGGCAATTGGTTGATATTCATGTGTAGTCTTTTCGAAGGGCTGGTTTCAGTTTAGCCCTTAGTGAAGAAAATGCCATGGCAATAAGCGGGGGAGGGGCTTCTAAGGAGACGTGTCTGATGCCGCATCTCTTCATGGTCGAGAACTCAGTTTTCAAGCTTACTCTGGGTTCCCCTTGGCCAAGGGGAGCTCTGTTCAGTTAATTGGGAGGCTTAAAATTTCATTTTTATTTCTCAGGACTGAGTGTGCCTTTTGCTTTCCAATGGGACTCAGACTGATCCAGAGAACTGAACTGTTAGCTTTATTTACAGAAAAATATATACTTGAAAGATGGGCCACTGAAGCTTCAAGATGTGGTGTTGGAAGTTATGACTGTGATGCTTATGGCTTGATGGTGAATTCTGTATATGTTTAGGAAATAACTTTGCTCTTTCTTACTTTTGAGTGCCCTTCCATATACAGACCTAGGCAAAAGGCTCCTGCTCTGAGTCCTGTGCTTTAGCAGACCCTACCTTGGCCCTCCTGTAGCTGTGGTCCTTCCCTGAGATTGAGGACTCTGTGTGGCCAACAGGATGTGCTGAGTCAAACCCTTGTCTCCATTCATTACCCTTCACCCCAACCTCTCATCCTCTTGCCTTCTAGCATCTGACATCTAAACTGTGTTCTGGATATATTGGCCCCAGAATTCTCCACCCAAACACGACTGAGCCTACTTCCAGGCCCTGTTAGTTCCTTTTTTTTTTTCTTTTTGGAAAGAACCATGTTGCTGCCCTGGTAATATGGATGGAGCTAAGGATGGGAAGGGAGAGGCAGTATTCAGACTGGGGTGTAAAACGTCAAGAAATTCACTCAGTCTGAATTTAAACCTTCCTTTCTAGCTTCAGTTTCTTTTGAGAAAACTAAAAGGATGATGCCAATCAGGGAGGGGGCTGGAACACTATATGAGCAAACATTACTTAGCCTGGACTGGATAAGGTGAGGGGAAGCCTCTAGGCATGGGGTAGGAGGGGCTGTGTGCAGGGCTGGACCTCTGTCTTGATCATTTCCTTCATGTTTTCCTTTTGTATTTTCACTAAAACAAAAACATATTTGATTCCTCTGATGTGTTCACTATTAAGCACTAAAATGACATAAATACAAGCTTTTTGATAATTTCCTGAAACAAATAATCTATCCTAAAAACCATTTTTTTTTGCCTACTCTAGAGGCAGAAAAGTGGGAAGTGTTTTTTTTCATGCATCACAAGGAATACTCTTGTAAAAAAAAAAAAAACAAACACAAGAGAAAAGCACAACAAATTAATCTAAGTTTTAAATGATGTGGAAGCCTTCATAAATGAAGACTCAAAGACCCAAGGAAAACTGTCTATTTTTATGCTTAGGTTCAATGAAGAATGAACAGCCATGTAGAAATGTGATTGGATAAAAGGGGATGGTCTAATGGAAAGAGACTAAATGGGGCAGCAAGGCCTGTCTGTTCAGGCTCTTCTTGGCCTCTCTCTGTGGCATTCCTTTCCTCTGTATTTAGGACAGGGTGCTTGTCACATAAGGGTTAGTAAGGAGAAGGGAGAAGGTCAGAGAATGATCTTTCTAGGTTTTATGGCCTACCTTCGGGAACGGGAGTTCTACTTTCTATGACCTGAATTAGGGGAGAGGAATTCTGGTTTCTGTGAATCACTTCAGGGGGAAAAAGGGGCAAGAGACAGGAAGGTGGGAGAAGGTCAGAAAGACATTGCTACTAAGGCCCTTCAGTTCAAAATACTCAGCATGCTGAGGTGTTGTACTTTGGGGTATCATGTTCTGAGCCCCAACACTAGCTACTTTAATCAAAGAGCTCATCATATTTTATGAACTCCTTTAGATATTCTAGTAATACATTATGAAGTTAAAAAAATTCATGGTGAAGTAAGTTAGATTAACATGATTATATCACATAGAGCAAGCATTAGAGGATGACCACATCAAGCCCATGTCTCTGTTCAAGGCTTCCAGATAACCTGTCTTTCTTTATTTGAATGCTAATTTCCATATTGCTCTGCATCTCTCTCAACCTGATCACCAAACAGCCCACCTGATCTTTCAGAACTTTCTCTTGTGCCCTCCAGAATTCATAGCCTATCACCAACACGCTACCTTATATCTCTACTGTCTTGTGTGAACATTCCTTCCACCTTACTGCAGCTGAAAACTGCTTTGAGATTAGTACTTTCCTGGTGATTTTTCTCCCCATACACTAAACACCTCAGAGCTGGAAGCTGAAGGAGGTATCCTTGGTAACACTTTGTTGTGAAGATCTCCTTCCTCACTCTCTCTTAAATTCTTCCCCTTCTCCTTGTTTTCACAGCAACTACCCTAATTTGAACTCATTAAAGGCTCTAGATTCCTGCAACTGTCCCTTAACTACCTCTCCTGCTCCTAGGATGACTCCATTCCAATCTGTTCTCCACACTGCAATTATATTGATCTCTTAAATCACGCCATTTTCTTGTTTAAAGTCCTTCAATAGCCCCCCACAGCTTTCAAGGATAAAGTTCAAAGTCTTTAATTTAGTACATAGGGCCTTTCATGACCCCATTTCTTCCTATAGTCTCAGCTTTGTTGTCTGCTACTCCTTCACATTCACCCTTTGCTCCAGCCATACTGAGCTTTTTGTAGTTCTCTGTGGTTTCTGAGAGAAGCAGACCACTTTTCAGTATAATTCCCTCCTGGGACGACTTAGTGTACTCCATTCTCCTAACACTCTCTGACCACTGCGTCCATCTGTCACTGCACTTGCTGTATTGTGCCACATGCTCTTTGATTTGCACCTTCTTGAGAGCAAACACCATGCCTCAGTCAGATTTGAATCCCTAGTACCTGGTAGGTGTTTGCTGAATAAATGAATAAACAAAGAGGTAACCAAAGCTATTCTATCAATAGATAATGGGGCACAATTTTGAGTTGTTTGGAAAGTTGGTCCATGTTGACTCGTTAATTTTCTTTCTATTGCTTCCTATGAAGTTAAATGTTATATGTGTATGTTGGGTGATGTTGGTGTTGGGGAGAGGGTGTGGCTGTATGTGTTGTGTGTGTTTGGGAATGGAGAGGCTGCAGGGAAAAATTACCGTCTTAAGGATGCCCCCAAAAATCTTGCTCTCAGGACCTGTGAGAAAAAATCCCAGAACTAGCTGTTGAATAAATTCCTATGACTACCTGTCTTGGAATGCCCATATGGGCTAGGATTAAAGTATTCTAGGGTTCCTTACCCTAGTTTCTCTGTTTGCATTCTTTTGGTAAGCTATTAGATTAGCAAAGGTTCTCATTAACATCAAAATCTAATCAACCAAATTTACTGTTAACAGAAATAACTCTCAGATTTGACATGGACTAACCAGTTAATGAGGATAACATGCTTTAAAATCAGGCTGGCTGAAAAATTAGGCAGTGAAGGTGTCTTTCATGCTCTTTCTTCTCCTTGCCTGGAATGTCCACTCCTTGCTTTTCTGCTCAAATTTGTTCCTCAGGACTTCCCTAAGTTACCCAAACTGAGATAGGCATTGTCGCTGCATTTCCATAGCACGCCATGGTACCTCACTAACAGCACAGACTGGACAATAATGTTTTAATGAATATCTGTCTCTCCTAGACCATAAGTTCTTTAAAAATGGGCGCTATATTATTTTTGTTTGTTTATTTAATCCTAAGATTGTATCTAAAACACAGTAAAAACCAATTAATATTGCTTAACTTCCTGGGTCATGGGAAGCAGGAAAATCTGATGATGGCTGTAGGCTTGGCCAGAGAAGCCACTTGTATATACAACAACTATATACTTATTTAAATGAACGTAACATATACTATTTATAGAGAATTTAGAATGCATAGAAGTATACAAAAAACAAAATTTAAATTTCCTGTAATCTTTACAACTACCCAAGATGAAATTACCTTTAATAGCTTGAATATTTTACTTTTGTGTACATACAATATTTGAGGGTCAAACTTATATATTTATATCAAGTTTAAATATTTAGCTTAAGTTCATATTGAATCAAGAATCAAAACGTGGAACACTCCTAAGGAATCAAATACTCCCTTGAGGCAAAGCAGTTTCAAGGACAGGAGGGACATGTGAGATTTTCAAATTTAGTTCAATTTAGGGAACCATTTAGCCTTAAAGGAACTGTTTACCTTGTATGAGTAAGCATTTTATTAGGAAGCCAGATTTTATTTGTTTAGAATTAATCTTTTGGCTTTTTTTCACTTTCTAAAAATCTGTTTAATAAAGATTAAAGAATCAGTTATTATAATCTACAGAATTTTGTTCATCCAGCTTTTTTTAGCTAAGGAGTAGTTAGCAGTTGGAATGTGTGGAAATGGCTCTGAAGCTTTGAGTAGTAGATGTTCTGAAATGTTGTTTTCTCTGGGTAATGTCGTTAATCTTCCTGGATCTCTGATCTCTTCCCTGGGGGCTATGGTGACAAGTAACAGCTTCTCTACATCCCTCCCTCCATCCCTCACCACTCCAGCCCTGGTATTATAGTAATAAGGTAAAAGGAACAATCAGTCCTCTTAAAGAAAATAAAACCCTAGTCTTTCAAGGTTGGTCCTGGAGGGAAATCTTACACATCTCAGAAGAACTCTTCGTCATTATTTCCTCTGTTCTATAGTGAGATTATGGTACTGTTCTACTTTTTACATTCTAGCCCCAAAGTGAATCCAAGGTCTTTCCCTTTAACTTTCTGTAACATAGCTGAGATGACGCTAAAATGGTTTTTTTAAGGGCTTTGTAGAGAAGAAAAAAAAATGACTTCTTTTCACCCTTCTAAGTTCTTGCTAGTCTATGAATTAAATTGACACAAAACAGATTAACAGGAGAAAAACCATATTTAATTATATAAATCTATAAAGGAGACTCACAAAAAATATGAGACTTGAAGAAGGGTGAGATGATTGAAGCTTCTATATCATGAGCTATAGAAAGGAATAAGGGCTTGGAGCTTTTGGTGGTGAAGACAAGTTATGGGAGGGTGAGGGGAGGAAATATATGGTAAATAAAGGCTACCTTGTTATGTAAATAAAAGTCTCTGGGGTGATAAAAGGAGTAGCTCTCTTTCTGATATAGATAACTTTACTAAAAAAATTTTATTTCAAAGATGTAAACTGATTTTACAAAGGGCAGCTTTTCAGAGCTATTTATGTATCTGTAGCTTCTCAGAATAACTCACTTAAAATAGTCAATACGCCAAAGAGAAAGATTTTGAAGTGGCATTTCCTGAGCCCTAATAGGAAATACCACCCAAAAATACTTCATTTTGAGACAAAGTCATGTTAGCACTATCACAACTCACTGAAACCTTAATCTCCCCAGGCTCAGGTGACCTTCCTACCTCAGCCTCTCGATTAGGTGGGACTGCAGGCACATGCTACCACGCCTGGCTACTTTTGTATTTTTTGTGGAGACAGAGTTTTGCCATGATGCCCAGGCGGGTCTCGAACTCTGGTGTTCAGCTGATTGGCCTGCCCAAACTGTAGGGATTACATGTATGAGGCACCATGCCCAGCCTTATGATTCTGCATTTCTACCAAGTGCTCAGGTGATGTTTCTGCTACTGATCTGCACATCAAACTTTGAGGAACCAGCATATATGCCTGGTAAAATTAGAAATGATTGAGACATCACTACAGAGGTTGGAAACCATGAGCTGCCTGGAAAAAGGGAGGAGATGATAGTTTGGGAAACACTACAGGAAACTCTCCTCTAACCAAATTTCAGGACCTTTCTCAAATCATGTGACCCTGAGAATGTGTGCCTCCTTAAATCTTGCATCCCATGGGCTTCACTTTGCTCACTCTAGATTCCCTCTGTCCAGAATCAAGATACAAGCATAAAATTGTTGGGAAAGAATATACATCACATTTTTAGAAAAATCCCAAATCTTAAAATTGTAAAAATTGCAAGAACCTTACTACACAAAGCAAACCAATATTTAGTGAATGTCTACCATATGCCACATACTTTGGAGAGTTTTATCCTAAAATCTTTTGGGTGTAAGTCATTATTAAGTTCATTTTGGAGATGAGAAAATTAAGGTTTAGAAATATTTAATGTCTTTTAAAATTCCCAGTAGGAGTTAGGGAGAGAGTTTGATTCCAAAGTTATACTGTTCTACTCCACCACCACTCCTGACTATCTTTGGAGGGTTTAGTGTCTAGCTCTGTGAAAGGTAACGTTTTGTTACAGTGAATATTTAATGAGAAAATCTATGGAGAAAGGAAAGAGTATAGGTAACCAAACACCAAAAGGTATACTTGATTTGGGACAAACCATGTTTTTGGTAGTCCTAGGTAACTTTATTTTCCTTCAGATATTAAAATTTAATATTTATTCTATCTATTAAGTGACTGGAAGGAGTTTTTAATAAAAATATGTTGTTGCATAGGCAGAGAAAAACCTGACTTGGCAAGAAATATTGTTTCAAATAAATGCTGGCATAAACAAGTGATGAATGAGTAATTTGAAGCTATCTTTACAAATTCTTCTAAGACTCCTAAGTTTTAAAGTTTATCTGAAGCATTGGATAAACTTAAAAAATCAGTGTTAATTGAAATTAAATTAATTTTGAGACATACTGTGACCAAATTAGATAGTTAATGAAAATGTACTACTATATAATTCTTTTTAAATAAGCAGCTTTATAGATAGAACTTGTACCTACACATGCAAATTAAATTTAAAGAATAGTTGATCTCTAACTACTAATATATAGGCCATCGAGTCATTGAATTTCTTATTTCTTTCTTTTGTTTTGAGATGGAGTCTCGATCTGTTGCTAAGCTGTAATGCAGTGGTGTAATACCGGCTCACTGCAGTCTCTGCCTCCTGGGTTCAAGCATTCTCCTGCCTCAGCCTCCCAAGTAGCTGGGATTGCAGGCATATGCCACCACACCCAGCTAATTTTTGTATTTTTAGTAAAATAGAGACAGGGTTTCACTATGTTGGTCAGTCTGGTCTTGAATTCCTGACCTCAAGTGGTCCACTGGCCTCGGCCTCCCAAAGTGCTAGGATTACAGGCTTGAACCACCGCTACTGCCAAGTCATTGAATTTCATTTGTAACCATCACAGGAGTGAACATTTGGTCTTAGCATTTTAAAATCACCTCACACATTACTCGTATTAATTGACACTACATCCTACTTAGTAGACAAAATGAATTTCTTCCCTTAAAAGGCCAATTGAGCTAAATTTGATCCTTGAACTAAAATTGCTTTAAAATTCAGTTTGTTCTGAGGAAGAATAGGTTAAAAATTGAGATATCGAACTTGTAGGCATAGGGTGAAAAAATTAGATTACCTTTTAGGTTACTAGCCATGTTAGATCTGTTGATTTTAAAAGGGAGTTTATCAAAGAAGTGGAAGGAATAATGAAATTATTTTTGGTGAAATAGACATACCAAGTAAATTTTTTGGACACTTAACAATATATTACTTTTTTATTAGTTTCTGTTTCATGTATTATTGTAATCCCCCAGCAAGAAAGGACTATATTTCTTTTATTTGCCACAATTACAACACATTGTTAAATATAAAACATAATAAATAGACTTAATGATCACTACAGAAAAAAAAATTCCATGAAACTCGTAAATGGGCATCAAACTGTACTGTATGCTGTACAAGGCAAATTGCCAAATGATGCAACTCTTGTATTTTCTATCCTGAGAAACAGCATTAAAACCAGAACAACCTAATACAACCAAATTACTGTTGGTCATAAAGTAATTCTGGACATTTTCTAAGTAAAATATGCATATTTTTCTTCTTCTGGTTTTCACTGCTGTTTCAGGTGATGACATTCACAAGGGAGAGGATGCCTGATCTAAGAATAGTTTCAAGGGGAGGTAAAGTATCACATGAAACAAGATTAAAAGCAGAGATAACTAGAAAGATGGTTTTAACCAAGAAACAACTTCTTCCCTAATTCTCAATTTCCTTTCAAGGCCCTCTTTCGCTCAGAAAATGTAATATCCCTCATCCCACATTTAAGACAAAAATCAATAGAAACCTTAGGCAGCTGTCATCTTATAAGTTCAGTGCCATTAAGTTTTCACCCAGAGCCTTCTGTAGTCAATTCTGGTACATGGAGTCATTTAAGGGTAAGAGAACTATTCCAGGGGTTTGTAGGAAGATAGCAATACATGAAATAATACCAGCATTTATTTACTGATTGATTTATTCAACTCATTTATTGCTCCATATGGTAAAAACATAATATAGTGAACAAATCAGACCTTCACCCCATCCCTCAAATTTATGTCCTCGTTGAGCTTGCATTCTATAGAGGGGAGAAATAAATAAGTAAAATACAAAGGAGATCAAACATTGATATGAAGAAAAATAAAGCAGGGAGAGGCAATAAGGAGTGCCAGGTGGTGGGAGACTTATTTGCTATTTTAAGTAGAGTGATCAGGATGGCCTCAGTGAGAAGCTGCTATTGAGTGGAGGTCTGAAGAAAGGAAGAGAGGGAGACAGGTGAATGAACATGGGAAGAAGAGTCCAGCCAGGAGAAACTGCAGGGGCAAAAACTCAGGAGAAGCATGGAGGCCCAGGTTGCTACAGTGCAGGTAGTGAAGGGGGGAGACATTCAGATACACGTTGGGTATCTGCATAACTGCAAGGAAGCGAAGTCAGAGAAATGAGCGGGACCAGGACTTGGGAGTCCATTTTAAGTATTATGGTTTTCCTCAACAGAAAGATGGGTTTTGAGCAGAAGAAAAGCAAAATCTACTTTATGTTTCAGTGTAGTCACTTCGATTGCTGTTTTGACAAGAGAGTATAGAGGTCATGCAAGAAGTAAAAAGACCATCAAGGAGACTGCTGCAAAAACTAGGTGAGAGATAATGGTGGTATTGACTAGAGTGGTGGCATGGAGGTGCCGAGAAGCATTCAGATTCTGAATATACTTTGCAGGTATCTCTAAAAGGATTTGCTGTGGAAATGGATCTGAGGTGTGGTAGAAGTCAAAGGTAATTTCTTACTCATCATTGACATTGAGTGACAGTTGGGCCCACAATTCTTCTGCCCCCTGCTCAATATCCTCCTTCACTTCTTCAAGTTCTGGCTCAGATGAGCTGGCAAAGGGTACCAGCTTTTTGTGCAGGTCACCTGTGTCACTGAGGTTAGATGCAATGAGAGACAGTTGAGTGTTTCAGTTGATCTGTGTGCTTCCTAGCCAGTCCTTGCTCATCTCTGCCTTCAGTCTTTCTTCTGTATTCTAGTCCTTGCTGACCTACAACAGTACATTCAGGTCTATTACCAGACACAGAGGCAAAAGCCTTCCATTAATGCCTTTACCAGTCATGACAAATGCATAATGTTTAACCCCTATAATAAAGATCTTCCGTATCATTCATGATTCTGGATGCAATGCTGCATTTGTCATTCTTTTATGTCCAGATTCTTGGTCTTGCTTAGCTGGACTACAGGCCTTGATCTTCCTGTTGATAGAATATTTCACTATTTTAGACATTCACTATATTTCCTATAAATGTTGTATTTTATTATAGAATCAATCATCATATTTTATTCATGTTAAGAGTATCTGTATGAATATTCAGCCATTCTGGCTAAGATTTTAGAATTCTGACATTAAACCTTGGTAAAAACTTTGTTGATTAGTTGAGTATAGCAGACTTTTTGTGAAGAAGTTAACATTTTATTGAACTAAAAATTGACATGATGAACATGTGATCCAGCAATCTCACTTCTGGATATATATCTAAAAGAATTCAAAGTAGAGTTCTCAAAGACATATTTGCACACCTATATTAATTGTAGCATTATTTTCAGCAGTCAAGAAGTAGAAGCAAACCAATTATTCATCAATGGAAGAATGGGGGAAAATGTGATATGTTCATATAATGGAATATTATTCAGCCTTAAAAAGGAAAGAAATCCTGTCACATGCTATAAAGTGGATTAATCTTAAAAGCATCATGCTAAGTGAAATTATTCAGTTACAAAAAGGCCAGTATTATATGACTACATTTATATGAGGTATCTAAAGTAATCAAATTCATAGAAACAAAAGATAGATTGGTGGTTACCAGGGCCTATGGGGAGGAGGGAAAGAGAAATGCTTGTTTAATGAGAACAGAGTTTTAGTTCTACAAGATGAATAATTCTGGAGATATGTTTCACAACAATGTGAATTTACTTAACACTACTGAACAGTATACTTAAACATGGTTAAAATGTAAATTTTATGCTGTGTGTTCTTTGTTACAATCAAAAGTAAAATAAGTAAAGCTAAAATTAAAAAATTTTAAAGGTAACAAAATTCTGAAACATGCTGCAACATAGATGAAACTTGACTATTATGCTAAGTAAAGTAAGTCACAAAGGAACAAATACAGTTATGTGTTGTTTAACAACGGGGAATGGGATTCATTTTGCACAATGTAGCATTAGGTGATTGCATCATTATGTGAATTTCATAGTGTGTACTTACACACACCTAGATGGCATAGCCTATTAAACATCTAGGCTATATGGTACAGCCTATTGCTTCTAGACTACAAACTTTAACAGCTTGTTGCTACTGAATACTCTAGGAAATTATAACACAATGGTAATTATTTGTACATCTGTACATATCTAAACATAGAAAAGATGCATGAGAAATATGGTTTTATCATCTTATAGGACCACATAGTAAATGCTGTCATTGGCTGAAATGTCATCATGTGACATATGACTGTACTCTCTGATTCCACTTATATGAAGTACGTAGAGTAGTCAAATTCATAAAGACAGGAAGTAGGGTGGTACTTGTCAGGGGATAGGGGATAAGGCGCATGGAAGTTATTGTTTCATGGGTATAGTTTCAGTGTGGGATAATGAAAAGTTCTGGAGATGGATGGTAGTGATGGTTGCAAAATTATGTGAATGTACTTAATTTCATTAGTTGTATGCATGAAAATGGTTAAAATGTCACAAAAAATTAATGCAGAACATCCAAAAGTCAGCCCTAGACCACAGGGTCCAGAGGGGAACCTTAGTGAAGGAAATGCTATAAGAGATGAAGGAACCAGTAGAGAAATTATAACACCCACTGCTGTAGCTTGGGCCTGATGACATGAAAAAAATGTACAAGACTAAGGTTGATCTGTTGAGACATCATCATAAAATATTAAGAATGTAGCCAATGGACTAGAAGTACAGTATAGCCTATTCTTACATAATTTCTAGAGTTTATTCTGTAAAAATCTGCAATCTTATTTAAATGTTAAAATTTCAGTGTTAGTTAGAAAGGTTAGATTCATAGACTATTCCTTTTAGATTAATTTTTATAGATCCTTCAGTCAAAGTTTCACAATTAAAGAAGTCAAGGTATAGGAGAAGTAAACTAAGTGGCCCAGAACCACATCTCTAGTTAATACCAAAGCAACTTACACCTAGGTTTCTGATTTCCTGTCTGGTGTTCTTTCCTCTATAGCCACTGCTACTCTTTTATTTTGAATATGTAAGTTCATCATTGCTAGTCTTATGCTTCTTCCTACAGTAAGATTGACTCTGGAGCTATAATTATTTCTAAATGGTCATTGTCCCTTTCTTCCCTAGTTAAAGAGTTCTGGCTGTACCAGTGGCCATCCAGTTAGAGGGTACACTTCCTAACTTTCCTTGCATCTAGGCATAGCCATATGATTAAGTTTTGGCAAATGGGACATGCGTGTATGACTTGTGTCATGCCTGGGACTATCTCTACCAAGGATTGGGCATCTGCTTCCTTTATCCCAGCTACCCCTTCCTGGCTGTCTGGATCATGGACTTGGTGGTGGTGGATCAGCTTGCCCCCATAGATGACCCTACCGAATGCTGGAGCAATAAGATAAAAGAAACCCGAGTTTCCTAGGCAACTTGGTTGAGTAGAGTTTCTTGCCCTTTATCAGTTTGAATGTTTATACAAAATAAAAATAAGTTTTCTATCTCATATAAGCCAGTGTGTTTTGGTTTTGTTAAAGTAGCCAAGACAATATCCTCCTTAATGCAGTAGATTTAATTTTCCAGAGCAGTTGCAACCACAAAAAATAGTGTTTTATTCTTCCCACAAGCTATGATATGTTCAAAAAATTTCAGCTGGATCAACTATTTAAGTTTCATCTTTTGATGCCACTTTTACCTCAAGTTGATTAAGAAACAACACAAAACAGGACACTGTATTGGAAAACATTTTCTTAATATTTGGGAAAATATGCTTAGACAGTCCCAAATTCATGCCCAAACTCATATTTAATTATAAGGCTAGACTTAGGAAACAACAAACCAACCCCAAATACACAAGCAAAACAAACCATAAACTAATCACAAAGATTATCTCGGCAAGTTGCATGTCCCTGCGGGGTGATCATTTTCTTCTTTTTATTTCCTCTTGACCCTCCAGGACATATCCTTCATCTCTCATGGAGATGCATACATAATCAAAGACCAGCTTATATTAGCCCTGCCAGGGAGAATCAAGTGAATCCAAGTTTAATCTAAAGGGTTTAAGGATCAGCAATGGAATTTTTGGAATTTGTAAAGTAGGAAAGGGTATTATGAGTTGCCTATAAAATCCACTACTTGAACTTGCCTCTTTTGCCAGTATTGTATGTTTTCTTTGCCACACCAGCCTGGTGGCAAAGCTAGAGTTATAATAAATAAAAGTCACACAAAATTTCTCTGGCTCTTGGCACTTACCTGAGATTGTGCAATTTGTAGCTCTTCTCACTGTCTCCTGTGGTTATTGCTAATGGAACTGTTCATGCCTGAATCCAGTTGTGACATATGAAAGAGTTCTCTCATCCTGAGACAGTGAAGATAGGATGTGACTGCCATTTGTCCTGGCAGCAACTACAGAGGGTGTTCATGCCTCTAGAGTAGAGAGGATAAGAGCATGGGCTTTTGCATCAAAAAGACTTGTGTTTGAATTTTGGCCTTTCCCTTATCCACTGGGTGATGTTTGCAAGTGATTTAATCTCACTGATTCTTAGTTTCCTCAACTATAAAACAGACCTTGGGAAAGTGTCAGATGAGATAATTTTGTGAAGTTGTTACTATATACTTGTCACACACTAGGCACTTATTAAATGATCTTGTAATTGTTGCCACCCTTGCCACCTGTTATACTAAGAGCTGTTGATGTACCCTGAAGCTCTAGTCTTGCTTCTCACTTCTTATCAAGGCCTTGCGGCCTGTGATACTGTAGTGGTTGCTATGGAGAACGGTGCTGCCTCTGCTGGTTCCAGGTGATGAATGAGCACTACCGTCTCCTGACCCCTCACAAAGTCAGATAGTGATGGCACAGCACTCTGCTGAAACCCCACACCAAGAAAAAAGGAGGAACTTTGTGCTGTGCATCTCAGTTTCTTTTTGAATCCACAGTCTCTTACTAGGTGGACTAGGGAAAAAGAAAAGACGTTACTTTGCAACATTTTCTATACATCCCTTCTAACTAAACTAAATGAAAAGGCAATTTTCTAGAACAATGCTTCATAAACTTTTTCACATGATGGCATATTTGTATAGGCCATTTGGGTAAATGGATGAGGCCCCCTGTGGCTAGAAATGATCCAGGAACTTCAGCAATCACAAGTTCTGTTCTTTAGCCATCCCCAGAGCTGAAGGTATCAATATCTTGACCCATTCGTGGTACAGCAGTAGGGTTTACTTAGAACTGAAGGGTTCCCTGAGACGTGAAACTTTCATTGCTAAAACTAGGAAAATCCTGGATAAACCAGGACAAGCTGGTCACCCTATGTGCCAGTTGGAAAGCTCTGGAGTAGACTATACCTTGTACTTTGCTGAGTCAATGGAGGATACGAGTGGATGAGGAAAAATGGAGAATCTAGAGAGGGCAGCTGGGTTCACACTTGAAAGGGAAGAGGGTTGCTGGTAGAAGCAATCTGGAAGAGAAGAGAAAATGGGCCAAGAAGTTTAAGATGCCTTTGGGAATGCATTTTGAGAGACTGTCTTTTGTGGGGAGATTAGAGTGGAGCAAAAAGAGACCCTGAGAATGGACGTTTTCTAGTTATTTTGGGGTCCTAGCCCCTGTTAACATGACTGGGCCTCATGGTGACTTAGTTTTGTATAGGTAACTCTGGGAATTAGACATTGGGCTTTCCAAACTAGGTCAGGGGTTATCTGAGGATAGGCTGTGTGAGCTTCTCAATACTGCTTTTCTTTCTGATATTGAAATGTTTTCTTTCTTTGTTTCCTTTTGACCCCAGATACCTCCTTCGGAAAGAACAATTTTCTATAAATCAGATTTGTGTCATTGATTTTCACTTTCCTGGCAATGGAGCATTCTTTCTCAAGATAGTCCTTGGTCAGATAAGCAAATGAATTCCTGTAACATCTGCTTTCCTCATCTGTTATCAGAGTCCCAGCAGTGTTACAATTTAGGTGCAATGGTGGGCACTGCAGGTTCACGTGGACCGATACTTTTCCAACACTTATCTCTCTACCAAAGCTCAGTCTTTGCTTCACAAATTAAAATGCAGCATTGAGACTTTAAGAGGTCTTATTTACTTCCTTTAAGTTTAAAGTATTTCAATATTCTTTATAGTTTTTTCCTTTTGCTAGCTATAATATTCCTCACCTGATCAAAGAAAGGAATTATTGAACAATCAATCAATAATTGTGATTAAAATTGTGTTGTGATTAAAAATACATTCTGCCTTGTTTCTCTTTACTTATAATTTTAGTTACACTAGTCAGGGGTACTGCAGGGAGGGTGAGCTAACAAGCTTTCAGTAGGCCTAATACTCTGCCAGGCCATCTCTTCTCAGCAGGACACTCCTGGGTTATTCAAGAAAAGGTTGCACATGGTTAACACGGAACAGTAAACTTGGCAGTGGCAGCTGTCAAAATGATTTGTTAAACCTTAGGTCCTGGAAATTAGGTTGTTCTTGCTGTGGTTTTCTTTGTGGCACTATAAGATTTATTGGATGTAGTTAACGCACTCAAATTTTTCTTCCTTTAGGGGTTGGTGGTTGGCATTAAGTTGAATGGAGAGGTAATAACTTAGGGGACAACAATAGAATTTAAGCATCTTTGACAATGACCAATGTTATTGCCAAGCCGAGGTGAAAAGACAGGGGAAAATTTAAAACGGGGAGCAAAGGAATGTGAACACACTTAAGAAGGAGTAATATATCTCACATTCAAGGAGAAGGGGTAGAAAGCAACTCTTTGAGAGTGAGACAGAAAAGATCTTGGACTGTTAGTTGATGGTAAAAGGAAGGGAAGGGAAGTCAGGACTTATGCTGCCTCTGTTCCTTAATGTGTTAGTTTCTCTCTCAATGTGTGAGCTTAAGTTAACAAGGTTGGTGCTGAATCTCCAGTAGAACATTGAAAATGGCACCTTTGCCTCTGCTGAAACGGCCCTGAATATTTCTTTCATGTTGGCTGGGAATATTTTCCCATCAGCTTTGTATTCTGCAGTTCCTCCATAAAAGAAGTAATAAGTCTATTCACTCTCCCACCTAGTTTGCTTATTCCAAAAACATATTTTTGGGGGGGTGTAATTTGACAAAGTGGGGTGGGAAAGACATTTGCCCTCTGATAAAAAGCAAATCCCAAGGAAAGGAAATTCATCCATTCTTATTACATATTTAGGAACAGTTTTAATGTGAAGAAAGAGTAGATCATTTTCCTGGGAGCCAACTGAAAGGATGGGAGAGAGATGGCAACACAAGGAGAGGGCATCAGGATAGGAAAGGAGAAGACAAGCTCCTCCAGTAGGCGAGCTCTACCTGATGTTTTTGCCAGCCTCCTCTGCCTAATTGGTTAAAACAAGAAGTTTGGGAGTTCTCCCAAGTGTTTCCCTGCCTTCATTTTAGCTTTGTCATATCTTTTGCATAGCTCTCTATAGATTAGACTTTGTTTCAAAATGGTATTTTAAAATAATTAAATATTTAAAATAATGTAGCACAAATGTCTCCAGATACCAAAAGGGAATGACGTTTTGCGGGGTTCCCAAACTTTTCTATGTAGAAGAGTTAGGCCACTGTGTTCTTGGAATCTCTGAAATGTTAGCAAATGAACATGTACTTACCCAAACTTATAGGTTAAAGAAAATGCCAGAGAATCAGGTCTAGAAAGAAAGGATGGGGAGGTAAGCATGCTATTAATACTTTGTGTGAATGATGGAAAGGAAGCAGGCAAATTTTCCTGGGCCAGGCAGTTTCTGGCTCTGTGTTCTTTATTTAACATACAAGTATTTTCATTCATCGGTATAAAAGAGAGAATAAAAGAGGGAGGGAAATTTGAAGTCAGAGCGAGGCTATAGATGACATAACTTAAAAAACTTGGACTTACTATGGGAAACTAGAAATAGTTTGTGGGGCTTGTGGTCAAACATAATTTCCTCAGAGATGCTTTAGATTAGAAGCAATGCCAGAATGAAAAAGGAGCCAGAATAAAAATGTTTAATAATTCTCCCTGTTATGAAAAGTCCTTTTTCATATTTATCTCAACTAACTATAGAGAATGTATCCTATTCTCCTGTATAATTCATTCTGTTTGGGTGTTTCATTCTTGGAGGACCCTAATTCTGTTTCATCCGGTCAGTCAAGCAGACAATGTTTCATTCAAAAAACATTTGAGTACCTATTATGTGGCCACACATGGTGCTAGCACTGGAGAAACCAAATGAAATGAATGAAACATAGTCATTGCCCTCAAGGTAGAGCCTACAAAAAAGCCCACAGTCTTTCTTGGGGTGATATTCAATATCAAATGAACTATGACAATATTGGACAAAAATGGGTAATATAGGTCATTACAGACTTGAAAGAGGCAGTGATGAAATCTTCTTTGGTACATCAGAAATGTCTTCATGGAGCAGGGTCAAAGCTGAATCTTGGATAAAAAAGAGTTCACTATGGTGGGGATAAAGGTGGGTGTTTCAGTCAGAGAGCATTGTAGAAAGAGCAGTCCAGCTTAGATGATGGAGGGCTTTGTATGCTCTTCTCAGGAGTTCAGACTTTATCCTATAAGCTCTGGGGAACCATAAAAGGTTTTTTAGTAGATGAATTACATGATCGAATTTGCAATTTAGAATAGTCACTCTGGTGACTTTCAAGAGGACAGAACAGTTGCAACATTCTAGATTACTTTGGGCAGAATTGTTTGTTATCTAAATACTATTGAGTTTTCTAATCTACAAACATGGTATATGTCTCGGTTTCCTTTGGTCTTCTTTAACTTTTTTTAGGAATGTTTTGTTGTTTTCATTAAACAGGTCTTGGACATATTTTGTCAAATTTATTCCTCAGTTTTTTCCGTTTCTGATGGTACGATAAGTGCTATTGTTCTTAAATTATAATTCCCAATTGCTGTTGCTTGTATATAGAAATTCAGTTGATTTTTGTGTATTAACCTTGCTAAACTAGAATATTAATTCTATATTAGCTTTTTAAAAAAAGATTTCTAGGAATCTAGAAAATGGACATGATTATGTTGTCTGAAAAAAGAGTTTTACCTTTCTTCGAATTATAATTCTTTTTTCCTCCTTGCCTTTTGCACCAGCTAAAACTTCCATTACAAGTTTACAAGTTTCAGTAGAAGTAGCCATGTACATTCCACATTCCTTGTGATCTTAGTGGCAAAGCATTTGGTCATTCATCTTTAAGTATAATTTAAGCTGTTGCCTTTTCACAGATATTTTCAGCTTGCAAAATGTTCCCTTCTATTCCTAGTTTGCTGAGAGTTAAAAAAAAATACAAGAATATTAAAATGTATCAATGATTACTTTGTGTCTATTGAAATGATTATATTGGTTTTGAAAAAATTCTGTTGATATGAATTACACTGGATGATTTTTAATATTAAATCAAGCTTGATTTCTTGGAATAAACCCCACTTGGTCCTGATGTCTTATTGTCATTGTGTATTTCTAGATTTTGCTTGTTAAAAATTTCTGCTTGTAGGTGTCTAAGGGATATTGACATGTATATTCCTTTTTTGGGAATGTGTGAGTCTGGTTTTGGTATTAGAGTTATTCTGGCCTATTATGGTGATTTGGGAGTTCATCTTTATCCTTCTCTTTTCGGAAAAAATATGTGTGAGACTGGTATTTTTTTAATGTAAATGATTAAAATAATTTACCAGTAATGCCATTGGCACTAGAGTTTTCTTTGTGGGAAGATTTTGAATGACGTACTCAGTTTCTTTAACAGATTTAGGGCTATTGAGTTTTAAAAAATTGCTTCATCAGTTAGTTTTTGGTAGTTTATAAATTTTAAGAAATTTTCCCATTTCATCTAAGTTGTCATTTTTTTGGTGAAATTTTTTTGCAATATTTTCTTTTTATCTTTTGAATATCTGCAGAGTTTATAGTAATGTCTTCTATTTAATTCTTGGTATTGGTCATTTGTTTCTCTCTTCCTTTCTTCCTCTCTTTCTCTCTTCCTCTCTTTCTTCTTCTCTCTTTTCTCTTCCTATCTCTTCTCTCTCTCTCTCTCTCTTTCTTTCCTTCTTTCTTTGTTTCTTTTCAAGATCTCCTGCTGTTGCCCAGGCTGGAGTATAGTGGTACAATCATGGCTCACTGAAGCCCCAAATTCCCAGGATCAAGTGATTCTCCTGCCTCAGCCTTTTGAATAGTTGGGAATACAGTTGTGCATCACCATGCCCAGCTAATTTTTGTATTTTTTGTAGAGACAGGGTTTTGTCATGTTGCTCATGCTGTCTAGAACTCCTGGGTTCAAGCAATCCTCCCACGTCAACTTCCCAAAGTGCTGGGATTACAGTTGTGAGCCATTGTGCCTGTTCTCTTTTTTTTCTTTATAAGTCTAGGCAGAAGTTTATCAATTTCATTCATTTTTGTTTTCCAACAATTATCTTTGGGTTTTTTAAATTGTCTCTATTGGTTTTTTAATTTTCTAATTTCTTGATTTCTATTCTTTACTGTTATCTTTCTACTTAATTTGTGTTTAATTTGTACTATTTTTTTTAGCTGGTTAAAGGTTCATGCTTAGGTCATTTATTTAGTATCTTTTCTCATATAACCATTTAAAGCAATATATTCCTCTCTAAGCACTGCTTTAACTGCTTCCCGCAAGTTTCAGTATATTTTGTTTTTAATCTTCAATTCATTTAAAAGATTTTCTAATCATTTTTTGATTTCTTTTTTGACCAAACTTAAAAGTTTAACTTTCAAATATTTGGAGATTTGGTAGATGTTTTGCTATTGTTGATTTCTAATTTAATTTGATTGTGATAAGGTAATAAATGTGGTATTATTTTAATTATTTTAAATTTATTGAAACTAATTTTTAATGGCATGGCATTTGGCCTATTTTGATGTAAATTCCATATGTACTTGAAAAAAATGCATTTCTTGATGTTACTGTGTGGAAGGGTCTGTGAAGATCAGTTAGCTCTGATTGGGTGCTATAGTGTTGCTCAATTATTTCATATCCTAATTGATTTTCTGTTAAATTATTTGAATAACTATTGAGAGTATTGCTGTCTCCAACTACAATTTTGGATTTGTCTTGCTTCAGTATGTCAAGGGTTGCTTTTTTTTTTTTTTTTTTTTTCCAAATTTTGAAACTCTAGGTTTTAGCTTTATTATATCTTTTTTTGTGAATTAACCTCTTTATTATTATAAAATGTCCATCTTTGACCTGAAAATATTCCTTTTTATAATGTTTACTTTGTTTGATGTTAATGTAGCCACTCCAGTTTTCTTATGATGAATATTTTCATGCTTTATCAGTCTTCTATCTTTTAAGTTTTAATCTACCTGAGCTTTTATCTTGAAAATAGTTTTCTTGTAAACAACATACAGTTGAGTCTTAGTTCGTTCTTGTTATAATCCAGTCTGATGATATCTGTCTTTTAATTAAACTATTTAGACTATTGACATGTAATATGATATGGCTGAGTTTAAATCTATCATTTTGGGGAGGAAGGCAGCAAACCACATTGCCATGTATGTACCTATGCAACAGTCTTGCATGTTCTTCACATGTACCCCAAAACCTAAAACACAAGAAAATATATATTTAAAAAAAATAAAAATAAATCTATCATTTTACTGTTTGTTTTCTCTGTTTTCATATTTCCTGATTTAACATTTACAAATATTTAATATTAATAATGCTTAATATTTTTAGGGTTATATTTTACTTCCAGGAATGATTTATTTAATGGATTATCTCTGCTTTTTACTTGCCTGATAAAATTCTTATTTTTCTTTTTTTTCCCCCTCAAGAATATTTTCATTGGATACAGACTCTATGTCAACAGCACTATCTTCTGGCTTGCATAGTTTCTGACAGGAAGCCTATGGACATTCTGCTTTATTCTTTTGTATATATGTGTCTTTTTTCCTTTGATTGCTTTAAAATTTTTCCCTTTAATGCTTGTGTTCAGTAATTTGATCATACTACATCTTCATGTGATTTTCTTTATATCTTGTTCATCATTAAACTTCTTAGATCTGTTTGTTGCAAGATCTCAGAAAATTTAGAATACATCTGACCACCATTTATTCTTCAAATAATTTTTCTGCACCCTCTTTGCTTCTCGCAGACTCCTGTTATGTCTGTGTTAAACTATTCACTATTATTCTACAGGCCATTGAGGTTCTGCCAATTTTTAAGTGTTTTTATATTTGTGCTTTATATTTGGATAAGTATATGGCCCCAAGTTCACTAATTTTTTTTTTCTACAGTGTTCAAATTAATGCTACTTGCTTCTAGTCACTTTTTCATTTTCACTATTGTAATTTTCATTTCTAGATATTGCATTTGGTTTTCTGTATGACTTTCATTTCTTTTATTATTATGTTCATTTCCCTTTCCTTTGCATCCTTCAATATGTGTAGAAAATGTATATCATCTTAAGCTTTTAATCTCCTAATTAAATCTCTATTATTTTGGGGTGTGTTTTTGATTAACTGGTTCTTCTTCTGGCCATTTGTCATATTTTTTAGCTTCTTTGTATATCTAATAAATGTTTAATTGTTTGCTAGATTTCTGAATTTTATATTGTTGAGTGATGGATGTTTTTGTGTTAATTTAATATTTTTAAAATTTTGCCTGAAGACAATTAAGTCACTTGTGTGTTAGTTTGATTATCTCAAAGTTTGTTTTTAAGCTCTTTTATCTTAGATGAGTATAGAGTATGTTTTATTTTCAAGATAAATTTTTCCCACTTTTACTGAGCCTTCTACAGTCTACTGAATACCTTGTGTATTCAGAGAAATCTCTCCATTCTGGCTGGAAGGAATTCAAACTGTTTTTGGCCCAGTCTCAGCTCCAGAAACTGTTCATCTTTCAGCTTCATGGTAATTGCTTTTTCTGCAGAAATTATTCTTGTCTGTCCTCCTGGGATTTTACCTTATAAATGGGCAAATATCTCCTTAGCCAAAGACTCAAGGTGACCCTTACCCAGATTTCTAAAGTTTTTTCTCTATGTAGTTTTGTACTGTCAAATACATTGCCTTAAAAGTTCTAGCAACTCTGACCTTCCTGAACTTTAACTGTGTCTGCTCAACACAGTGAGATTGCTGGACACACTTTAGGTTCTTCCTTCCCGCATCACTTGGACATGGGTAAGATTCATCTAGTTCCTTCTTCCCCTTCCCCAATTATAGAGGAACATTATTATTTTACTGTCCATTGTCCAATATCTGAAAATAGTTGTTTCTTGTATTTTGTTCAGTTTTATAGTGGTTTGGAGGATAATTTAGACTACCTTTCTTTCTCATGGACAGAAACAGATGTCTCTTTTGTCTCTTAGTTTTCAGTCTGTCCTCATTGTCTTGCTTTTTTTTTCCCCAACTACCCAGCACCCCAGCATTTGTTTTAATCTTACCTTTTGGGTTGTAGGGTGGAAAGAGATCAAACCTTGCGTACAGGTGAAGGAGAATAATGAAAAGAATCAAAGAAAAGTCAAGCAAATATTTCTACTCCTAAGATGGGTTCCTTCATTAATAAGATTCCCAATCATCATTGTGAGAAAGAATTTCCTGTCCCCTTTTTCAGCCTTACCTAACATTGCTAAGATTGTCCCCATCACACAGTCTGATTATTACATTGCTAAGAGTTTCCAAATTTTCTTCAGTTTTAATACAATCCTCTTGTTCTATTGTTAGTTTTCCATGGTTCTCTATCACAGAAGGTAAAGAGTGGAGAAAACAGTAAGATGTTATAAAAGTGGGAGAAAACTGGGTTTCAGGCACTATGATTATGAGAACATTCTTCTTGAAGTTAATGTTTTCTTCTTGTGGAAACATAGTTTAAATCTCTGCCCACAATCATTTATCATTCATATTTCTACCTGGGAGAGTATTTATTTAAGAGCTAGGGAGGCCAGCACAAATACCGTGGAGGAACAAATTCAGAAGATAAAGTAGATTTTTCCCATATGACCTGCTTTTGGTTTTCTATTTTATGATTTTGACATAACTAATTCTTCCTTTATTCACCTCAAAAGATACTGAGGTTATTTTTCATAGGCACTATCTTCTTTAAGTGGAATGAAGTCACCTTAATGTTCTTGGTAAACACAATATTTATAAACTTCTCTTCACCCCTGAATTTTCAGAAAATGATAGTTAATATTGGAAAATCTTTTTTATATTATACTGTAAGTTTATTTTCCACAGTACTTATTATCATGCTTTGTCCTCAATTGTTTCTCACAGATTTACTACTGCTCCACTAAATCTCACAGATTTACTCTGTTCTGTTTTAATCTGATTTAACGTGTTCTCTTTGCTTCCTTCCCCACCCCCTATATTCATTCCCCATCCTTTTTTTTGACGTGTTTTGACTACTTGGTAGCTGACCATTATGAAAGGAGTTATCTGGGTCCGCTTGCCTGACTCTCTTGCCTTGATGGTTGAGAGTCTCAGTAGAAGGTTGAAGGTCCCGAAAGTTGAGTCCCAGTAGAAGTTTGGAGAGAGAAAGAAACGAACGAGATATCTCTTTTGCCTCATTGTCCCTTCTACAGTCTGGCAGTGGTTGTGTATCTCCATAGTTAACAGCTCTCGTGGGGTAATATTCTCTTGCTTCAGCTCTCCCAAGGCTCATATATTCCTTTTTTCTTCAATTTGTCCCTTCAGGCTTTGGGGTAACAGCCCTTCGCTGGGTACTTCACTAACCCTTGTTGGCTTCCATAATCCTACCCATGACTCCACATGCAGTCTCTTCACTGACCTCTCTTTAGTTAAGCCCTTTTTGAGTGTGGCTGTTTATCCTGCTAGGAACCTGACAGATATAAATTCTATATATTGCCTAGAGAACTCTTTATAAAACTGAAGTCAAATAACATTGCTACCCTATTCTAAGCTCTTCAGTGATCTTCCTTTGTAATTAGAATCAAAGCAAACTCTTTGATAGAACCTCATGATCTTAACTCTCCATTTTTTTTCTCCTTCCAGTCTCTCTCTCTTTCTGTTCCAGCCACACCCATCCTCTTTCTCTTGAACATGCTAAGGTCACTCATACCTTGGGCCTGTACATTTGCTGTTTTCTCAGCCTAGCTAGTTCCTCTCCTAGACCTTAACATGACTGACTTTTTCTCAACATTCATGTTCCTGCTCAATTTTCACCTACTCTGAGAATGTCATTGATCAATGTATTTAAATTGATCACTTCCCCTAGTATTACATGTCTCATTACTCCATCTTATTTTGAAATAACAATTGCTACGGTTGGAAATAATTCTATTTACTTTTCTCTTTGTGTATGATCTTTCTTTCCCCACTACAGCATAAACAGCTATATTCAGGACATTTGTCTGTCTTGTCCACCACTGTATCTCTAGTGCTAAACCACTATCTGGGTGCATCATTTATTCTCAATAAATGTTTATTCAGTGATTGAATGAGTAAATCTATGGTTAATTTAATGAAAGATCGAAATAACAAATGAAGCTGAGGAAGCCAAAGAATTCTTAATCAATCCTCTGAAAGGTAAGCTGTATATATTGATCTACTCTTTGAAAATTCATCATGTCCCATCTATAACTCTGGATTGAGGGGCAGAACTTACTGGTACCAGTGTAAGCAAGTTTGGCTTGGGAGAAAAAAAGGGTAGATCAGCCAGGAGCTGAGACTATGGAGAAGACTATGAGTAGGGGAATGACAGTCACAGGCCAAGGCATTAGTGAACAGAGATGCCCTGTTTTAAAGGGAAAAAACGCAGCAGGAAATAAACCTATGTCAAATCAGGAATGAACTGTCTTGATAAAGGCCAAGAAATGCAACAGGAACCATGGAATCAAACTGATATGAAGTCCATGGAATCATCAAAGGCATGGGAGTATGAAGAAAGTGCCGATAAAAGACCCATATAAACATGGGCTTAGATGCTCTAAGTGTAGTTCTGTGGCTCTCTGTTCTCCAGCTCAGCATCTCTTCCTAGGTGGTGTGCTCTCTCAATCACCTGTCTACCCACAGCTCTCCCTGATCATCTGCATATCGGCAGGGAAGCCTTGGAGTTTCTTAGTTGGATTTGTCAGTGACTGCATTTTTTTTCCACAGCAGAATCAATAATTCTGGCAGAAGGATTTCTTTCTCTTGAGGCACTAATTCTCTGTTGTAATCTCAACAGCATCTGCACATCTAAACTCTCTCAGAGCAGGGTATCTCTAAAGAGGAGGCCAGACTGCCTTTCCACCCATCAGTTGAAGCCCAGTTTCTTCCTCTATCTACAGGAGTCTTCCAGACCCTGGCTCTTCTAAGACAGAGTACACATGATGCTGATTCCCATGTCCATGTGGTTTTCCACAGCAGGGTTGATTCAGCTTTTTGCTAGCCCATTGCTTTTTTAACCGGAGCTTCCATTGTCGTAAAACTTAATCCCATTAGGCAATGCATGGAAAGAAATCAAATAAACTAAAGATTTCAATGAAGTCTTTTGGTTACTAATCATTATCCCAGATGAAACTGAGCCTTCTTTGGTGCCTCCTAAAAACAGTGGCACGGTCTTTATGCCTCTTTAGTAGATCTGTGCTGGAACAGTGACCTTACATTCTCTGTCCACATCAAAGGTGAAGGAATCACCTTAAGAAGTCAGTTTACTATTCTGTTCAAAGAGAAGTCCTCTGGAATAGGACTGTTTAAAATAATCTTTTTTGATGATGAAAATATTCTATATCTATGCTGTCTGATGCAGAAACCACTAGTCACTTATGGCTGTTTAGCATTTGAAATGTGGACAGTGCAGTGAGGAACTAAATTTTAAATTTTGCTCAAATTTAAATAATTTAAATTTCTTTTTTTCTTCTTTTTTTTTTGAGACAGAGTTTCACTCCGTTGCCCAGGCTGTAGTGTAGTAGCATGATCTCGGCTCACTGCAACCTCTGCTTCCTGGGTTCAAGCTATTCTTCTGCCTCAGCCTCCCTAGTGGCTGGGATAACAGGCACCTGCCACCATGTCTGGCTAATTTTTGTACTTTTAGTAGAGATGGGGTTTTGCCATGTTGGCCAGGCTGGTCTCCAACTCCTGGCCCAAGTAACCTGCCCACGTCAGCCTTTCAAAGTAGTAGGATTACAGGCCTGAACCACCATGCCTAGTCTATAATTTGAATTTAAATTTAAACCGCTACATGTGGCCAGCAGCTACAATATTGGACAGCACAACTCTAGAGTCTGCTTACCAATGCACCACAGCCCAGGTGCAAAATTCTGCACTTCCTCTTGTCTCTAGGCATGATGTAATGGAGGGATTGGCAAGCCTCAGACTTATTTTGGAAGAGTACCACATATAAACAAGAATGTATCTTGCTGAGGCATCAGTCTATAAGGGGTGTTATTTCTTGTTCTACTCATTCTGGAAAGTTACTGAATAAAGCCAAATAATGCATTTCTGGTGCTTATCACCAATCACTTTTTTAAGTGGTGCTGAGAAAACTCATGGTCAGTGTGACTAGGAAAGTCTCTGTCTTTGTTTTGGGTCTGCACCTATGATTCATTCTCAACTAAAGCTCATGTTAATCCTTGTCCCATACCTATGCTTGCTAAACAAAGTCAGTAACAGTTCTGACAAATACAAATGCTATTATTTCTTTCTGACGTTACACAAAATCCTTCCTTTAAAGAACAGGACTACCCTGCATTGGCTATAGAGCTGCATTAACTATATTCTAAAGCTTTAGCTAACTGTTCTTTTATTATTTTATAAAGTTGTATAAATGCTGGTCTCTCTGGCTCTTTTCCAGTATAAATGGATACTATTGGTACTGTCTTTAAAACTTTCCCTCAGGGCCCTCCAAGAAGCAGACACCAGGATGAGATTAAACAGATAAGCTCTATTAAGGGAACATGCTTGTGTGCAGTAAATAGGAGGACCACCTGACCACTATGCCAGTCTAACCCAGAGTGAAAGAGAGACAGAGCAGCAGTGAATGTTGAGTGGAGTGCCACACAGTTTTGGCAAAGCCACCAGGAAATCCTCAAACAAAGCTGGCCAACAAAAAGTCCTGTGTCTCTCTGGAATGGGTCTGCCTTAGTATCAGGGCTATACTCAGGCACTGGCTGAAGCAGCCTGTGAAAGGAGTAGCCTTGAAGCAAACCCTGGTACTGATTTCCAAGCTGGAGCCCCTGGTCCATCATGCTCTCTAGAATAAGACATGAGCAAAACACATGCCTTGTACAATTCCTGCTTCAGCGATGATGGGTAGAAAAGAAAATGAAAGATAAAAGATGGGATAGCTAGAAAATGAAATATCTCAACAATACCTAGAAGACTTTCTTCTATTAGGCAGAATTGTCCCTACTTACTGCCTCAATGTTAATTCTAATTCTCTTCTATCCAATGGTTACATTGGCTTCAGAATTAGGGATAGAAACTATCTTCTTGTCACCTTTCTGGGTTTTTGTTAAGTCGCTCCTATCCACTTCTAGTCATTTATTTCCAGAATATGCCAAGGAGAAATATTTTCTTTTGTGTTCTGTTTACAAACTATTGTTATCTGTTTATGTGTAGTTTGGGGTTCTTCAAAAAGGTCTGATAAATAATACACTGCTTCCACATTCAGTTTCAGAATAAGTGAAGAACAGAAAGAAAAGGGTCAGTATACAGAGGCCTCAAAAATGACCTTAATTACTAATAAAACTAGATAATTTGACTATGTCTCTGGATAACTTGGCCCCCTGATGCTATATCTAGAATTTGAAGGGCATTTACTCAGCTTCATTTGCACTAGAACAGGGCAGGAGTTTCCTGCTCCAAGTGTAGGTTCTTCCCAAGCTGGAGAGAGGAGAATGTTTCCTGGAAGCTTCCATTCATAGTTACTCTCCAAAATTCACTGATCAGGTTAAGTCTTTCCTATGTATCTGGAATGAAACTAAATGAGTGAGGGAGGCAGAGAGAGGCCAGGAGTATTAAATCCACAGAAGGAAAGATCAGTGGTGGGGAAGAGGCCTGACAGATAAAATACCAAAATGACACATGCCAGGGATTCACAGGCTCAGTGGCCAATTCTCTACTTTACAGTGGTTCTACAAACATCTCCAGAATTCGGAGTTCAACCAGTGGGTACATTTGTATACTACCTTCTCTTTGGATTCTTGAAAAATGTTTTCCTCACTTCTGGCTCAAAATTTGGGGTCAAAATCTTTTTGGAGAACTTAGGAAAGTTTTGGATTCTCCCTTACCAGAAAATGTATACAGATTCAGTTTTTGTGTGTCTGTGTGTGTGTGTGTGTGTGACTAAAACCAGACGGAATTTATTTATTGACTCAAAACTCCAGCTGTCTTTCTGTACCATTTTAATTTTTCATACACATACATGCACACATACACACACACATTGGACTTGAGGTTCTGAAGGCCTTTTCTTTCATTTTGGGCTTCCTTTAGCACTTGAGTCAAGCCAAAATCACTATAATCCTGACTTTTGAACTTGGAGAGCTTATGTGAAATGGTCCATAAACTCAATCTAAGAAAAGATTACTTAATGCCATTTCTGTATTACCGTGGAATTAAATCCCCTTTCTCAAACCTACTTTTACATTATGTTTCTTAGATCAAAATCCCAACTTGAATTTTATGGATTTGGGGAAAAAATTTTGGTAACTGAACCACGCTATAATGTGAAGTAGTATAATTGAAGTAGTAATGGGTGAGAACTTAGGCATTGGAGTAAAACAGAGCTGTTTTTAAATCCTAGCTCTTTGACCTTGTAAAAATTACAAGGTCAATTTTACAAAAATTCTTGGACCTCGCTGAGATTTACATTCTCCATAAAATGAAGAAAATAGTAGTACTTTTGTCACAGGAGTATGGTGAGGGTGAAAGGAGATGATGTATTTAAAGCATTTAGCATAGTACCTGGCACGTAATGAACCGGTGATAAAAATCAGTGATTCTTGCTGTTACTATTTATTTTTACTCAACTTGCATTAACAGTATTTGCTGCAATAGCTGACAGAATAAATACCTAAGAAATATTTACTAAATGAAGACTTGGGCAAATTTAGTCACCTTAGTCTTCTCGTACCCAAGAGTAGTAGATCATACCACATCTTATACTGCTGTATGGTGGAAATCAAAATGGACTCACCACTCTTTAGTTCTTCTGTGACCAGCAGAACCTGTCTGAAGACATGATACTAAATAATATAGTATTTCCGGCTATTATCCTCTTAGGAAAATATTTGTAAAGTTCACATTTATTCAAAAATTTTTCTCTAGGATAAATAAAAATGTTTCTACTCAGTGAACATAATCACCAAGAGCTTCATTATATGTTTATGAGTCTGTCTGTTTAAACAGACTCTTTTCAAGAATTGGTGCAATTCTTTGAGAATAAAAAATCAGATTAGGTTAAAATTAACCAGACAGGTACAAAAACCTATCCAAAACCATTTGTTCTTTTTGTCTTTTTACAAATATACATAGAAAGGGAGGTATATGGATAGATATGGATATCAATGTTTTGAGATTAACTTTTGCTATTCCACAGATTCTAGATAGTTTTCTCCAAACCCCTCACTTCAGTACCTCATCAGAAGTTTCCATATCAGGAAATACAGGTTAAACAGTGTTTGTTTTATAAAAAGTGCTTCATTCCTTTAGTGTTCTCTCTCATGTGATTTCTCTCATCTGTCTTGCTGGGCAGATAGAATCTTATGAGGATGTCAGCTTGCCAAATAATTAAGATTCTTTTCAGTAATATAGGACTCAAATCAAAAACATTCCTGTAGACTAGTACATTTACAAATATTATTGCTTATACAGATGTGTGGTGGAATGGGATAAAATGTTAGGTATGACAACAACGAATTACAGAAATATGAGGCTGCCTTCAGGCACATGAATATATACATGAGGGCAGAAATATTTTGGTGGGAATTATTACTAAGGATGTGAAATCTTTGAAACAATATTTGGAAACAGAGGCGTCCAAGTCAAAATGAAGGAAGCCAGTCAATGAACGTTTCTTGAGCACAAATTATGTGCCAGCTACTGGTCTAGGCACAGAGAACATAGACATGAATGAGACAGACATAGTCCCAGCCTAGGTTCACAGTCAAATGTAGAAGATGGACATTAAGCCAATAATGAAATAGCTCAGAGGAAAATAGGGCTTTGGAGAACTGTGAGGTCCTGTAAAATTTGGGGCAAAGGTAGCATGGAGGAGAAGATGGATCTAATCTAGCATGGAAGGTTAAAGAAGGTCTTACTTTAGAGACAGTGTTTTCTAAAGTAAGACTTAAGGCTGTCTTAGCTAGGAAAAGAGGGAGGGAAGTTGCTCTATTAGATAAAAGGAACATCATGGGCAAAGGTCCACACAGAAGTTGAGAGAATCCCATTGCCTTATTTTCCTAGGGCTGCTGTAACAAAGTACAGCAAACTGGGTGGCTTAAAATAACAGAAATTTCTTACCTCACAGTTTTGAAGGCTAGAGGTCCAAGATCAAGGTGTCAGCTGGGTTTGTCCCTTCTAAGGGCTGTGAGGAAGAATGTTTCATGCCTCTCCCCTAGCTTCTGGTGCTGTGCTGGCAATCTTTGGTCCCTGTGGCTCGTAGAAGCATCATCTACATCTCTGTCTATATCCTTACATGGCATCTTCCCTTTGTGAGCCTAGGTCCAGGTTTCTCCCTTTCACAAGGACACTATTGAATTAAGGGTCTGCTATATTGTAGAAGGACTCATCTTAACAAATGACATCTGCAATAGCCCTATTTCCAAATAAGGTCACATTCTGAGGAGTCAGAACTTCAACATATGACATTTTTGGGTGACATGCCTGGCCTGGAGAGAGGAGTGGGGATAATGGTTTGATGTGATCTAAGAAAGGTAATTAGCATACCAGCACATAACACACTTTTAGGTGAACTTAGCATTTTGTACATTTTTTCTAAGGGCCATGGCAAACCATTTATGAATGTTAAGCAGGGGAGTAGAAACGATCATATTTGTGGTTTTAAATAATTGCCCTGATTTCAGTGTGGGCGATGGATTAGTAGGTGGTGCAGCATCATATTGTATCCCTCCACTTTCCTTTTTGGCATCTCTTTAGTTCTCCCTGAAGATATCAGCTCTCCCTACCCCATGTTCATAAGGGCTATTTAGCTGGCCTTTGAGAGGTCCAGATCTCTTTCTTGTACAAAATGCTCTCTTGGGAAATATTCTATGTTTCTGAATCCATCTGTCATCCATTATGTATTTTTCTCCTTTAGACGTCAACAGACAGGAAAGTTTAAATTTGCACAGAGAATTCAATTTAGTCAAATGACTCTTGATCTTTTCAGATCATTGAGACTTTACATTAGCTTCAATTGAAAAAATTGCTAATAAAATGTTGAATAATTAATAAAAAGACAACTTGTACATGACTGTAAACTTTCTGTAAAATCAAGTATTCAAGTTTGGGCTTTTACAAAATGATGAGAACTTTTGTTGTTGTTGTTGTTGTTTGTTGATACAGGGTCTCACTCTGTCACCCAGGCTGTAGTGCAGAGTGTGATCTCAGATCACTGTAGCCTGGACTTCCCTGGCTCAAACAATTCTCCTGCTTCAGTCTCTAGAGAGACTGGGTCTACAGGTATGAACCATCACAACTGGACAATTTTTGTATGTTTTTTGTAGAGATGGGGTTTCACCATATTGCCCAGACTGGTCTCCTAGGCTCAAACAATCTGCCTACCTCAGCATCTCAAAGTACCGGGATTACATGCATGAGCCACTGTGCTTGGCTGATGAGAGCATTTTTTATGTTCATGTTGGGAATTGACTTGCATAAGCAAGAGCAATGTTGAGTCAACTTAAGTTGATTCTCCCAGAGCTCATTCTGGCTCTCCCATGTGAGCTGCAGGATTTCAGGTTTCAAACCTCACATCAACTGCAAGCCCTTCCTGGCCACTTTGTGCTGATAGGCAGAAAACTACTTTATGTGATCTAATCTTCTCATAGGATTATGTCTGAGGATAATGAAACTTTACTAAATGCCTGTGGGAATTTGAAGATAGCCTTTGTAATGAAGGTAATCTATTGTCATAGTGCATGATAGTGAAGCAGAGGAATATTGAAAGTGATTAACAGAGCAATTAAAAGATATAATGACGGGGCCTGTAAGTCTGAGATGCTGAGAAAAAGAAAGTCTTTCACTTAAAAATTGATCTTAAGCTTTAGCATGTGTTTCTGTGACCATCACTGGCAGAATAGCAAGGTTTATTCTATATGTTTTAGTGCTAAGGCAAAACTGTTTCTTCCATTATATTTATGAACAGTCAGATCTAGAACATACTTTAGAGATAGTTTGTGTAGGACCTTCTGTGTTAGGTAGGGTTCACACTGAGCTAATATAGCTAAAGCAGTTTGAACAAGATAGAAGTATGTTTGCTTCTCTCTCATGTAAGAATTCAGAAATAAGTAGTGCAGGGCTGATGGGTATTTCTGTTTAGTGATGTCCATCGGGATCCTGTGCTGGTGGCAGGCTCTGCCATCCTCATCACGGGGCTCTCATTCGTGGGTATAGGTGGTGGATCCAGTTATGGCCATTTCCCAGCTAGTGGGACAGGAGAGAGTCCAAAACAAGTGGCTTTGTCTTAAAGGAAATGACATAAAAATTAACAATATCATTCTTGCTAGCCCACAGCCACTCTTAGCTATGAGGAAGGCTGGAAAGATAGTCTCTAGCTGGGCATTCTTGTGCCGAACTGACATTTGAGGGTTTTGTTACTAAAAGAAGCACTGGGGCAATTAACTGTATCACACTGTCATTCTCTGAGGAAAAAATTAAGACCCAGAGAGGGTAAATGATTAGTCAGAAGTTGCACTGCTGTTGAAACTCTGATCTCCAGAATCTTAGAAGGAGACAAGCTTTACTAAGCAGCTGTGGGAACTGCCTCTTGTCCTGTTCCTTCCACATCACCAGTATTAAAAAGAACTGTGCCAAAGTTCAAGAGTTTGTCTTTGAAATGGCAAGTTTGTCAGTTGGCTTCCAGGGATTTCCACGAGTTAATTAACTTTAAGCCTTTGTCCAAAACCGCCCCCAAATCTAAGTTGCTTGTCAGATTAGCAAACTATTGGTAGGCTTCCCATGACTTGTTCTAGAATAGTTTTCTCCATTTTAATGTGCTGCTTTCAACCCCAAATTCATATCAACTCATATTTGCTTCTTTCAGAAATTTTCAAATTGAAAATCCAGCTTCCTGAGTAAACCTGTCACTGATTCCCCTTGTTACCATTTTCACATGTTGTCTTTCATTCTGAGATTATCACACAGTTTGCTGAGATACACAAAGTAGCACATAAGATGACATACAATGTGACCATTCTATTTCTATTAAGAAAAATCCTTAATTTCTATTTGTACCAGTATCTTCCTCAGCATTTTATCGAGAGGAAAATGGTTCAGCAAACTGAAAAGGCAAGTAGTTTTTCTAAGTGTGGAAACAAAGAATTAGATTTCATTCATTCATTTTTTTAAACATGTTTTAAAAGTAATAGTTTTCAGAAGACCTAATTGATCCTTGCTTTAATTTTAGAATTATATCGCCTTTGGGAGTTCTTGACCAAACTTAAAAAATCTGTGAGCAGTGGCACTTCAAGCTTTCTGGGGCCTTTTCAGGTAATACAGTCTCAGTGTTCTGCTTCCTCTTGATCAGTCCAGGGCAACATTGCTTCTTCTTTTCAACGTAGCAGGGTTTTAGTTCCAAAGAGTATATCTGTCTCACTTACGTACTGGTGAAGCCCTGGGGTTGTATTTTTCTGAGATGAAGATAGTTTAATACAATCCCCTTACACAACTATTCTAGATGTGTTTGTGGCTAAGCATTAAGTATTTAATAAAGCCTTCGGGAAAGTATGTGTTTGTTAGTAGAGCATTTATTTTCTTTAAACATAGGAAAGGTAATCTTTCTCTTAAGTTTCTTAAAAATACTTAAATACACTCGTAGCCTGTTAAGTCTAAGAATAATGTATAATGGGGAGGTGGGGACGGTGGGATTCACAATAATACTCGGGCTATTCCTTCCACAAATTCAAACATTGGACATTTTAGTTGTTTATCTCTTTTTAGGATAATGTTGTCTTGTATATCTGCCCCTCTTCTGGAACTTTAATTTTCTACCCTTTCTTCTCTCATCTGTACACTTCTATTAATACTCCCGTCTTCAGACCTAGACTTATCATGTTGGTTGCCCTCTATTTCAATAAGAATCACATAGAAATCCAGGGGGTGTCAGGCAGCTGGCAAAATAGAAAGGCTCTCCTAGCTGAGTTTACCCAGGACCTGTATCCAAACTCTGCCCATGTTTTTAACTTCTCATTCATAGACTCTCCTGTTTGCTATGACCCCTCTCATGCTATGAACTGAGTTTTGACCTCTTGTAGGTCTTTGACTATTAGCATTAATGCATATGCTTCCACTGCTAATGGCTCACAGGGGTCTCCTTCCCAAGTCTGACACAGTTCTATGCACTCCCCATCCTTAGTGTGGCCTCGGTTATCCTAATAACCTTATGTCCATGACCAATATAACTTCCTCTTTTGAAGGTTATGACCAAGAGCTATGCTATATCAGGAATGTATACAGTTCAGATAATGTATAATACTGTTGTTTGTTTCAATTAAAATTACAAAAAATTAAGTCAGTATAGTTAATTATTTGCATGATATTTATTATGCTAAGATTTATTGGGCTCTGAATTACATTTTAATAGTAAACTATCCATTTAAATGAAAATAGTAAGATTTTCATATAGTGAAGCTAAGTACGTTACTTGGGAAAGTGGTTCAGAGACGGTGGAACCAAAGTCTATATATATCTTAAGGCTTCTTTTCTCCTGATCAATTTCTTCTTCCTTGAATCCCAAGGTATTACTTAAGGAGAGTTTCTGCCCAGACTCAAATCTTTACTTTGAAAACTCCATAAGACAAGACAAAAATCCATTATGCATCTGTTCTAAATTTCCAAAAGCTGGGGTGGGCAAACAAGTTAGTTGAGGTTTAGAACATCTAGATTTCAACTGTGCTCAGTTTATTTTTCCAAGAAATAGAGAATGGTCACCATAGGGAAACTCATTCAGATCATTAGAAGGCTAAGGTGGCAGCCGATAGCAAAGAAGATAAAGGAAGCTACTCCTTGCTTATTGGAATAGCTTTTTTAAAAAATCTAATTTTAAAAATAGTATTTCTCTTTTTATTATATTCCAATTACAGAAAAATGGAAAACAAAAAAAAGAAAAATGCCAGCCAGTGACCACTACTGTCATGGGGGACTTTCAGCCTTAAGAAGTAATTAAAGAGGAGGTGACAGTCACAGGGAAAAAAGATGCAACCCAAAGTGGCAGGGCACAAAAATAGCAACATTTCCACAACATTATAATATTATCACTTAATCAGATTCTTTCCTAAAATCAGCCTTTGAGGAAAGTGTGGTGTGGCTGAGTGAAGACATAATTTTGGTTGCTAAACAGAGTGTGGGATTAGGGGTTTTTGTTTGTTTGTTTTGAGACAGTCTCTATTGCCCAAACTGGAGCACAATGGCACCATCACAGCTCACTGTAACCTCAGCCTTCCTGGTCGCAAGCAAGTCTCCTGAGTGGCTGGGACTACAGATGTGTGACACCATACCCAGCTATTTTATAAAATGTTTTGGCCATGTTGACAAGGCTTGTCTCAGACTCGTGGGCTCAAGGTATCTGCCTGTCTTGGCCTCCCAAAGTGTGGGATTACAGTCGTGAACCACTGTGGCTGCTGGATTATGGGTTTTTATGGAGAGAACCATGAGGGCACCAAAGAAAAGGAGCCCAGAGGCTGGAAACAGGGAAAACAAACTCCCTCTACTTAGACATGTTGCTTATTTCAGCCTTGCCCATTCTCCTGTGACTTGTTTCAAGTCTGTTCTCATATTTCCTTCTCTTTCCAGTACTCTCCTCTCAACTCTCCCACACCCCTGGCTCTCACCAGAATAATAATAGTAATAACAACAATAGCAATACCAAAAGCAGCTAACATTTAGACAGCACATTACAGCTTACAAATGCTTTCATATATGTCATCTCATTTAATATTTGTATTCGCATTTATTCTTTTAACCAAAATTTAATGATCACTGGCTAATTTTTAAGTGAACAGAACAAGCCTAGCGAATTAAAGTAGTATAGAACAAGCCTAGTGAATTAGGTATTAATAGTCTTCCTTCTACAAATGAGGAAACAGTGTTTAGGAAGCTCAGGAAACTTTCCCAAGAGGACACAACTTTTATTTGAATCCAGTATTCAGCTCCAGGACTGCATATTCTAAGTAACATTTTTTTCTTTTTCATGGTTTCTTGAATAGTGAGCTAAAGGCTCAGAGAACTGAGTGTGTTTCTGTGACCAGAATCCTTAGTACTCTATAATAATAATTTGTTCCTAATGGAATTTTAAGCCCTGGAGTTTGTTTGGACCTAATTTTTATTGGATACCATTTCCTCAATTCTTTCATATAAATATCTTACACTGAGAGACAAACACTGAAGGATTTCATTCATTGAGACATAATATTTTGCTGTATAAAATCCAAGGGGCTTTTCTAAGATTCATGGAAAAATAGTAGATATCCTGTACTAACTAGCACACCTTAATTCTTTACTGTTTATCTTTTGACATACTAAATCTAAATGTCATTAGAATAAGACTTTTGTATGTTTCCTTCAGGACTGTATTCCAAGCATCTAGCTAGTGCCTGATCCATAATATACATTTGACATATGTTTAATTCTTGAGTGAATTAAAGCGCATTGTTGGAGTATATGTGAAGTTGAACTGGAAGTGTTTTATATATCATTCATTCAGCAAATTTAGTACCTGGCCAGGCACTGTGCTAGAGACTGAGGATAAAATGTAGATTATGTCCTCCTGAAATAATTTTGTAAGTCAAGACTTATAAATTGAAAGTTATGGAAATCCAGTGAACTTTAAAAATCAAAACAAAAAATGAAATGCAGCAGCTCAGATAACTCGAAAGTTCCAGGTAGAAATGTGGCTTCAGGCATGGCTTACCTGGGGGGCTCATGTGCTATAGGAGGCATCTGCTTCCTTTATACATCTCTGTTCTGCTTTCCTTTGTGTTGCCTTTATTTTTCGGCAGGCTACTCTTAAGGGGAAGCAACACAGTTATCTCCCTGGCATACTTTTAGCTAATATTTGCTGCTTCTTTCTAGAGTTGTTCTAATATACAGGTGAGAGGTGATAATGATTTGAATTAGGGTAGTTCAATGGCAATGATAAGAAGTGAACTCATTTGAGCAATGTTTACAAAGTAGAACTGATTTAATCTGGAGGAAGAGGGAGAAGAAAGAGTCAAGGATTACTTCCAATTTTTTGAGTAGGGGAATGAGTGAATATTCACACCATTTACTGGTACTAAGTGCACTGAAGTTGGGATAAATATTTTGAAAAAGGTAAGGTTAGTTTTGGATGTGTTGAGTTTGAGGTTTTCATAATGTTTAAAAAGGTGTAGGCATTTTGATCTAAAAACTATGAAAGAAATCTAGCTGGAGACGTATAGTCAGAGGCCTTTAGTGTGAAGATGATAGTTGATTCCATGTGAGTAGATGAGATTACGTAGGAAGAGTTCGTAAAGTCTGAACATAAAAGACCTTACCACAGAACCTTGAAGAACACTTATGAATAAGGGATGGGTAAAAGAGGAGAAGTTCACAAAGAATAATTACCAGAAACTTAGAATGAGGTGTTATGGGAGTTATGGGAGAAAGTATTGAGAAGAGCAGCAATACCAATATTATCAAATGTAGTTGAGAATTTAAGAATGACAAGGGCTCAGATATATTGGAAATGGGGTGGAGGCCACTTGTGATCTTATCAGGACCACTTCAGTTGAATAGTGGGGGTGGAAACCAGATGGCAGTGGTTAGAGGTGTAGTCAGAATTGAGGAAACAAGTAGAAAACTTCCAGCAGATTTTTCTATAAAAGAGAGGCAAAAAACCGGGGTAATAATAGGTATGGCACATGGGATTGAGGAGGGACTTTTGCTTTTAATTGGGAGAGGCTGAAGCATATTGGAAGCTGTCTTTTCCAGCTTTTAGAGGACATTCACATTCCTTGGCTCATGGTCCCTTTTCTTCATCTTCAAAGCCACCATCATTGCCTCTCCTCTGCTTCCTTCTTTTACTTTTAAAGACCTTTGTAATAATATTGGATCCACCTGGATATACCAAAATAATTTCCCTATTTTAAAGTCAGCTGATTCACAACCTTAATTCCCTTTGCCATGTAAATCAATATATTTGTAAGTTCCCATGATTAGAATGTGGACCTCTTTGGGAGGCCATTTTTATGACAGCCATAGCAGATCATATTAACTGATGAATTTCAGGAATCTGACACAGAACAGAAAAAGGTATTGGAGATGTTTAAGAAAAAGCTGAAACTAAGAAGGAGTTTTATACATAAGCAACAGAAAACTTATTTATATGTGACTTAAAGTTGAAATGCTTTTATTTTGTTTTTATAAGTTCTGCATATCTCATTAATACTACCCAGATGCCTATAACCTTATGCTTTAGGTCAAAAACTTCATAAGCATCAAGTTTGATTAAAAGTCCATTTGATAGCCTGTGTGGTTAGAAAACCAAATAAATGCATTACATATGATTAAATGTAAGCCTAAACTGAATTTAGAAGTGCATCTTAACATGAAAAATGTAATCAGGAAACACAGAAAAGCAATAATTATTGATTTATATGTAAAAATGAATAATTTCATCAGTGGAGAAAACTTCAGAAGAAAATAGAATAACGGATGGAAAAATACCTTAATAACCAAAATTATTCTTACATAATTTTTGTTTTTCAAGAATAATTCCTTGATTAATCATGTAACTATGATCATATGGGATAGATTGAAGAATTATTTACAAGAGGTACTCTTGTGTTGAAAATAAAAACATCTCCATCTGGCTATCGCTAAAGAGAAATATAATCTAGTATTCTGTCAGATACAGGATATCAATGTTGCTTTTCAACATATATAGAAATATCACTGTTGTTCCATGTTAGTTTTCCTGGTATTTCTGGTGAACAAAGGTACCACTGATTCTCATCTGTCTTCCACAGTAAACACTCATGATAAATGATGGCATTCATGTATGCAATACACATGAATGAAATTTAAGCTCAATTCCCTGAGCAGTATTTCTGATGCTATCTTTTTCTCTCTCACTCAAGATCATATAGCTGATAGTTTGAGAATTAAATTCATGTTATTATAGATGTAATACAAGGGCCTGCTAGCTTCTTAGATTCAGCCTCCTTTCAATACCCAAATAATTATCACCTGGGTTTTTATCATATGGGAAGTCACACAGTGCAGACAATTCCTGGGAATCCACAAGTCCTGGCAAGCCATGGTTAGAAATTACCTTCCCCTGGCTGTGGTTTTGCCCAGCTTCTCTACCATTTTTCCCACCCCTGCTATCTCATAACTACTCTTCATGTAGTGCAGATATCTGTGCTCTTCCTCACTATAAAACTAGACATCACTTTTCTCTCTCCAAAACACAGCCAACAGGCTTTATCCTTCAAAAGACTTCACTCAAGAAAGTGAACTATAATATAAGCTACCCTCAGGCAGGGGTCTTTATTTTGTCATAGACAAATCTCAAGCACCTAGAATATTGCTTGGTACATAGTACAAGTTTATTAAAAACCTGTTGAATAAATGGAAAGTTTATGGAAACATAAGGTAATTACAATGCAGAAAAGTAGGAAATCTTACTCCTAAAATCTATTAGTCGTTCCTCAGCCCTCAACCAAATTCCTAGGACTTAATTCACTTTTCTTGCTGAAAAAACCTTATTTTAACTTTATTCTTGCTGTTCAAGAGAAACCAAAATGGTTAACCCCACGATAATATTTCAGAAATGCTGCCGTTACCACAGAAAATAGCCTTTTACATTGCTTTTTGTAGTTAGGTTTCTTTTATTCCAAATTCAGTGTTTCAAAACAGAATCTATTACCTTTGCGTAAGCAAAGGCTCATGAAAATGTTTACTCTAAAAGCCAAACTCCTTCTATCCCAAAGCTGAGAGAAAATTTATTTTTAGCAACACAAAATATCAATAAAACTTTGATGTTCCAGGTGGCTTTTTTCTTAAATATTTCAAAGAATCCAGATCAATATACCCCCTTTTCCTCCTTGCACATACACGGCAATCTGAAAGTGGTAAAAGTGGTAAGCATTTTCCAATCGTTGATAAATCTGGCATTGGGAGAAGGCAAGGAAAAATTTGTCTTGGTTTTTAGACTCATAGGGATCATCCTTCCTCTCGTTGTACACATGTAAAGGTGACTTTGAATCTCCTCTAATTCTTTTTTTTTTTTTCAAAATAAGTCATATGCAAACTGCCCTGTGATAATTATTATTAGTAACATGTTTCTAGTGACCTTTCCCTGTACCAGTATGTTGTAATAATTCAGCTGAAAGCACAAAGCAATAATTAAACCTAAAGGTCTTCATTCTCCTAGCTTTGTTTTCAAATTTGCAATGGTATGAAAGAAGTCTTTTCTAAATGTACAATTTACAGATTTGGAAAATAAAGATGTATGTGTATAATTAAAGCAATGACAACTTTATATCACAAATGTAGAAAATATTGACAATATAGCATGGTAGTCAAGAGGACAGGTAGCACTTCAAACTACCTAAAATCCCCGGAGACTCCATGACAATAAAACATAGTGACTAAGTACACACATCTTGGAATCAGAAAGACCTGGGTTTGAATCCAACATTTACCTCTAATTACTGTGTCCTTGAATAAGTTATATGACCTCTCTGAGTCAGCTTCCTTACCTGTAAATAGGCACATTATTGCAGGTCTTAGAGGGTTATTGTACTCAGATATACAATAGTGCCTCTAAAAAATCAAAGTCCCAATTTCCCTTGGGCCTGTAATGCCACCTCTCCTGTTCTCCACAGCCACCATTTTATACCTTTTCATGTTCCTAAAATCTGTGCCTATATCCTACGTCCAATGCTACTGAGAAAAAAAAAAAGCCACTCTAAGTAGGGTGACCATATAATTTGTCCTCTAGATGGAGATAGCTTTGAGAGTCAAAGGGGATGCTCTTATAATTTTATACCAAGACAATGAGTATTGACCAAGATTGTTCCAGACAAGCTAGGGCACATAATTATTTTAATCACTAAGAAATTCCCTCGATTTCCGATCACCATGCTAAAATAATCTGACCTATATCTGTGCTCATCCTTTTCTCCTCACCTCTCATGAGTGTGAAAAAGGTGCCACCTCTCTGTCACTGAAAATCCCTTTTCTTATACTCTGGACCCATGCCTTCTCACCTTCCCAACGTTTCTGCTTTGCTCTATTATTCCTTCTCTCCTTCCTCTCCAACATCTCTCCAACCTTCCCTCTCTTTCTCACTCTCTCTCTCTCTTTCTCCTGGCTTCTTTCCATCAGAGCTATTCTCCCCTAGAGTCTGATCTTCCCCAGAGCTTCCAAACGAAAGGTGGTCCTGCTGACACCTTGATTTTAGCCAGTGGGACCTTTGTTAGACCCCTGATCTATATAAAGGTGAAATAATACATTGTGTTGTTTTAAGCCTTTCAGTTTGTGATAATTTGTTAGAGCAGCAATGGAAAATTAATATACAGGTTTTGATAGACTTACAACCTATGCAACTTACGACCATTTGACTTTACGACCACAATCACTAGCCACAACTGCTCTGCTGTAGATTTTTGGAAACACTACAACATTTTGATGTGTATCAAGAATATCGCTACCGCCTGGGAGGCTGTGATGACAAAGTGCATGAATGGCATCTGGAAAAATTGTGTTAAGTGCTATGTTAATGATTTTGATGGATTTGACAGTGAACATGAACTTGAAACGATTCGGGAAAAAATAGTAAAACTCACTAAAGACCTTTCTTTGGAGTGTGAAATGGAAGATGTCGAAGAGTTGCTAGACAAAGAATCTGGAGAACTTACAAATGAAGAGCTAATTGAACTGGAAGAAGAAAGAGTGGTGGAAGAAGAAAGAAGAGAAGCAGAGAAAGAAGAGGAGGAGCCAGAAAGAAAGTTCGCCACTAAGGGATTATCAGATGGTTTATCTTTACTGAATAAACTTCTTATACATTTCAAAGCAATGGACCCAAACATCGAACGATTTGCAAGGATTGAACGGATGGCGCACGATGTGTTTCGTCCGTATCGTGAAATTTATGAAGAAAAAAAGAAACATGCAATTCAGACAAAGCTCACCATGTTTATGAAAAAACCAACTCCGGTAACCCCAACTGCTGCCTCAGATGATGACATCAACGATCCTCAGCCAAGCACCAGTGGCCAATAAAATGTTTCGTACATGTTTATATCTTTTGATATGTTTTGCAATTGGGAAAATATTTCCTATGGTATTTTTTACACCTGTATTTTGTATTTTTGTATGCACCTGTATTTTGTAATTTTGTATGTTTTGCAAATATTAAACCAGTTGTACTGGTAATGCAGTGTTTTACTTAAACCTGACGAATGTAAAAATCAGAAACAAAATGGTGTAGAGATGATACAAATGGCATAAAATGAACAAAGAAAATTATGATATATAACAATAATGAAAGAAAATTATGATAAAATATGACTTAAAGATTTTTATAACATCATTTCACAGTACTGTACATATAGCCTACTCAACTTACGACCAAATCATATTACGACCAGTCTGTCAGAACCAATCGTGATCGTAAGTCGAGCACTGGCTGTACCTGCTATTTGCAACATTATGCTGTTAATTTTTTGATGCCTCATGTTTCTCTTTGCACCTTTTCTGCTTCTTTAGTGACGTTTCCCCACAGGAGGCATGGATAAGTCTGAGTGGCTTACAGATGTAGTCATGGTAGTACACCTGAAACTTTTAGCCTATTTAATATAAGCTAGGGCACTTTTCTTGACACTAGCTTTCCTCTATTCATGCCCTTAACTCATAATAGACATCCTCAGAAAGACCACATTATTTGTAAGCATAGTGCAGTGGTGTGAACTGAGGAGAAATAAGCAACCATGCTTATAGCAAAAGTTGGCATTTTTATTCCTTAGGGAATGTTTCTGGAGTCAAAAATTTAAATTTAGTTAAAATTTTACTATCTCATTGTCATCCCTTTAAAAGGCTTATGTGATCTTTTGCTACCTATTGTCTACAGCAATGAATATGAATCGGAGGGTGAGTTTGGTTTTTAAAAATTTTATTTTTAAAATAAACATATAGTGAAATTGACTTTTTCTGGTGTACATACCTATGAACTCTAACACATATATGTTTACTTCTAAAAGTTTTATAATTTTACATTTAGATGTATAATCCATTTTGTGTTAATTAAAACATAATGTATGAGATTTAGGTATTTTTTTTTCTTACAGATATGTAATTGTTCCAATGCCATTTGCTTAAAGACTATTTTTCCCCATTGACTTGTCTTTACATCTTTGTTAAAAATCAATTGGTCATAGTTGTGTGGGTCTATTTTTGCAGTCTTCATTTATTTTCCTTGATGTGTTTCTCTCTTTGCCAATGACACACTGTCTTGATGACTGTAGCTTTGTAAGAAGTTTTAAAAACAGGCAATGTGAGTCCTGTAACTTTATTCTTCACCTTTAAAATTGTTGGGGTGATTCTAATTCCTTTGCTTTTCTATATAAATTATAGAATCACATTGGTTTGTATCAATAAAATCTCTCATGGGATTTTGATTTAAATACCATCATATGAGTAGATCAATTTGGGAGAAGTGACATTTTTAGTACATTGAATTTTCCAATCAATGAACATAGTATATCTCTCAATTTTAAAGTCTTATTTGCTTTCTTTTGTCAGCATTTGTAATTTTTGCCCTACAGACCCTGTACGTCTTTTGTTAAACTTACACATAACTTTTTTTAGTTAATGTAAATGGTATTTTTTAAAAGTTGCTTTTCATTATTCATCACTAGTATATAGAAATGTGATTTATATTTGTACACTGACCTTGTATACTGCAACTTTGTTAAAGACACAGTTCTGGGAGGTTTTATTTTCTACATAGACAATGTCATCTGCAAATAGGAAAAGTATTCTTTCTTTCCAATCTGTATGCATCTTGTTTCTTTTTTGTACCCTATTTCACTCACTATGACTTCCAGTGCTATGTTGCATAGGAGTGGTAAGAGTTGTACCCTTGCCTTGGTCTCATTGTTAGGAGGAAAGCATTCAGCCCTTCACAATTAAATATGATGTTAGTAGTGTTACATTGAGAAAGTTTCCTTCTATATTTAGTTTTCTGAGATTTTTAGATCATAAATTGAATTTTGTCAAATGCTTTCTTCTGCATTAATTGATTGAGTTTGTGATCTTCTGTAGAATTTGTAGTTTTCTTATATATGGTGAATTATTCGGTTGGTGCAAAATTAATTGCCATTTTTACCATTACTTTTAATGGCAAATTTTCACTAACCCAATATATTGACTATGTTCATGAGCAATATTGTGTTGGTGATTTTCTTTTCTTCTGTTATCCTCGTCTGATTTTGGTATTAGAGTAAGACATTTGGAATGTTTTTAACTACAAAATTAATTCCCTTAATATTTATGAGGCTCTTCCAATTTTCTGTTTCATCTTGAATCAGTTTAAGTAGTATGTGGATTTCAAGCAATTGGTCTATTTCATCTGTATTGTAAAATGTATGTGCATTGAGTATTTCATAGTATTTCCTAACTTTTGAAAAACTATTTCCATGGTCTGTTATGATATCTCTTCTTTTGTTTCTATTTTCAGGCTTTGCAGTGTTATTTGGACCAGACCCATGTATATAATCATTCAGTAGCCAGTCTAAGACCTAAGGAATGATTTAACTTTTAGTTTAGTTTTCAGAGTCTTTGGTATGCTGATTAGGGCAGATGCATGCAGGTATGGTTTGGAGATGAGCCTAGGAGTTCAGAACCAACTTTATTGGGTTGCTTTTCTTGGCTTCTCTCCATGAATATCTCCATTACTTTCTAGTTCCCTGAAGTTCCCCTTTTCAGTCTCGCTTCCAGAAAGCTGGACTTTTATTTACTGTGTTCTGCCTGGCATTTCTTATGACTCTTTACCAGTGCTGTGGCTAAGCAGTAGAATGACAGAGAAGGTAGAAAACAATGGGGCTTACCCCACCCTCTTAGGTTTTGGGATCTGAGCTCCTGCAAGTGGAGAGAAAGTTTCTTATTCTTCAGAATTTTAGATAATTGCAGCATCCCCTGCATTGGCCACCCCTCTAGCCTAGAGCTCTTTCTGTTTTCACTGATGGCTACTTCCGGCTTTTAGGCTGCTTACAGTTTAGGCCAGAGGACATCAGTGGAATATATGATGCACGCACTAGTGGTTAGTGGTTCTTTAAATCTGGTCTTTGTTACTCATTTGCCTGCTGCTGTTTACTTTTCAGAGTCTCCGAATGTCTACTTCATGCATTCTATATAGGTTTCTTAAATTACATTCAGTGAGAGAAACAAGGTAGAATTTGCTTACTCCGTCTTATTCCAAACAAGAATTGAATAGGATTTTTTTATTAGATTGGAAAGTGATGTGCTTTGAACTAAGGAACTTCTGTGATAAATTTCATGGACAACACTGAGTATCCTGGTGGAATGGTGATGGCAAGGGGATTAATACTTTGGAGATTAAAATTAACTTCTTTGTAGCCTTACCCAGGGCTGCCTTAGCTCCAAAACTCATTATCCCCTGCCCCTTTCTAGCCTGCTTGAAAACCTCATATTAAAGAGTTAAACAATTGTCAACTCAGGGACACAATTTGCCATAACCTTCAGTGGCACAGGGCTTTAACTGAGTATCTGCAAATAGAATTCTATCTCCATTGGCTCATTTTTCCAGTCAGCTGTCTACTGACAGTTTAATCTGTCAACATTTGCTAATTTCATCATTATTTCATGTGACATCTGTAGTAAACTTAAAGACCATTGCATATAATATTTATTGAATGAAGCATAAAATTCTTATATTTTATAGCTTCACTTAAAGTTATTTAAAATTATTTTTAGGCTCTATAGCTAACCAATTCAGTCTGTTGAAATGGCAAGAGTTTAGTCCTTCCCTAAAGTACACAAAAAGATGATTACATGTAATTTGGTGGAATACTCCTTGCATTTGTGTTGCCAGTTAATCCTCCTATAAGCCGTTTAGTTGTTCACACACTGCAAAATATGTGGATTAGGGTGAGGCAAAGACTGTGTGGGAATTTATAAAGATCAGGAACACTAGTTTGCCCTATTAAATCCAATTTTCTCTTCTTTATGACCAGCTTAGCATCAGAATATTGTCCCTGAAATGAACATTAGAGGCAATTAACCTAACTTATAAAAAAAGAAAAGCAAATATAGTTAAGTGACTTGCTTCAGATTATACAGCTGGCAGGTGATAACACTAGGCTTAGGGTATAGATTTTCTGACTTCCAGCCTATTGGACCATATTTACAAAGCAATTCTATAAACTCATCATTAGCTGGAAGGGTGTTCAGGATGTTAGGAGCCACCAATCGTAATAGGTACACAGGAAGTTTACATCCCTTTAAAGCCTGCACCATGGTCTTATTTCCTATTTGGAGTGGTTAAACTTTCACATGCTCACATGCATGTTCAGCTTGAAGGTTAGGAGAGGGTTAAAGGTCAGAAGCATGCACTGTGATCACTTAGATCACAAGTTTCACCTTGGTATATACTCAGTTGAATCATCCACAACAGCAGTAACAAAGGCAAACATTCTTTGAGAGCATATGTGTGGCAGGTACCAGACTGGTCACTGGTGATAGAAAGGGTAGCCCAGGTTTGGTCTCTGACCTCAGTGAGCTCACCGTGTAGTTAGTGATAGTTGGTTTGTGTCTGCAGAAATGTTCTCTGAGCTAAAGAATACATAATTAGAGGGCAGCTGTTTTTTTTCCTTTCTCCCTTTCTCTAATTTTGTATTCATTCCTCTTTCTAAATGTGGGATGTGCACTCAAGAGCTACTTTAATCTTATTAGCCTTTTTGGAAGTCCTGAGGCATCTGTGGGTGAACAAGAACCAGCGGTGTAAGCAGACAGATTTCCTAACACTGATTCATTAGGAGGGTAGCCACACTGTTTTCTGGTTTCCTCAACACCTCTGACAGCCTGAGGTCTTGGAGTGCTCCTAAAATCTCCAGGCTCTTGTTTTCATCTCTGTTAGCATGTAAAGATAAAGGGTGTGGGGGTGTTTCTAGACCCCACTCATTCCTGGTTCTGCCTTCTTATGATCTGCTCTGCTCTTGAGTGTCTGGGCTACATCCTCTGCTACATTTGCCCTGGCTTGGGTTGTATTCTCTGACTCACAGCTTCCTATCAGCACTGATATTTTGATTGGGCTCATCCTGTTGCACAGAATAAAGTTTCAGAAAGCACGTATATTACTTCTAAATAAATGCTAAACAATAAATTAAAAAAAGAAAATGGAGAAATGTGTTACAGTGTAGTTTTCGGAAAAAAGACATGGGGCAAGTAAGGGAATGGTTCATGGTAGTAACTGTCGTTTTTGCTCTGTCTTCTTACCTTAATTCTGCTAAGTTATCATATCAAATATTTTCAAAAGTGATGTTAGCTAATGAGGGCAGAGGAACAGGGTGGAGCCTAGGAATTTTATTTACCTCAATGACTTGGTACCTCTTGCCTCTGGCCTCCTTGGTATTTCAAGTCTTCAAGGCTTTAAAACAATATTTAAGAGAACATGGCAACTGTGTTCAGATAATATGTAGCAGTATTTTTAATTGAAGCAATATATTTGATAACTGTTTTAATTAAAAGCCAATTAAAAGAGGAACCAAATACATGGCTTCTGCAATCTAGGTTAGGTATCTTTAAGAGTTACCAGTCTATGTAGATTTTTGCTAAGATTAGAAGCCAAACATGTTTGCCTGGAGGCCTTCAGGCTGGCTCTCCACTCTTTAAGGGGAATCTAAGTGAACACAGGCTGCGAATTCAGATCAGAGGGCTCTGAGATGGCCCTGTCAAGAAATTTTAGCAAAGATAGATTAAAACAAAGATTAGGCTTCTACTGGAATTACAGATCAAGGATCTGGAAATTTTTACAGCATCTTAGACTAGAGAGGATTCCGTGAGGTATTTCTGGGCCCATGGCTGTTCTGTGCAGTCTCTGAACCAGTCCATACCCACTGTCTTATGTACACAATTATTAGGATAGAGGAGTAGTGAATAATCTGAGGGTATCCAAATGGCATGTGACAAAATCATAACAATTTAAAAAATATCTACTGCCAAAAATTGTTGCTAACATTTATTAACTGCTGTATTTGTGTGATCTTATTCAATCATTATAATACCCTTTAAGGGGTGGATACTATTATTTCCCTAATTTTTAGATGAGGAAACTAAAAAATGTCAATGACTTGATGTCTTGTAGATAGAAAATGGAATTTTTCTTTATGTCATATTCAGACTGTTTGAATGGCTCAAAATAAAATGGAGGCCACTGCTGCTTAAATGTCTTGTTTTGATTATGGTAACAATATGCAATAAAGTTTTAGATCTGCAAGACTCCCTTTGATTTTACGGTGGGAAATCAAAAAACCTGCAATACTCATTTGCCAAAGATCATGCAAGTAGTAAATGGCAGAGCTGAGAGTAAAACTCATGATTTTTGACAAACAAAGCAAAGTCCTTTTCACTAACTTCTTGATGGTAGAATTCAGGTTATGAAAGTGGTTGGAAGCCTGCAATTACACAGTAACCAGGAATCTGCTACCATCTAGTGGGTCAACTGAGTAATTTACATCTTCAAAATCAGTTTCAGATATTACGTATAGAGCAGCATAAACACACACACACACCACTTCACACCCACACACAGGCAAAGAAAGATAATACTGTTGTCAAAGAATATGAAGTGAATAGGAATTGTGAAGGTCCTCTAGTCTATTGCCAACATTTTACAGATGGGAGCCTTTGAGTGTGAAGAATTGACTGACTTCTCCAAAGTCACACAGTAAATATAATGGCGGCAAAACTGGGAGTAAAACTCCAGTCTCTTCGCTTTTGGTTCAGTGTTCTTTTCCTATGCTACTCTATAAATAGGAAAGAAAATGTTCTTTCAATGAACAGAATCCAAAATCAAAGTATTTGCCTGAAGTATTTTGAGTCTTTCAGCACAAATATCACTCAGCTTTCTATTTCGGCAGTCAAGTCTCAGTTATATTAGTGGAAAGGAAGCTTGTAGGTAGTAGGAATATATATCTATATATCCATATTTATGTACATTTATGTTTCTATTCCTGTACTTATAACTATACATATACTTATATACCTACACTCAGAGTGCTCCTAAAGTTGCTAGGTTCTAATTTACATTCCTGTTAGCATCTAAGGATAAAGGATATAGGATGCTTATTGATGCTTTATTCTTAGATACTAACAGGGATGAAAACAAGAACCTAGCGACTTTAGGAGCACTCTAAGACCTGAGGCTGCCAGGGGTGTTGAGGAAACCAGAAGAGAGTATAGCTATCCCCTTACTGAGTCGACATTAGGAAATCTTTCTGCTTATATTGCTCATTCTTATTCACTGAAATACCCCTCATGATCTCCAAAAAGGCTGATAAAAGTTGTTCTTAATCTATTTATCTATTTATCTTAGGCTAATACTAGAATAAATTTCCATTTCTTAGGCACATAATAACTTGTGATAGACTAGAAGTAGGCTGGATGGCAGTAGACTACTGTTCAGCATTTAAAAAATAGTTAATAAAAAAAGATGAGTAGATTGTAAATAATGAAGTATGTATTGTATAAAGTATACTTTACACCATTATTGTCAGAGCAGTAAAGGAGTTTCGTAATGAATTTTTTAAAACCTGATTTCAAAAATATATTTTTATTTCTACTTTTGATAAATTTATTTTGCACATCAAATAGCATGCAAAACCTACTATAATACACTTTAAAATATTCTTAAAAACTGGTTTGTTGTATCTATACATGAATAGACCATTACTTAAAATGGTGGGTCTTTCTTTGTCATATTTGTTACTTTCTTTCTTAAAACAATGTATCTTGGGAAGTAAAAACTGTTTGCTGTGTTCTTTTGAAAGACAGTAGGGGAACTGAGGCAGAGACAAACCTGGACTCCTCTCAGGAAAAAGTCTTTTTTTTTTCTTGGATGATTTCTAAAATGTCCAATATGGAGATTTTAGAGGATTTCTTGTTTTTTCAGCCCTTTTCCAAGACATTCTCATAGGTGGAAGCCACCATCAAGCATCTTGCCATCTTTGCTGTACTCATTTGTTACCATCGTCAATATTGCAGGATTGTAAACACAGTGAAAAGTTTCAATATGCTTTTAGTAATTTTAAAATGACAATGAGAGAAATAAAGCAAAAGAAAGGAAGGAATGAAGGAAGGAAAGAGAAGAAAACAAAGTCAGCAAGCAAGTAGAAAGACAAGCATTAAAGCTTTGAAGCCCAAACAAAATACAACGAAGAAATCTGGTTGCCTGTTTGGATACATAGGTAGAAAAATGTCTTTCTGACGGAAGCAAGAAAAATTTCCTCCTTTACAACTTTGGCCATCATTTAGAGAAGCTGCTTTTCTTTGATGACTATGCCCAATAGACAAAGATAGAGTGGGATCTATTTGAGTTCACAGACTTTGAGTTTAGATTGCCTAGCTTTGGATCTTAGCTCCACCATCATTTATTAATGATTTATTAATGATGATGGAGCTGAGAGCCACCACTATTATTTAACCTGTAGCCAATCATTTAATCTCTGTACATGTTACTTTCCTAATATAAAACCGGTATAATTATCATAGCTATCTCACAATTTATTTCTGTGTGTGTGAATATGACATACTGCAGTTAAAGTGTTTAGAACAATGTTTGGCACACAGTAAACAATTTTAAGTTATTAGAATAACTATGAATGGTTTGTAATTAGAGATTTTTTTCTCTTAATTTTTTAAAGGTTTTGTGCATACATAGTAGGTGTATATGTTTATGGTATATATGAGATGTTTTGATACAGGCATGCAATGTGAAATCATCATATCATGAAGAATGGAGTGTCCAACACCTCAAGCATTTCTCCTTTGTGTTACAAACATCTAATTACACTCCTAGTTATTTTGAAATGCACAATGAAGTTATTATTGACTATAGTCACCCTGTTCTGCTATCAAATAGCAAAGCTTATTATTTCTGTTATTTTTTGTACTCAGAAACCACTCCCGGCCCCCTGCCAGCCCACCACTACTATTCCCAGCCTCTGGCAAACAATCCTTCTATTCTCTATATCCATAAGTTCCAGTGTTTTTATTTTTAGACCCTGCAAATAAGTGACAACATGCAGTGTTTGTCTTTCTGCTCTGACATTTCATTTAAACAAAATGATCTCCAGCTATATCCATGTTGTTGCAAATGACAAAATATCATCCTTTTTATGGCTGAATACTACTCCACTGTGTATATGTACTACATTTTCTTTTTTAAAAAAATTTTATTTTATTTTACTTTAGGTTCCAGGATACATGTGCAGAATGTGCAGGTTTGTTACACAGGTATACATGTGCCATGATGATTTGCTGCACCTATCAACCCATCATCTAGGTTTTAAGCCCCACGTGCATTAGGTATTTCTCTGAATGCTCTTCCTCCCCTTGCCCACAACCCTCCAACAGACCCCAGTGTGTGTTGTTCCCTTCCTGTGTGCATGTGTTCTTATTGTTCAACTCTCACTTGTGAGTGAGAACATGCAGTGTTTGGTTTTCTGTTCCTGTGTTAGTTTGCTGAGGATGATGGCTTCCAGCTTCATCCATGTCCCTGCAAAAGACATGATTTCATTCTTTTATATGGCTGCATAATATTCCATGGTGTATATATATACCACATTTTCTTTACCTAGTCTATCATTAATGGGCATTTGGGTTGGTTCCATGTCTTTGCTATTATAAAGAGTGCTGCAATAAACATACATGTGCATGTGTCTTTATAGTAGAATGATTTGTAATCCTTTGGGAATATACCCAGTAATGAAATTGCTGGGTCAAATGGTATTTCTGGTTCTGGATCCTTGAGGAATCACCACACTGTCTTCCACAGTGGTTGAACTAATTTACATTCCCACCAACGGTGTAAAAGCATTCTTATGTCTCCAGCATCTATTGTTTCTTGACTTTTTAATCATCACCATTCTGACTTGTGTAAGATAGTATCTCATTGTGGTTTTGATTTGCATTTCTCTAATGATCAGTGATGATGAGCTTTTTTCCATGTTGTTGGCCAAATAAATGTCTTCTTTTGAGAAGTGTCTGTTCATATCCTTTTTCCAGTTTTTGATGCAGTTGTTTGTTTTTTCTTGTAAATGCATTTAACTTCCCTGTAGATTCTGGATATTAGACCTTTGTCAAATGGGTAGATTGAAAAATTTTTGTGCCATTCTGTAGGTTGCCTGTTCACTCTGTTTCTTTTGCTGTGCAAAAGCCCTTTAGTTTAATGAGATCCCATTTGTCAATTTTTGCTTTTGTTGCAATTGCTTTTGGTGTTTTAGTCATGAAGTCTTTGCCCATGCCTATGTCCTGAATAGTATTGCCTAGGTTTTCTTCTAGGGTTTTTGTGGTTTTAGGTTTTACATTTAAGTATTTAATCTATCTTGAGTTAATTTTTGTGTAAGTTGTAAGGAAGGGGTCCAGTTTCAGTTTTCTGCATTGGCTAGCCAGTTTTCCCAGCATGATTTATTAAATAGGGAATCCTTTTCCCATTGCTTGTTTTTTTCCCCCAGTTTGTTACAGATTAGATGGTTTTAGATGTGTGCTGTTATTTCTGAGGTCTGTGTTCTGTTCCATTTGTCTATATGTCTGCTTTGGTACCAGTATCATACTGTTTTGGCCACTGTAGCCTTATATTATAGTCTGAAGTTAGGTAGTGTGATACCTCCAGCTTTGTTCTTTTTGCTTAGGGCTGTCTTGGCTATACAGCTCTTTTTTTTGGTTCCATGTGAAATTTAAGGGAGTTTTTTTTTTTCCTAATTCTGTGAAGAATGTCAATGGTAGCTTGATGGGGATAGCATTGAATCTATAAATTACATTGGGCTGTATGGCCATTTTCACGATATTGATTCTTCATATCCATGAGCATGGAATGTTTTTCCACTTGTTTGTGTGTCCTCTCTTATTTCCTTGAGCAGTTGCTTGTAGTTCTCCTTGAGGAGGTCTTTCATGTCCCTTGTAAGCTGTATTCCTAGGTATTTTATTCTCTTTGTAGCAGTTGTGAATGGGAGTTCATTCATGATTTGGCTCTCCTCTTGTCTTTTGTTGTTGCATAGGAATGCTTGTGATTTTTGCACATTGATTTTGTATCCTGAGACTTTGCTGCATTTGCTTATCAGTGTAGGAAGTTTTTGGACTAAGATGATGGGATTTTCTAAATGTAGAATTATTTCAACTGTAAACAGAGACTATTTGAATTCCTCTCTTCCTATATGAATACACTTTATTTCTTTCCCTTGACTGATTGCCCTGGCCAGAACTTCCAATAATATGTTGAATAGGAGTGGTGAGAGAGGGCATCCTTGTCTCGTATGGGTTTTCAAAGGGAATGCTTCCGCCTTTTGCCCATTCAGTATGATATTGGCTGTGGGTTTGTCATAAATAGCTCATATTATTTTGAGATATGTGTCATCAATACCTAGTTTATTGAGAATTTTTGACATGAAGGGATGTTGAATTTTGTTGAAAGCCTTTTCTTTATCTATTGAGATAATAATGTGATGTTTGTCATTGGTTCTGTTTATGTGATGGATTACTTTTATTTGCTTGTGTATGCTGAACCAGCCTTGCATCCCAGGGATGAAGCTGACTTGATCATGGTGAATAAGCTTTTTGATGTGCTGCTGGATTCTGTTGCCAGTATTTTATTGAGGATTTTTGCATCAATGTTTATCCAGGATATTGGTCTGAAGTTTTCTGTTTTTGTTCTGTCTGTGCCTGGGTTTTGGTATCAGGATGATTCTGGACTCATAAAAAGAGTTAGGGAGGAGTCCCTCCTTTTCAATTGTTTGGAATAGTTTCAGAAGGAATGGTACCAGCTCTTTTTTGTACCTCTGGTAGAATTTGGCTGTGAATTTGTCTGATCCTGGGCTTTTTTTCTGGTTGGTAGACTGTTAATTACTGCCACAATTTCATAACTTATTATTGGTCTATTCAGGGATTCAACATCTTCCTGATTTGGTCTTGGAAATGTGTATGTGTCCAGGAATTTATCCATTTCTTCTAGATTTTCTAGTTTATTTGCATAGAGGTGTTTATAGTATTCTGTGATGGTAGTTTGTATTTCCATGGGGCTGGTGGTGATATTCCCTTTATCATTTTTTATTGTGTCTATTTGATTCTTCTCTCTTTTCTTCTTTATTAGTCTAGACAGCAATCTATCTATTTTGTCAATCTTTTCAAAAAACCAGCTCCTGAATTTATTGATTTTTTTGAAGGGTTTTTTTGTGTCTTTATTTCTTTCAGTTCTGCTCTGATCTTAGTTATTTCTGGCCTACTGCTAGCTTTTGGATTTGTTTCCTCTTGGTTCCCTAGCTCTTTTAATTGTTATATTAGGGTGTTGACTTGACATTTTTCTATGTTTCTGATGTGGGCATTTAGTGCTATAAATTTTCCTCTTAACACTGCTTTAGCTGTGTCCCAGGGATTCTGGTATATTGTCTCTTTGTTTTCATTGGTTTCAAAGATATTTTTAAGTATCTGCCTCAATTTCATCTTTTACCAGGAGTCATTCAGGAACAGGTTGTTCAATTGCCATGTAGTCATTTGGTTTTGAGTGAGTTTCTTAATCCTGAGTTCTAATTTGATTGTACTGTGGTCTGAGAGATTGTTTGTTATGATTTCAATTCTTTTGCATTTGCTGAGGAGTGTTTTACTTCCAAATATGTGGTCAATTTAAGAATAAGTGCCATGTGGCACTGAGAAAAAATGTATACTCTATTGATTTAAGTTGGAAAGTTCTGTAGTTGTTAGACCTACTTGATCCAGAGTTGAATTCAAGTCCTGAGTATCCTTGTTAATTTTCTGTCTCACTGATCTGTCTAACATTGAGAGTGGGGTGTTAAAGTCTCCCACTATTATTGTGTGGGAGTCTAAGTCTCTCTATACATCTCTAAGAACTTGCTTTATGAATGTGGGTGCTTCTGTATTGAGTGCATATATATTGAGTTCTTGTTGTACTGATGCATTTACCATTATGTAACGCCCTTCTTTGTCTTTTTTGGTTTAAAGTCTGTTTTAGGTGGGGCATAGTAACTCACACCTGTAATCCCAGCATTTTGGGAGGCCTCAGCAGGTGTATCACTTGAGATCAGGAGTTTGAGACCAGCCTAGCCAACATAGTGAAACCCAGTCTCTACTAAAAATACAAAAATTAGCCAGGCATGGTGGCGGGTGCCTATAATTCCAGCTACTTGGGAGGCTGAGGTAGAAGAATCACCTGAACTCAGGAGGCAGAGGTTGCAGTGAGCTGAGATTGCGCCACTACACTACAGCCTGGGTGACAGAGTGAGAGTCTGTCTCTAAAAAAAAAAGTCTGTTTTTTCAGAGACAAAGATTGCAACCAACCTCTCCTTTTTATTTATTTATTTTTTTTTTGCTTTCCATTTGCTTAGTAAAATTTCCTCCATTCCTTTATTTAAGCCTATTTGAATCTTTGCATGTGAGATGGGTCTCCTGAGTACAGCACACTGATGGGTCTTGATTCTTTATCCAATTTGCCAGTCTGTGTCTTTTAATTGAGGCATTCAGCCCATATACACTGAAGGTTAGTATTGTTATGTGTGAATTTGATCCTGTCATGTTGATGCTAGCTGGTTATTTTACACACTAATTGATGTGGTTTCTTCATAGTGTCATTGGTGTTTATATTTTAGTGTGTTTTTGCAGTGGCTGATACCAGTGTTTTCTTTTCATATTTAGTGCTTTCTTCAGGAGCTCTTGCAAGACAGGCCTGGTGGTGATGAAATCCCTTAGCATTTTCTTGTCTGGAAAGGATTTTATATCTCCTTCACTTATGAAGCTTAGTTTGGCTGGATATGAAATTCTGGGTTAAAAATTCTTTCCTTTAAGAATGTTTAATATTGGCCCCCACTCTCTTCTGGCTTACAGAGTTTCCACTGAGGGATCTGCTGTTAGTCTGATGGGCTTCCCTTTGTAGGTGACGTGATCTTTCTCTCTGACTGCCTTTAACATGTTTTCCTTCATTTCAACCTTGGAGAATTGGATGATTATGTGTCTTGGAGTTGATCTTCTTGTGGAGTATCTAGTGGTGTTCTCTGTAGTCCCTGAAGTTGAATGTTGGACTGTCTTGCCAGTTTGGGGAGGTTTTCCTCGATGATATCCTGAAGTGCATTTTCCGACTTGGTTCCATTCTCCCCATCTCTTTCAGGTTCAATGAATCATAGGTTCAGTCTTTTTACATAGTCCCATAATTTTTAGAGGCTTTGTTCATTGCTTTTTATTCTTTTTTTCTCTAAACTTGTCTGCAGGCCTTATTTCAGAAAGGTAGTTTTCAAACTCTGAAATCCTTTCTTCTCCTTTATCGATTTGGCTATTGATATTTATATGTGTTTCACAAGGCTCTAGCTCTGTGTTTTTCAGCTCCATCAGGTCATTTATGTTCCTCTTTTAACTGGTTATTCTGCTTATCAGCTCCTGTAACGTTTTATGAAGGTTCCTATCTTCTTTGCATTGGGTTAGAACATGCTGCTTTAGCTGGAGGATTTTGTTATTACCTACCTTCTGAAGCCTACCTCTGTCAATTCATCCATCTCATCCTCTGTCTAGTTTTGTGCCCTTGTAGGAGACGCATTGCCATCTTTTGGAAGAGAAGAGCATTCTGGATTTTGGAATTTTCAGCATTTTTGTGCTGGTTTTTCCTCATCTTTGTGGTTTTATCTGCCTTTGACCTTTGAGGCTGATGACCTCTGGTTAGGTTTTTTTTTTGTGTGTGTGTGTGTGTGGGGGGTCTCTTTTTTTGTTTGTTTGTTTGTTTTTAATTTCGTTGTTCTTGCTTTCTGTTTGTTAGTTTTTTTCTAACAGTCAGCTCCCTCTTCTGCAGGTTTGTTTTAGTTTGCTGGAGGTACACTCCAGAACCTGTTCACCTGCAGAACAGCAAAGATTGCCGCCTGCTCTTTCCTCTGGAAGCTTTGTTCCAGAGGGTCACCTGCCTAGTGCCAGTCAGCGCTCCTGTATGAGATGTCTCTTGATCCCTGTTGGGAAGTCTCTCCTAGTCAGGAGCCCCGGAAGTTCAGGGACCTGCTTGAGGAGACAGTCTGCCCCTCAGCAGAACTTGTGTACCATGCTGGGATAATTCCCCTGGTCAGCATAAGCTTCTCTCTTCAGAGCAGGCAGGTAGGAAAGATTAAGTCTGCCAAACTTGAAACTGCAGCTGCCCTTCCCCCCAGGTGCTCTTTCCAAGGGAGAGTAGAGTTTTGTCCGTAAGCCCTTAACTGGGGCTTCTGGATTTCCTGCAGAGATGCCCTGTGCAGTGAGGAGGAACCTAGAGAAGCAGCCTGGCCACAGCTGCTTTGCTGCACCATGGTAAATTCTATCCAGTACAAACCGCCCAGTCTCTTTAGCATTGTCAGGGGAAAACCACCTACTAAAGCCATAGTAATGGAGGTGGTTCCTCCTGGCACCAAACTCAGTCATCCCAGGCTGACTCTAGACTGCTGTGCCAGCAGCGAAAATTTTAAGCCAGTGGTTCTTAGCTTTTTGGAGTCTATGGTAGTGGGACCTGCTGAGCGAGACCACATGGCTCCCTGGCTTCAGCCCTTTTTTTCCAGGGGAGTGGATGATTTTTCTGTCTCACTGGAGTTCCAGGCACTGCTGGAGTGTGAAAAATCTCCTGCAGCTCACTGCCTGCCCAAACAGCTGCCCAGTTTTGTTCTTGGAACCCAGGGTCCTGGTGGTCTAGCCCACCAGAAAATCTCCTGATTTATGGATTGCAAAATCCATGGGAAAAGCATAGTACCCCAGGCAGCTAGCACAGTCCCTCACTGGTTCCTTTGGTGCTTTCTTTGGGTGGGGGAGGGAAGTCCCCTGGCTTCTCGTACTTCCTGGGTAAAGTGATGCCCCACCCTGCTTCTCTCTCGCCATGGGTCACACCCACTGCCTAACCAGTCCCAGTGAGATGAACTGGGTACACCAGTTGGAAATGCAGAAATCACCTGCCTTCTGTATAGGTCTTGCTACGAGTGGCAGATGGAAACTGTGTCTATTTGGCCATCTTGGCCCCTCCTCCAAAACTTTCTTTATCCATTCCTGTGTTGATGGACACTTAGGTTGCTTCCAAATCTTGGGTATTGTGAAGAGTGCTGTGGTAAACATGGGAGTGCAGGTACCTTTTTGATATACTGATTTCCTCTCGGTTGGATATATACCCAGAAGTGAGATTGCTGGATCATATGTTAGCTTTATTTTTAGTTTTTTGAGGAAACTCCAAACTGTTCTTCATAGTGGTTGTACTAATCTACATTCCCACCAACAATGTACCAGGGTTCCCTTTTTTCCATGTCCTTGCCAGCATTTGTTATCGCCTGTCATTTGGACATAGGCCATTTTAACTGAGATGAGATATCTCATTGTAATTTTGATTTGCATTTCTCTGATGATCAGTGATGTTGAGCATATGCCTGTTTGCCATTTTTATGTCATCTTTTGAGAAATGTCTATTCAAATATTTTGCCCATTTTTTGGATCAGATTATTAGATTTTTTTTCCCCTGTAGAGTTGTTTGAGTTCCCTATATATTCTGTTTAGTAATCCCTTCTCTGATGGATAGTTTGCAAATATTTTCTCCTATTCTATGGTTTTTCTATTCACTTTGTTGATTGTTTTCTTTGCTGTACAGAAGCTTTTCAACTTGATGTGATCCATTTGTCCATTTTTGCTTTGGTTGCCTCTGCTTATGGCGTATTGCTCATGAAATTTTTGCCCAGACCAATATCCTGGAGATTTTCCCCAATGTTTTCTTGTAACAATTTCATAATTTGAGGTATTAGATGTAAGTCTTTAATCTATTTGGATTTTTGTATATGGCCAGAGATAGGGGTGTTGTTTCATTCTTCCGCATATGGGTATCCAGTTTTTCCCACACCATTTATTGAAGAGACTGTCTTTTCCCTCGTGTATGATCTGGGGCCTTTGTCAAAGATGAGTTCACTGTTGGTGTACAGATTTGTTTCTGGTTTCTCTATTCTGTTTCATTGCTCTGTGTGGCTATTTTTACACCAGTACAATGCTGTTTCGGTTACAATAGCTCTGTCATGTAATTTGAAATCATGTAATGTGATTTCTTCAGTTCAATTATTTTTGCTTAGGATAGCTTTGGCTATTCTGTGTCTTTTGTGGTTCCATGCAAATTTTGGGATTGTGTTTTCTATTTCTGCGAAGAATGTCATTGGTATTTTGATAGAAATTACATTAAATCTGTAGATTGCTCTGGGTAGTATGAACATTTTAACATTGATTCTTTCAATTCATAAACATGAACTATTTTTCTGTTTTTTGGTGTCCTCTTCAATTTCTTTCATCAGTACTTTATAGTTTTTGTTACAGAACTCTTTCACTTCTTTGGTTAAGTGAATTCCTAGGTATTTAATTTTATTTGTGGCTTTTGTAAATGGAATTATGTTTCTTATTTTTTATTCAGATGGTTCACCATTAGCATATAGAAATGCTACTAATGTTTGTTTGCCGATTTTTGTGTCCTGCAACTTTACTGAATTTATCAGTTCTAATAGTTTTTTGGTGGACTCTTTTAGGGTTTTCCAAATTTGAGTTTATATCATCTTCAAACAAGAATAATTTGACTTCTTCCATTCCAATTTGAATGCCCTTTAATTTTTTTCTCTTTTCTGATTGCTGTTGCTCAGACTTCCAATACTATGTTGACTAACAGTGGTGAAAGTGGGCATCTTTGTCATTTTCCAGTTTTTAGAGGAAAAACTTTAAGTTTTTCCCCATTCAGTATGATACTAGCTGTATATCTGTCATATATGGCTTTTATTATGTTGAGGTATGTTCTTGCTATACCCAGTTATTTGATGGTTTTTATCATGAAGGGATGTTAAATTTTATCAAATGCTTTTTCAGAATCAATTGAAATGATCATAAAGTTTTTTCTTCCTCATTCTGTTGATGTGATGTATCACAGCGATTGATTTGCATATGTTGAACCATCCTCATGTCCTAGGGATAAATCCCACTTGGTCCTAATGAATGATCTTTCTAATGTGTTGTTAAATTCAGTTTGCTAATATTTTGTTGTGGATTTTTGCATCAGCCTTCATCAGAGATATTAGCCTATCATTTTCTTTTTTTTTGATGTGTCTTTGGTTTTGGTATCTGGATGATACTGGCCTCACAGAATGGTTTTTGAAGTATTCCTCTCCTCCTCTATTTTTTTTGTATAGTTTGAGTAGGATTGGTGTTAATGGTTTATATGCGTGGTAGAATTCAGCAGTGAAACTATCAGGTCCTGGGCTTTTCTTTACTGGGAGAAATTTTTTATTATGGCTTTGATCTCAATACTTGTTATGGGTTTGTCCAGGTTTGGATTTCTTCCATTTCTTCCTGGCTCAATCTTTGTAGGTTTTATGTGTTTAGGAATTTGTTCATTTCTTCTAGATTTTTCAATTTATTGACATATAGTTGCTCCTATTAGCCACTAATAATCCTTTAAATTTCTGCAGTATCAGTTGTAATGTTTCCTTTTTCATTTCTGATTTTGTTATTTGGATCTTCGCTCAGTTTTTTTCTTAGTCTGGCTAAAGGTTCATCAGTTTTGTTTAACTTTTCAAAAGCCCAACTCTTTGTTTCATTCATCTTTTGTATTTTTTTATTTCAATTTCATTTCTTGCTGTTCTGATCTTTCTCTTTTTCTTCTACTAATTTTGGATCTGCTTTGCTCTTGTTTTGCTAGGTCTTCAAGACACATTGTTAGATTATTTGAAATTTTTTTCTTTTTTTGATGTAGGCACTAATAGATATAAACTTCCTTCATAGTACTGCTTTTGCTATATCCCATAGATTTTGGTACACTGTGTTTCCATTATCATTTGTTTCAAGGAATTCTTCAATTGTCTTCTTAATTTCTTCATTGACCCATTAGTCTTTCAGGAGCATATTGTTACTTTTCTACATATTTCCTAAAATACATGGTTCCTAAAATTCCTGTTATTAATTCTAGTTTGTATTCCAGTGTGATCACAGAAGATGCTTTATTTCATTTTTAAAGTGTTTTAAGACTTGTTTTTTGACCTATGTATGATCTATCTTTGAGAATAATCTATGTGCTGAGCAAAAGCAGGTGTATTCTGCAGCCATTTGATAAAACAGTCTGTAAATAGCTATTAGATTCATTTGGTATACAGTGCAGATTAAGTCCAATATTTCTTTGATCTGTATGGAAGATCTGACTATTATTGTATTGAGGCCTATCTCATTTTTTAGTTCTAAAAATATTTGCTTCATATATCTGGGTGCTTCAGTGTTTGGTGCACATATATTTAAAATTGTTATATCCTCTTGCTGAATTCACCCCTTTATCATTTTATAGTGATCTTCTTTGTTAGCTGGAGATTGTGAAGCTATCTAAGTCTAGGCTTAGCTCTGTGATACCATGAATCAAATAACATCCCTCTTGAACCAATCTTTATTCTAACCATTTGGAACTAATTCGGGTCCTTAGAGAGTAGTTCTTTAACATCTTGGAAAGAGCAGGATTTCCTTCAAAAGCATCAAATATGCCTCTGCTCTGTTCTAGATGGGGGCTATGGTAAAATAGCAGGACCCAAATTAGTCTAATGTAGGTGGAGCTATTATCCCTTTTCCTCCTCAAAAAATGATTAGAATTGGTTGGCATCCCAAGCGTAAATAACAAAATAGGCTACTTTTCAATAGCATAAAGACAATGCTAAGTTCTGGCCTTGTCCTTGGGTTTCTGGTTCCTGGGTACCAGGAACCCTGCAGGGTATACACTGGAGATTCCTTGGAGCCACATAAGATCCTCTTCACCTTGCTCAACTGTTAGCTCAGACCATGGGAGTTCTTGGAAAACGACTGGGAAGTGTAGACCTAAGGCTCCTCATATAGGAATGAAGTCATAAAGTCCCAGCACAGCATTTTGAGGTTTCAGAGCCTATTTCTATATCTGAGTTAGAATATTATTTTCTTGTTGGATCAAGTGCAGAAGGTTAGTTTAATGACATTTATAATACTCTTTAGTTTGTGTATTTTATTATCTTTGGTCCATGTAAGGCTCTTCTCTTTTTTAATTTATTCCCATTCCCCATTCTCCACCTTCCTCTACCTGTAAGTAACCATACTATGTGTTCTTGTGTATAATTTCATTGTATGTGTTCTTTTTAAATATAAATTTTGTTTTGTATGTATGTATTTTTAATATACCTACATGGTATTGTGTAACAAATCATTGTATTTCTTGAATTTTTTGTCAGCACTATGATTTTAAAATTGAGCCATGTTTCTTTATGTACATCTGCTGTTTTTAACCAATGTGTACATTTAATGGTTTGCATCTATCACATTCTGGATATATATTATTCCAGGGCTAGAAACACAGTTTATGTTTGACTCTGTCTTTACAAACAACACTACAGTAACATTTTTTTTACATGTTTTCTTGTGAACCCTTGTGAGGTTTTCCTGTGGATATACATGCCCAGGTGCAGAATTGTGGGGTGGGAGTTATATATGTATGTAATCAACTGAAGGCCTCTAGATTCCTCTCCAAAGCACATACACACTTAAGGTTGCATTCTAACCAGTAGTGAGTAAGTGTTCCTTTATCTCCATATCTTCACCAACACTTGGCATTTCCCAGATTTCCATGTTTATTCAGTCTCATAAAGGTAAAGTGGTAACTCATTTTTGTTTCAATTAGCATTTCTCTGATCATTAATGAGTTTATCTCTTTACATGCTAATAAGCCTTTCCATTTTGCTGTAACAAAATACCATAAATCAGGTAGCTTATGAGCAAAAGAAATATATTTCTCACAGCTCTAAGGCTAATAAGTCCAGGATCGAGATGCTGGCAGATTCAGTGTCTGGCAAGGGCTTACTTCCTGGTTCAGAGATGGCATCTTCCTAATGTGTCTTCACAAGGCAGAAGAGACAAGATGGTTCTTTGGAGCTTTTTTTGTAAGGGCACCAATCCCATTCATGAGACCTCTGTCCTCATGACCTAATCACTTTCCAAAGACCCCACTTCCTAATATTACATTGGTTTTAACATGAAATTTGAGCTGACACAAACATTCAGACCACAGCAGATTTCCTCATCTATAAATTGTAATATTTTATTAGTAGATATTATTTTTTAGAACAGTAATAGATTTATAGAAAAATTGAGCAGATTGTTCAGAGATTTCTCATATTATCCATCCCTTCCGTATAATCTCTCCTATTATTAACATCTTATGTTAGGATGGTACATTTGTTATAATTACTGAATCATGGTATATTCAGATTTTCTTAGTTTTACCCAAATTCATTTTCCTGTTCCAGGAGGCCACACAGACCATGTTACATTTGGTTGTTATAGCTCCTCAAGCTACTCTTGAATGTGATTGTTTTTCAGACTTCCCTTGTTTTTGGTGACCTTGACAGTTTTGAAGAGTACTGGTCAGATACCTTGTAAAATGTCCCTCTCTTGAGATTTTTCTGATATTTCTCTTATCACTAAACTGAGTGTGTTGATTTTGGGGAGGAACACCACAGTAGTAAAGCACCATTTTTATTATCATATCAAGGGGATATGTACTATCTACATGATGTATGCCTCTTGATGTCAACCTTGATCACCTGACTGAACTAGTGTTTTCCAGGTTTTTCCACTGCAAAGTTTCTCTTTATTTGTCTCTTTCTACGCTTTACTCTTTAGAAGAAAGTCACTATACAAGTCCACACTTAATGAATAGGGAGTTATGTTCCTCTTTCTTTAAGTGGGAGTATCTGTATAATTCATTTATAATTCTTTTGCAGGGGAGTTTTGTCTCTTCTCTTCCATTTATAAATATATACAATTATTTATTTCTATTAGTATGGACTGCTTTATGGGCATTTATTTTATATGTTAGATTATAATCCAATACTACTTTATCTATTTTACGGTCAGGCTGTTCTAGCTTTGGCCATTGGAGCTCTTTCAGTTGGCTTTTGTGTCCTTTTGACATACCCCAGTTTTGTGTGTGTGTGTGTGTGTGTGTGTGTGTGTGTATTTTCTGAGTACTTGCATTGGTTCTGGCACTACAAGAAGGTGTAGGCTTATTATGTATATTTCCTCCTGTAGTCCTAAACTCTCCGCAGATCCCTGGTTCTTGCTATTGGCACGTACTATTAGAAACAATGATCTGGGTGTGGTGCCAGGCGTACTCATTACTTTTTGGGTATGGTGTCTTTGGCCCACTCAGCTGACAGAACAAACAAGTATATGTGTATGTACACATACCTGTAAATATTTCTCTGTGTAACCACCTGAATTTATCTTAAATTAAACATGAGTTCTTACTGATGTTCCTAATGCAAATTCATTATAACATGGAGCATTCTAGCCTCCTCCCCTTGTTTATTTGTAAATTCCTACTCCCATGGTGAGAAACCTGGCTCCCGCTATCTGCCCTCTACTCACTCACTTAAATGTTGAATCCTAGTATAAATGTATAGGTAGTATCAGAATTGTTAACACATATTTCCTTGGGAAATAACTTTATCAACTGGAGTACAGTACTTATGTGCAATTCTTTTTGCCTCTAGTCTTACAGACTTCACTGATTTCTAAGGGTATGTAGATAAAAGCCTTTTCTTCTAACTCTTTAAATCAACTTGTTTCATACATATGTAATAAAGTTAGATTTTCTTGTCACAGTTTGCATTCTTTCCTGGAATCGTCTATCTCCTAAACAATGTTTTAAAAATTGTATAGATTAAGGTTTACTTTTTGTGTTGTACAGTTTTATAAGTTTTGACAAATGCATAATGTCATTTGTCCACCTTTACAGTATCATACAGAATAGTTTTACCATCTCCAAAATCTCCTGTGCCTCACTCATTTTTACATTCTCTTTTTTTGTTTTTGGATTTTTTAAATATTTTCTCAATTTTAATGTCTTGCTAGTTTTGGAATTGTAAATATTTTATCCCTACCTGCACATGTCTGTGAACTTTATTCATGATGTCTTTTGTTGAACAGAACTTCTAATCTTGATAATAAAATTCATCAAAATTTTGCTTTATGATTTGTCCTTTTTGATTTTTTTTTCTAGTTAGGCTATTCCTACCTTCATGTTCCAAGTACATTTATGTGCATTTTTTTTATTAACTCCAGAGATATTTTTTTAAGTCTTTATTTGTAGCCTGCCTTTGCATGTGCTGTTAGATAGGGTTCCACTTTAATTTTTTTTACACATGGTAGGCAAACTCAATATCACCTCTAAAAGAATACAACATTTTCATGTTTTTTTCAAACACTATCACTATAGTGTTTTAAGCTTCTCTACATTCCTGGATTTCTATTTTATTCTGTTTATTTACAGCTATATTATATGTTACTTGTTGTTTGTATGGCTTTGTATTATGTCTTAATATTTGGTTAAACACATTACCACACATTACTAATTTTTTAGGCAGATTTTATTGTAGACTTTTATGTTTCTACATAAAATTTTTAATAAGAGTGTTGAATGACTAAAAAATCCATCTGGAATTTTAATGGAAATTGCATTTAATTTATTGATAAATTTGGAAAGAATCAATACTTTTATGATAGCCATTCATTTAGTACAAGAGCATGGACTTACTGTCTTTTCACTTGCTCAGACTATCTGTTATGACTTCTTTAGAATTTTAAACTTTTCTGAAAGCAAGAGCAGATTGTAGATTTTCTTCAGCTTTCTCTGCTCCAGGATGAATCTACTGCAATTCAATCTCCTTCCCTCACAATGTTCTCAAGTTCAAGGCGGACTTTAAGGAATGCTTCCACCTTCAGACACCTCAAGGGCTCTCATATTTACTGTTGTTATGGTTATTAGTTTCTTAAGTTATTGCTAGTTTCCTCTCATATTTACAGTTTTTCCAGACTTGACTTTGGAGGAAAGAGCCAGTAGTTGGTTTTAAATCACCATCCTGGGGAAACACCTGGGGATATGGTTTGGCTGTGTCCCCACCCACATCTCACATGAATTGAATTCATGTGAGTTCACGTGTACCTTGAATTGTAATAGTCCTCAGGTGTCAAGGGTGGGGTCAGGTGGAGGTGATTGAATCATGGGGGAAGTTTCTCCCATACTGTTCTCGTGGTAGTGAATAAGTCTGGTGAGATCTGATGGTTTTACAAATAGGAGGTGTTTCTGTACAAACTCTGTTGCCTGCCACCATGTGAGACATGACTTTTCTCTTTCTTCACCTTCCCCCATGATTGTGAGACCTCCCCAGCCATGTGGAATTGTGAGTCCATTAAACCTCTTTCCTTTATAAATTATCCAGTCTTGGGAATGTCTTTGTTAGCAGCATGAGAAGGGACTAATACACCTGGCTACAGTTTGTTGTTAAACGTGTTTGGATAAGGCTGTGTATTGCTGTTGTGTAGAAGGAGAGGGAGGTCATTTACTTGATCCATTTCAGTACCTGTAAAATAAATACCTGACCCTGAAACTACAGGCCTATGTGTAAGAGTAAAAATGGAGGCCCACATAACATGTCTAAATATTTAAACCTTTGAAATCTAGCTGACAAGCTGTTAAATAAATAAAACATGTTCTACCCTCCTAAGTTGGCAAATATACCTTTAAATAACCTGAAAATTAAGGTTTAGCTTTAAAATTCCTATTTCCTTTGAGTTCTAAAATAGAAATTGGCAGAATAAGGGGAACCAGCTTTCAGTCCACTCCTGTCCCTCTTCCTTCCCAGCCCCAACTCTGCCTTGCTCTGTGGGATCACTTACATATGCATGTGCAGACCTTGGCCCATATGTCTAAATACTACGTCCTCCACAAACAACTGCCTCTTGACCAACCCTCATGCCTAAGTCTGGTCTGCTTAGAGAAGAGGTCTGTTCAGTTGCTGAAAATTTGCATGTGATTCTGGCATCCAAATGAATAAAATTTATATTTGACCCTCTTACTCGTTTATTTTCAGTGCCCTTCATCTCCAAGACTTTACCTGACTTCTTCAGGGACCGTATTCCATAATGGCCAGAAAATATTCAGATACAACCCACTCCATATGTCTCAGCTAGTTGCCAGTTGTTCATGGCCATGTCCTATTGACCAGCATCCTATTCAGGCCCTATGCATGGCAATTGTTAAGTACTGTATTTTGAATCTCACCCCTAAAAATGGTCTTTGGTCTCATTTTTTTGCCCTAAACATTTGGCTTTTAGGAACGTGATTGGTGATCTCATTTTTTAACATATGTCTATAAATTTGCATCAATGTTTTACATTTTTAGGAGCATTGCATTAGAGGTTAGTGAGGTCGTTTTGTTTAAGGTTGGGGGAACTAAGTAAGTCATGGGTAAGGTCACTTAGAGGTTGATTGGCTCCACAAAGAGTCTGAGAGGACACATCCACATGCTGTTTCCTGGAGAGTCAGCTGTTTAAAATCTATTTTCCTTACACATTTCTCTAAAACTTGTAACATATTGAGTTCCTTGGCTTCCACTTTCAGCCAATATGTTTTTTTTAAAAAGTAAATATTTTTTGAAAAGAAATTAAATCACTTTTGGGTATTAGCCCCATTTGGGGATCAAATAAGCATATCAAATGCAATAATGAAATTAAAAATGCATTAAAATATAAAAATAAGGAATTATCATTGTTATCAGAACACTGGAAAGCTTGAGGAGAGATTGAGGAAAAGAGAATTCCTAAAAGTACAAAAGAAAGTCCAGAACTGGTTGCTGTGGGCCTTGGAAGATATATCCTGCATCCTCCCTGTTTGTCCAGGACCTGGTGGTGTAGAGGTGGCAGCATGATTTATTTTATTTATTATTTGATATGTCAACTCTCCACCTACCACCAAAGTTAAGCAAAAAAAAAAAAAAAAAAAAAAAAGAACCCCAACAACTTATAGTGACTTTTCAATGAGAAATCAATAAATGATATATTGTTCTCATTGTCCTTCCAAGCTTCAACTCCCAGGTGGAATTTCAGGAAAGCTGTGTTGGCTGATGAGATAAAGGAGGAGAAATGACAGATGGCAGCTCCCTGCACAGGACAAGAAGCCTTACAAGGTAATCTGCCCTGGAGCTGACTTAATAACAAGGAGAACGCCATTTCATGTCAAAGAGCCTGTGCCAATATTCAAACTGTAGACCTGCCACCGACCAGTTTTCCTCTGAGCTCATCCTCAGTGATACCCTTCTCACTACCTGGGTCATTCAGTTCCTAACTTTATTAGTTCATGTGTCTGTCTTCCCTATTAGAACAGAGGTTCCTTTGATGATAGGCATTGTGCTTTGTAAATGCTGACATGATCAATAAATGTTTACTTAAAAGATATATTCCACAAAACATAGCCTGGCTAGATATAATTTTCTTATGAAACTAGGATAAAAGGAAATAGATATAAAGCCTTTTTAATTTTTTTTACCTGATAATTGTGATTGATAGCAACATACCCTTCAGAATTATTAGTATGTATCCAGCTACCAATTTCAATGTCGAGAGTATGCATAGAGGTTAAGGAGATATAGCGGGCCAGGTGCAGTGGCTGATGCTTGTAATCCCAGCACTTTGGGAGGTGAGGTGAGAGGATTGCTTGAGTCAAGGAGTTTGAGAATACCCTGGGTAACACAGTGGGACCCTGCCTCTGCAAAATAGAAAAAATTAGTTGGGCGAGGTGGTGTGTACCTGTAATCCCAGCTATTAAGGAGACTGAGTTGGGAAGATCACTTAAGCCCAGAAGGTCAAGGCTGCAGTGAGCCATGATCACTTCACTGCACTCCATCCTGGGTGACAGAGTGAGACCCTATTGATACAGAGGGCTGTGCTCCTGAGTAAAGCCCACCCTTAAGCCTGGAATCAAGATCCTAAGTGAAAACAGAGGACACTGTTTTTTCCTACCTGAATATTGCCTTTTTTGGCCTGTCACTTCCCCTATCCTCTGCCCATAAAAAGATTTCAGCTGGCAGAGCAACACAAGCAGCTGAGGGGTGAGCAAAGAAGCAGCTAAGTGTTGGAAACTATAGATAGATGTGGCTAACTTCAGATGGTATGACTTCAAGGAGGGGCCTAGCCCCAAATAGCTGGGCTTCAGGGAAAGATCACCTTCTACCCACACCATCCGCTTCCAACTCCCCATCCCGCTGAGAGCCACTTTCGTTATCCAAAAAAGTCCTCTGCCTATACTACCCTTCATGCCTATACTACCCTTCAATCCATTGATGTGACTTGATTCTTTCTGGACGCCAGACAAGAACCTAGGTGCTGAGAGGGCAGGGGTTGCCACCTGGACCCTCTACTGAGCTGGTTGGCACCTGAACATCCCTAGATGGCAGAGGTGAAAGAGCATTGGTTGTAACACACTTGGATGCTGCTGTGGGGCCTGCACAGAGCCTACTCCTGCAACAGAGGAGTGACTGGCCAGTTTCAGTGTTCATTAGCTCCAGTTCCTGTACTTGTTTGCACACTCCCTTTAATGAGGAGTGGCCAGCAGTGGGCAGAGTGAAACAAGCCACTCCAGTTCCTGTCCATGAAAGGGGTCAAGGGAATTATCCCACCTTACTATCTCAGAAAAAGAAAAAAAAACCATATATATATATATATATGTATATATATGTACACACACACACACACACACACACACACACATATATATAGAGAGAGAGAAAGAGAGAGAGATTGATTGATTGATTGATTTAGTTGCAGGGTCAAACTATCTGGAATTAAATTCTACCACTGAAACTTGACCTTGGGAGATTATTTGACCATGATGTGCCTCAACGTCCTCATCTATAATATAAAGATAATAGCAGTACCTATCTTGTGGAGGCTAATGAAAATAATGTATATGTGATTATTTTAAAAGATCTGCAAATTCTTTGATACAATACTCATCAAAAATTGCAGTCTATTTCTCCTCTTGTTGAGCTTAAATGGGTCTTTGGACTTCCTCAATTAATTTAATACGATAGAAAGGAAGTTGCCTGACTTCTGAGGGTTGGCTAGAAAGGATAACTTCTGCCATTGTCTCATGGGAAACTCACTCTAGGGCTCTTCAGCCACCATGTGAAAAATCTGGCTGCCCTGAAACTGCCATATGAAGAGACCACCTGAAGAGACCACTTAGAGAGAGATGCTCTAGGAGCCCATCTACTCCAGACCCCAGATATTTGATTTTTTCCCTGCCCAACTACCAAACTGCATGCCTAGGAAACCTTTCAAGATGGTCAGGCCCAACTGCCAGCCACTGTCTGGCTGGAACTGCATGAGAAACTCTGAGCCCACTCAACCCCCAGAATTGTGAGCACAGTTAGTGATTCTTATTGTTTTTAGCTATTTTTTTCTGGATGGCATGTTACTATGCAATAGATAAGTGACTCAGTTACAAAGCAATAAGAGTTGTACTTAATAAAAGTTCTCAACAAATGCTTTATATTGTTAAATCAGTCTTTGCTGTTTGCTAGTGTGTGCCCTATTAGTGTGCTCACTCACTGCACCTATCCTATCTGTAAATTACATGTAATAGGACCTGGGTTATCGGCCTCATGTGATTTCAATGAAGATTAGATAAGAAAATAAGAAAGTCCTTTGAAAAGTGGTAAAGTGTATAAAAAGTGAATATTACTGTTTTGCACATTTTTTTCTTACCTTAAATTTGCAGGAGTTTCATATTGAGTAGATATTTGTACTCCAAAACTAGTGCTATTTAAGAGAGAAGTTTTCATATTTTTAAACATTTTCAAACGAAATGAAAAATTTGGATGGATGATTTGTTCTGTGTGTACAAAGTTGCCAAATTGACATAATTGTTAAAATCTCTGAGAATAAAATGAAAAATTCTGTATCTTGTTAACAAAAACTGCTTTTCGTGTTGCTCTACAGCTATAGCATGGAGTAAGCATATCCCAGGTGATTTTGCATTATTAATTTAATTAAGAACTGATTTGAAAATCTATTTTTGCACAGTCATCTGCATTTTGACATGTCATCCACAAGGTGGAGGCAAAGGTTTTTATCTGAAATAGGCATTTCTTTAGAGGGGCTTCATGGTGCAGCATACAACAGATGCAAAGATTTATATTTCTGATATTGAAGAGAATAGACATAGACAGTCAATCCATTATTAGAAACTTTCTTACTTGGGTAGAAGTAATATATGAATCCCCAGTGCCTTATCCATGGGTGAGCAATAAGGTACTACTATTGTTAACTGCAAACTAGAACTTGCCAGAATGCAGTCGTTATGAAACTAGTAGCTTAGTGGTGGTGGGTGTCATGGAAGAAGAAATTAGACGCTTTCTTGGCCCAATGGAGAAAATAATATTTCAGATCCTTGAAGAAATGGACAAGGATTAAAATAGACTCTGGGAAAGAGAATTGTTTGACCTGATTATCTATGACTGGGATTTCCTTAGTGGGAGATAAGAGTTTATTTTATAATTAAGGAAAAAATACTCAAAATGCAATGCCAGACTGAGATAATACAGTGTTAGAAATTCACGCTTGCTACAGTTTCATTAGTCTTTTAGCCAACATCTTTAATCGGTTAATCCAAGATACTTTTCTCTTTCTAATTTGGGTGAAGGGACCAAGCTTCTAAAGCAGTGATTGGCAGGTTTGGTTGCAGGGCAGGTTTCATTCAAGATTGCTTAAATCTGAATCTCTGAGAGGGTGCCTGGGCACTGGTATTTTTTCCAAAATTCTCCATATAATTCTAAGATGCAGCTAGGGTTGGGAATCACACTTATAGGTTGGGGGAGGGTGAAACCTCTGTGGTGGGGAAAGGTGCACAAAAGGGAGAGCAGAGATGTAAAAACAACCTTCTAAATCTTCTTATTTATTTTTAGCTATTTATCTCCAAATGGAAACTGGGTAAACTCTCAAGGTGATCAAATTCTTGCTTCATTAGGACCTATTGCTATTGAATGAAATGACACATTAGAAAGGTCTTTCACTTGTTTTTAAATTAAAATCTTCATAAAAAGTTTTGTTTCTTTAGAATTTCCAGGTGAGGTATTAATACTCTAATTCTGTGAAGACTGTTTAAGGTAATGGATCCCAGGCAATGTTTAAGAACCACCCATGGGGCCGGGTGCAGTGGCTCACACCTGTAATCCCAGCACTTTGGGAGGCTGAGGCAGGTGGATCATGAGGTCAAGAGATCGAGACCAACCTGCCCAACATAGTGAAACTCTGTCTCTATTAAAATACAAAAATTAGCTAGGCGTGTGTGGTGGCGTATGCCTGTACTCCCAGCTACTTGGGAGGCTGAGGCAGGAGAATTGCTTGAAGCCAGGAAGCAGAGGTTGCAGTGAGCTGAGATTGTGCCATTGCACTCCAGCCTGGTGCCTGGCGAAAGAGTGAGACTCTGTCTCAAAAAAAAAAGAAAAAAAAAAAAAGAACCAGCTGTGGGATGACCTAGGAATCCAGAGAAACACAGGAAGTCAATACTGCAACTTGAAAGACTTTAAACCTTACAGATGACAAGAGAAGGTTTGTGTGATAGTTAATTTTTGTGTGCCAGTTTGTCTAGGCTATGGTAATCGTTTGTGAAACATTAGCCTAGACATTGCTGGAAAGAGATCTTGCACATGTAACCATTGATAATGTGATAATGTGAGTGAATATCATCCAGTTGAAGCCTTTAAGAGCAAAAACAGGTTTTTCCAGGAAAGAAGAACTCAACCTCAACACTGTAACATAGAAATCCTGCCTGTCTTTCTAGGCTGTTTCAGACTTGCCAGCTTCACAAATGCATAAGCATTTTCTTAAAATAAATCTCTTTATTTCCTGTTGTTTGTTTCCTCAGAGAATCCTCACTGGTACAACTTGTAAACATCATTCTTAGAAACAAATTTGATATGGTTTGGCTGTGCCCCCACCCAAATCTCATGTTGAATTCCCACGTGTTGTGGGAGGTAGTCGAATCATGGGGCCAGGTCTTTCCAATGCTGTTCTCATGATAGTGGGTAAGTCTCATGAGATCTGATAGTTATTATAAGTGAGACTTTTCCTGCACAATCTCTCTTTGCCTGCTGCCATTCACATAAGCTGTGACTTGTTCCTCCTTTCCTTTTGTCATTAGTGTGAGGCTTCCCCAGCCACATGGAACTGTGAATTCTCCACTAAACCTCTTTCCTTTGTAAATTGCCCAGTCTTGCATATTGTATTCATCAACAGCATGAGATCAGACTAATACAGTAAAATTGATACCAGTAGAATGGGGCGCTGCTGAATACTTGAAAATGTGGAAGAGACTTTGGAACTGGGTAACAGGCAGGGGTTGGAACAGTTTGGAAGGCTCAGAAGAAGACAGGGAAGTGTGGGAAAGTTTGAAACTTCCTAGAGATTGTTGAATAGCTTTGACGAGAAAACTGACAGCCATATGTACAATAAGGTAAAGGCTGAGGTGGTCTCAGATGGAGATGAGGAACTTTTTGGGAACTGGAGCAAAGGTGACTTTGCCAGGAACTGGGAAATAAAATGCCTGCTCCTTGAAACTTCTATATAGAAAGTAACAGCCCTACCTTTCACTAAGATTTCAAAATGAGAAATAAACCTCAAACAGAGAAGTTCTTTGGATGACAGAAAGTGACTTGACCATGGATCAGTTAATGAAATGCTCCTTCATGGGACTTAGAATTTTGAGAAATGACAGGTATGTTAGTTAATTTAACTCCAATTATATTTGCCATAAAATTGCTTCATCTATTGTATAACTCTACGTCTAACATGAGGTGAATTCAAATTCCCTGACACAATTAACTCTACATATAGAAGGTTGCATGATTTGTCATAGTTTCAGAGGTATTCATTCTGAATATTTGAACTTTCCTTTAAAGCAGTATAGAGAGAACACTTTCATTTCCCCTGGGCAAAGAAGACATATAGAATATTATATATATTTTTATATGTGGTACATTGAGTTAAGCAGAAAAATCATGTTTTTAGAACTTTATAAATTTCTCTCAGGCATTTTTTGCAAAAATAAATTTGTTCAAGTTACAAAGATTTTCTTTTTGCAAGGCAGATGCTACCTAGTTAATTCCAAGCAACTTGTAGCTGGAAGCAAGAAGGTAGTTACAGGAGTTTTTTTGTTGCTATTGTTGTGTTTTTGGTGTAAGTTTTCAAAAAGTGAGATATTCTAGGCTTTATGGTGGATATCTGTCTAACTTTTTCTTTTCTTTTCTTTTCTTTTTTTTTTTTTTGCGATGGAGACTTGCTCTGTCACCCAGACTGGAGTGCAGTGGTGCAATCACAGCTCACTACAACCTCCACCTCCCAGGTTCAAGCAATTCTCCTGCCTGAGCCTCCTGAGTAGCTGAGATTATAGGCACATGCCACAACGCCTGGCTAATTTTTGTCTTTTCAGTAGAGATAGGGTTTCCCTATGTTGGCCAGGCTGGTCTCAAACTCCTGACCTTGTGATCCACCCACCTCGGCCTCCCAAAGTGCTGGGATTACAGGTGTGAGCCACTGTGACCGGCTCAACATTTTCTTAGTAAGCCTGAGAATCAGGGAATGGAGTTTAGCATATTGGGAATTGTAAAAGTGGATGTTTAATGTTGAGTCTTTTAGAAGGAAACAGCAGAGATCTAGACAAAAACAGGCCTTATGAGATTGCCTACTGTAGCATTTTTGTGAAAGACACAGGAACAGTTCTCAAGGTCAACATTGTGAAGATCCACATAATTCTCAGTCATATTTATGGTTTGCATTGTATTTCAATTTATTTTGATAGTAAATCATCATACTTATCATTGTATGAAGACACTGCAGCTAGAAAAAGCAGAAAGTATCCTAGTTGTCTCCCCAGAAGCTCAGTGGTTTTGCTTAGGTCAAGTCATCAGAGGTCATTCCCCAGGGTGGCTCCAGCTCTAGGTCTATGAGAATAGTGAAATGAATTGTATGTTAGAAAAACAGAGCTAATGGGCAACAATCATAACATTGCTCCATAGATGCATATAACCTCATGCTATTTTAATATTTATGCCAAAAATTACTCTGTCTAGGATGACCCATATATCCACCATGGCCCATCTCATAAGTCCAAATTAAGAAAAAAATGTAAGACATTTCCAATACCAATAGTGATGGATTTATATACTATGTGTGTATATATATATATATATACACACACACACACACAAAGCATATAAAGCCATTACCATTGATACACCAGGGTACATTGTATGTTGTGCAGTGTTTTAAAAATATTTTTTAAACTGGTGATGAATGTGACTTTCTGCTTTATGATAATAACAATTATGGCCAGGGCAAAACTGCCAACCAGTGGCATAATGAGTCCACTTGATCATGGAATTGAGATAATAGTTTAGTAGTTTTTATTTTAGCAAAACACTGAGTATGAATTTTTATCAAATCATCTTCTACATTGTATTAGGGCCAATTTGTCTACCTTTAATTTTTTTCCCTCTTCCAAGACAATATAATATAGTTATGTCACAGTTCTATTTGCACAGTATAAAAAATTCCATGTTTCATTGTCTTCAGTGAGTTTATGCTTTGGAATGAGGATAGGAAGAGAGCCACGAATCTTTTCTCACAGCCTCACTTCCTATGTTTCTCTCATAGTGTGAGCAACTCTCTGTGTTGGTTGTGATTCTGGTATCTAAAATATTTTTTACCCAGCCTAATTGTACATTGTGAGCCAACTCATTTATTGTTTTGGCAACCCGGAGGGACCACTACTTGCTTCTTTAGCTAATGGCAAAAAATATCTGGTTTTGTGAGATTTATTAAGAGACAGAGATTCTCTCTCCAAAAGTGCATGCAAGTATGGCCATCATCAATTTGGAGCTTGAAGGCTTGAAGTAAAAGATTGATCAAGGAGACCAATAACTGTCAAGATGAAAGCTGAAGTTTTTAGTAGGACTCTAATTGAGAGTGAAATAGTGTGAAACCATTGAATTGTAGATAGTACTAGGGATACACCTTGAGATAAAAGGCTTCAGCTTCTAAATGAGGGATTCAGATCCCTAACTAGAGATGGGTAGGCTTAAATGGAAATGAAATACACAGCCAACCAAAGTTGGCTTAATGGTTTTAGGAACTACTTCACTCTAAACTATGTGCCACTTCTGCGGCTGAAGGGAAAAATCATTGAAGAAAATTGATATTTTCTACTTGAATAATTTAATATATATTGAAAAGACTGATCTATCTGAGGGAAAGTACTCAGCATTTACTCTGAAATCATTAAGACTTAAATTTAGAGCAGCTCATGACTGGGATTGCATTATTTTTGAGGCAATGCTGCTCATAGTTGAATGACTTCACAGTTGTCCAATACAGCTACAAAATTCCCCCTGGAACCCAGGAACTGCAATCAGTTGGTTGTGTTCTGGAAACCTAAGACAAGTGGTAAAGTTGTGGTCTCATTATTTCTGGATATCAAGTACCTCAGGCTGATCACAGTGGTTCATAACTTTGTGAACGAGGTATAATTTTCCTTTTCAAAGTCATGTTAACTATTCCCCAAATAATTGAGTGTCGGTAGGCCTTCATCATTGCAGAATGCAATAGTGATAAATAGGCAGTGGATAAAATTGAGCTCAGAAGAGTCAATGCATGTTGCCAAAATCCATGGAAGGAATATGTGAATAATCTTAGGAAGAAATAAGTGAATATGTCAATAATCCATCCAGATGATCAAAATGTATTTGGGAAGCCAAACAATTGAGTGGTATAGAAATCAAAGAATTAATTAAAGGTCAGAGAAAAATGTAGACTAACACAGGAGAAATGATAAGAAATGTCTATGGAAGATGAAAATAATGACCATGAACCAGAAGAATCAGTATATTAGAATCTTCATTAATATGTCATTGACAAAGTAAATTTATCTCTTGAATTAGTTAGCATTAAAAATACTTGTGAAATTTGTTCCAAAAAGAAATCTCTTGAAATCCATCAGATTATTACTTTCTCCTTTACTTATCTTAGGATATCTTCTCCTATTTTAGTTAGTTTTCCCAAAGCCTGAAAACATATAACATTAAGGAAATGCACTCTGAGCTCTGAAGAATAATAGTCCAGTGAAAAACATATTTGAAATCAAAGTTATCATATAGCTTTCCAAATAACCCTGACTCTTAATTAAAACTTAAGAAATCTTGAAGGATGAGAGGTGAGGTAAATGTTATGTATTGGGATTTTAACTTTTTGCTGATTATTACATGTGGATTGAGATAAAGGGAAAGTAGATTCATTCAAATGGGGGGAAGAGTAATAATTCAGCAGTTACCAAGATCAGAAAGTTTTTTCCTTGGAAATTATTGAGAAAACATACTTTATCTTTAGGACAGTGGCATATTTTGTGCTTTGGCATATACATGGGCAGAAAAACATTTTAGATTCATATCAGTACTAGTAGGAGAATCAGTGCCACAACTTTGCTAGTATTACTGCTAATATTCATTTTTATTATTTTTTAGACATTTTATATACATCATCTCAATCATAAAAATTGAAATTTTATATTGAGGTAGATATTGAAATTTTCATTTTAGATAAAAGGAAGCTCATCTTTTGACAGGATAGATAACTTGCTCAAATTCACAAAGACAGATACTTAGAGTGGGGATTCTAATCCAGGTTGCGTGATTTCGAAAATGAGTTTTCTTGACAATCCCCCTAGTACTGGTTCTCAGAGTGTTAATTTTCTTTTCTACTGCTTCACAAGATTTAAATAATTAATAATTGAAAATATGAACATGGTGAAATAATTTAATGTTATTAGTCAAAGGATTGGAAGACTTTGTATCTACATTATTTTGGGCAGAGTTGTCAGCAAAATAATAATTGACGTTATTGAAAAGCCTCAGTTCAGCTAAGAACTGAGATCCAAACCAGTTTGCATCTTTTAAAGTCTCATATATAATTTCTTTAGAATAAATACAATTGAATCTGGAGAGAAAATGTTTTTGTTGAAATGTGCAGAGTTCAGGTCACCTTTAGTTTAAGATGTGAAGTTACGTCAGAATAAACTATTTTAGGTTCTTAATGTCTTCATCTGGCATTTTTTATTAGGTGAAAATATAGTAACTGAAAAAAGCAAGTAATAATATTTTAACAGTGTTATTTTAATTTGAATAAGAAAGTCCCTTTCCTCCTAAGGTCCCTGCTGTGTTACTTGTAAGACTTGATGAACCCCGCCTTTAAACTCAGAGTTCGTCCTATTGAAGTGCACGAGAATCCTTTAAATGTTCTTTATGCTGTCATTATGTTACATGTGAGATAATGATGGATGAAGCACAAGGCAGGGGGCCAGTAAACCTGGATTCTAGTCTTAAATATATCAGAAGTTCGCTGTGTGCTCTTGTGTAAGTGTAAGCTCTTTAACTTTTCTCATTGCTTAATATTCTTATCTGTAAAATGAGTTTGAGTAGATAAGAGTAAATTTATTAAAATCTCCTTCCCATTCTTTGATATTTAAAATACACTGTACAGTGCTGAATTCTTTGGTCTTGGATTTTAAAGATACACTTACCAAAGTTAATACACATGCTTCAGGACTACAGAATATTCTTCAATTCAGTATCAATCTGATAATGAAAAAAGAATGTTACATCACTTATGAAGTATTTCATTTGTAGACTACTAGATTATGCAGAAGGTATACAAAATCTTGAAACCTTGGTTAGAGGAGAGGATTCTTGCCAGAATGCAATGTCACATTGTAGTTTTTATTAGCCACCCTTCACATTTATTTCGCTTTACCTCATCCCTGCCCTTGAAGGGCTTACAGTCTGCTGGGAAATGTAAACAAGAAAAAATGGCAATAGAGTTTAATAAGTGCTAATTATTGGGTGCACATGCAATGTTATGGGACAACAGAGAAGTTTGTCAGGGAAGAGTTTTCAGAGGAGGTAATGTCTTCTAACTTGAACCCTAAAGCCTGATGAATGATTCAGCCAAAGCAAGCCTGATGCGAAATAGGGCAATTGAGTGGTTATTATGTGCAAAGGTTTTGAGGTAAGAGCAAGTTTAATGCATTTGGAAAACCACATGTAGTTCAGGAGAACCCAGGTAGGAGGCACAACAAGTGGTGATAGCAAGTTACTACTTGGAGAAGAAATCAAGGTCCAAAATATCTCTATTTTGTAAAAAAATGTGTACTTTAATTTGGAAGCAATGAAAACTATTAGGGGAGTGTATTAACCATTTTCGTGTTTTAAAAAGGTTGATTTGACCTCAGTATAGAGATGGGATTGGAAGTGATGTATTGTGGGCAGACTGGAGGTGAGAGACCAAAGGACAGGCTGTAATCTAGGCAAAAGACTGCCTGAAACTAAATGTTAGGAATGTAGAAGAATGTAGGTGGGAGATTGAGAGATGTTAACAGAGTTAGAATTGATGGAATTTGCAATTTTATTTGCTGCATAAGGAAAAAGAGAAGGAGAAATAAAAAGAGTCACTAAATTTTTATAGTGGGCAATGGGTAAATGATGATAATATTCATAAACTTAAAAAACACAAGAGAAGTTTATAGGAGTTGGCCTATATTTTGGCCATGTTGATTTAAGATTTCTTATGGGACAAACTATTGGGGGAAAAGAGAGTCCCACAGACAGTTAGATAAAAAGCTTGATGCTGAAGGAGAGATCTTGGTTGGAGGTAGAGATTTGGAGATTAAAAGCGTATGCACTGATGAAAAAGGTTGGGAAAATGTAGCACCATGAAAGTGGGGACCAAGGAAAAAACTCTGGAGAACAAATTTAAGGGATAGGTAAAGGAAGAGAACAATATGAAATAGAACAAGAAGAGACGAGTCATAGAAAGACAAAAAGTAGAAAATAATAATACAGATGCTAAAGAAATTGTTTCAAGAAGGAAAGAATACTTATGGGTATCAAGTGTTTTGCAGAGACAGCTGGTAAGAACTAAAAAATGTTTATTAGATTTAGCAATAAGGATATTGTTGGTGTGCCTTTGTTGATAGTCATACGGTACCATCAAAAGCCAGACTTCAAAGGGTTGAGAAATTAATAGGAGGTATGAAGAGTTGGTGTATATGGTATTCTTGCAAGAATCTTGGCTGTAAGGAAAGGTGAAAGAAATATAGCTAGGGAGGTGTCTAAAGTGACTTGTTTATTATTTTTTCAGATAAGAAGAATAATACAAAATTAGACAGAGCTGGTAAAAATGTTGATGCAAAAGAAGAGAGAATATCTCATGGAGAAAGAGTCCAAGGAAGTGAGATGGGTAGAATTCAGAGTGACACTACCAACATAGTATCATTTTTTGCTACTTAACAATAATTTTGGATTTTCAGTCAATAGTCTTCTGGTAGCAATACTTTGCTTTTGTCATGATTAACTAAATTAGGGCTAAAGTCTATGAGAAGGACATTGAGGGAGACTAACAGACTAATACAGAATAAACTTAGATTTTCTTAACATCATATAGCCTCTATAAATTTAATTCAACCCATCTGTGAAACGGGAATTAAAATAATAACATCTAGAATTGTTTTGGTTTATTCTATAAATACATACATGTCGGGCTATTAATAGTTCTGCTTAACACATAGCAATAGCTTAATCAATGATAGCTGTGACACTGACGATTATAAAATCTAGTTATACCGAGAAATAAAACAAACTACAGTGAATATACTAGTTTTTCCTAATATAAGAAAGACAGACAGGAGGGGATAGACAGTGTATCACTCTACTTGTCGGTCCCCTCTTTGCCTAGCTTCCACTTGGCTGTTTGTATTTGTCTCTATGTTTTTAAGATTTTCGTGATTAATTCCAGCATATTACAGTGACTTTCAGAATACTTTGGGAAATCATATCTGATGCTCACTAGCTGAAACATTTTAAAGGAAGCATAGAAATGAGTTCCCAGAAGAGCACAAGTGGATGCCCTGCCTGAATGATGATAGAATGAGAAAAAAAAATTTCAAGTCTAATTTTGTAACTGTATGTTTTCCTGCAGGCAAATGGGCCTTTTTGACATAAACAAATGAATCAGTTCTGAGAGTGCCATGGTAAAACCAAAAGAAAATGACATGGTTGTTCTATTTCCTGCTCATTTCACAATCAGGGTGAGGATAGGGGTAGATACCCAATGTAATGAAACACTAAATTAATATGGTTCAGAAGCCCCTTTTGCCAATCTTCTAGTACTTGTGCCAAGTGTATTTGGAATGACAAGTAGAGACTGATCCCTGGATATAAGTGATGGGAGGGAAATGAGTAGATGGATATTACTTTTAAGGAAAAATTTTGTCAAGCAAATATATGACAAAGACATCTCACAAATTATGATCCAAATATTATAGGGAAAGTGGGACATTCACGTTAAGCATTGGAAATTAAAGAGAATGCTGTTCAAACAGATGTTGTACTAAAATGAAGTCAGAAAGGAGGGGTGAACTTGCCTACCTAGCTATAAGGTCAGTGTAGAAAGGCAATCAGAAGGCTAATTGAAACAGCAGAGGGTTTAATCTCTGAGTGATCTGAATAATCAAATATGCACAAGTAACTCAATAACTGCATTCATCTCAATAACTCCATTCATCTCACTCTACTTGAGCAATTACTGAAAGATAAGCTGCTCAGCTGCTATAAATTTATTCGCGATAATGCAAGAAGAGGGATAGCTACAAACCTGCCTTCTCATCATTGTAGTGATTTGAATGGCAATATGTTATAATGAAAAATATATTGAAAACCAACCCAAAGAAATAAAAAACAAGGGGCTTGAAGCGAGCATGAATTTATGCTTAAAGCTCAGTTTGTCTTGTATAGTGTTAGGCAGGACTGTGCCTATCTGTATAGACAAAGGGGACAGGGAAAGAATTCAAGAGTGATATTTCTTATAGAATCTAAAAGAACATTTAGACTTTTTTTTTCTTCTTTTGTAATAGACTCTCAGAGCAAATTTTCTGGTAGGAAACAACTTATATGTAAGGTGATTTTATTTTTCTAGGTTAAGGCCACCTAAATTGAAACTAAATTTAGGTTACCAAAAGCAAGTTGGTATGAAAGGAAAGAACTGTTCAATTTAATTATTTTATGTGAAAAATGTTTTAATGCCCACAAAATATTCTGACAATCCAGCTTCTTCTGTTTTTATGTTGAAAATCTTAAGTAGTTTGAATTTTAATGAACAATAAAGATGGCATATTTGGCAGTAGAATTTAAAGAAAGGGCTTTTATTCTACTGTACTCTTTTCATTTGGAATTCTGACTTTATAAATTGTTACAAACAAGATTAGCAAATAGGTTTGGGACCAGAGTGTAAACATGGAAATTAGAAAAGAAATCAGAATCCCTAAAGTTATAAGGAAGACATTGGAAAAATATGCAAATCCATTTGTCAAACTAAGACTTTTTTTCTTAGGTACCATACAGTAAAATAAATCAAAACAAAACAAATAAAACTTTACTAAAATATGAATATTAAGAAATTTGGTATGCGTAGCCCAAGACTTTAAAAAAATATTTTACACAGCCTAATTTTTTTAAAGCCACTTCAAGTATAAGACAGCTGCTATTGCTAACAGAGACATTTTCTAGTTGCTAGCAAAAGCCAGGGTGATCTCAGGAGAAATTACAAAGGGAATATCACAGCTTAATTTATAGTTCTCATTGAATAAGAGAACATTCAATGCAGTTACCTGGTAATGAAATAGGCCATTTCCATTTCTACTCCTAGGAGTAGATAAATTGACTATGGAAATTTAAATGGCTGGGCTCCATAACTCATCCCTGTAATCCCAGCACTTTGGGAGGCCAAGGTGGGTGGATCACAAAGTCAGGCAATTGAGACCATCCTGGCCAACGTGGTGAAACCCTGTCTCTACTAAAAATACAAAAATTAACTGGGTATGGTGGTGCGCACCTGTAGTCCCAGCTACTTGGGAGGCTGAGGCAGGAGAATCACTTGAACCCAGGAGGCAGAGATTGCAGTGAGC